>NW_020664545.1:7289881-7660958 GCF_002925995.2 Terrapene triunguis
TGTGTGTGTGTGTGTGTGTGTGTGTGTGTGTGTGTGTGTGTGTGTGTAAAAAAACACATGCGCACAGACACAAAAATGGGTCACACACTTCCTAGCTTCTGTAGGCTAAACATGTTGCACACACCAGGGGCTCCTTGCATCCCTCCACCCTCCCATCTCCCTCTTTTTTTCAGGGACTCCCTGCACCTCACCCCCACCCTCTCCCGGATGCCAGGGACTGTGTGTCCCCCCCCCCCCTCCTGCCACGTGCCATGTCCTCCCTCCCCATACCATTGTCCTACATTGTCTCTATGGCAAGGGCTCTGTGTGCCCCCCATTCCCTCCATCGCAGTGTCCCCCATGCCCAAGGGATCTGGGTGAACCCCTATTCCCCCCCCTTTTCCCCCATGCCCACCTAGGTTCTCTTTATTCACCTCTGTGTGCCCCCTCTCCCATGCCAGCGTCCTCCGTTCCCCCCCCCCCATGCCAGAGGCTCCGGGTCCCCCATGCCTCCTAGGTGCTCCCCCTATTCCAGGGGCTCTGTGTCCCCCCAGTTATAGCATTGTATATAGAGATACGCCAACGGGTTGGTGTAAAGTTTCACGGGACATTTGAGTTCTGTCTTCTGAGTCACCAGAAAGAGAGTAATGCAGCCATGGAACAAAGAAACAGGTGCCCCCTTTGGGAACTGAGGGGCCGGGCAGCACCAAGGAAGGTGTCTCCTTGGAAACTAGTGTTTGACAGGCTCCATGGTAACTCCCCAGTTCTGCTAGTGACTTTCGCCCCTGATCCCACCATTGGATCTGCATAGCTGGACTCTTGCATCTGTGCGGACTCCCTTTGAAGTCAACAAAACTCTGCATAAGCACAAGTATTTGATTGCAGGATGGGGGTCTTAATCTCTTTGTGCTTCGGTTCCCCCCTATATAAAACAGGGCTGATGAAACTCCCCTGCCAGCGGTATTGGGAGGCTTCATTTGGTTTGGGATGCTCGTAGGAAGATAGCCTTAATAGTATAAGCAACAGTGGGTTTTTATCAACTACGACCGCTTCTTATAAGGGCTTGTCTACTGTTGTTTTTGTTTCCTTTTTTAAAGGTCCCCCTGAGTTCATTAAAAAACCAGTGGACCAAATCGGTGTGTCAGGAGGCGTGGCTTCTTTTGTATGCCAAGCAACTGGGGATCCCAAGCCCCGGGTCACCTGGAACAAGAAGGGGAAGAAAGTGAACTCGCAGAGATTTGAGGTAAGAGACAGCCTGGAACTACGTGTGTCCACGCGGCTGCAGTCAGAGGTGTGACTGCAGCAGGTATAGACATACCTGAGCTAGCTTTGATCTAGCCGTGGCAGCATGGTCTTTACAAGCCCACCTGGGACCCTCGGTATGTATTTGAGCAACTAGCCCATGCTGCTGCTGCTCCACTGCTATTGTTACTGGAGCTAGCGAGATCAGAGTTAGCTCAGGTACATCGACACATGCTGTCGTCGTCACATCGCTGATTGATGTGTCGACATTATTGTGTGTGTAAGTATAAAAGAGCAAAGCAGACATAAAGCAGCTTTGTTACATGAATGCCCTAAGACGTCAATAAAAGTGTGTGTGTGGGGCGGGGGGGAGTTGTGAGTTCTCAGCCTTTAACAGCTGGGAGGCTTAAGCCGTGTGATTTTTGCAAAATGAGAGGAGACTAGGCAAATTTGTTGCTTCTTTTTAAGTGTCTGTTATAAAGCTGCTTCTTCCTCTCCACCAAGAAACACAAGCTGGACTGGCCCTTTTAATCTGACGTTTCTCCAGCTCAGCCAGCTCTTTAAATACACCTCCCCTATCCCCGCCTATTTTGGGGTTTTTTTAAGGTTTACCACAGCCCAGGGTGAGCATTACTGGCATACCTGGCCAGACCCAATTTATTTGTAATATCTAAATAGGAGGGTATGGCGGGGCCAGGAGAGGGCGGTATTTTGACACCCTTAGCCTTGACTGACAGCGGGACCGCTACCCTGCCAGCCGGCTGTGGATTGGGAGGGACATTCTGTCATCTGCTCTTCGGGCAGATGGAGTAAAGAGGGGGCTCGAATTTTTCATTTTGTTTTTACGGCCCCTGTCTCCACTTCTCCATGCTCCTGTTTCACTGGTGTGCCGGGTCTTTCGGCTGAGCAGGGGGGCTTTCGTTGAATGAAACGGGCAGGGGTGGGGGGGGGGAGTCAGGTGCGATTCAGTCCTGGGATCACAGGTCTTGATGCAGAGCCTGTAGAAGCAAGTGCAAAGACTGTCGTTGTCTTCTGTCAGCACTGAGGCAGGTCCTGAGGGGAAAATGCAGAACTGATGGGGGAGAAGAAAGGGCAGGAAGGGGGAGCTGCTGTAGCCGGACCCATGTGTGCAGCTGCCCCCTGTGTGGGCAAGACTGAGCATGCCCAGGACCCGGGCCTTGTACTCAATCCCTCTGTCTTCCTTTCTGTCTCAGACCATTGAATTTGACGAGAGCGCAGGTGCTGTCCTGAGAATCCAGCCCCTCCGGACTCCCAGGGACGAGAACGTCTACGAGTGCGTCGCCCAGAATGCTCACGGGGAGATCACCGTCCATGCTAAGCTCACCGTTCTCCGAGGTAAAGAGCACTCCGGCCTGTCGGTGGAGGGTGCCGGCAGGGTGAAGGATACCCGCTCTCTGGGTGATGAGGTCTAGCTACGGCAGTTCCCCCTTCCTGCCCCCTCTTCTTCCCCATCAGTTCTGCATTAAGACAGAAAATATCATCTTGCCTCTGTATAAATTCATGGTACGCCCACATCTTGAATACTGCGTGCAGATGTGGTCACCCTATCTCAAAAAAGAGATATTGGAGATGGAAAAGGTTCAGAAAAGGGCAACAGAAATGATTAAGGGTATGGAACGGCTGACCTATGAGGAGAGATTAATAAGACTGGGACTTCTCAGCTTGGAAAAGAGACGACTAAGGGGGGGATATGATGGACGTCTATAAAATCATGACTGGTGTAGAGAAAGTAAATAAGGACGTGTTGTTTGCTCCTTCTCATAACACAGGAACTAGAGCCACCAAATGAAATTAATAGGCAGCAGGTTTAAAACAAACAAAAAGAAGTATTATTTTTTTCACACCATGCACAGTCAACCTGTGGAACTCCTTGCCAGAGGATGCTGTGAAGGCCAGGACTATAACAGGGTTCAAAAAAGAACTAGATAAATTCCTGGAGGATAGGTCCATCAATGGCTATTAGCCAGGATGGGCAGTGATGGTGTCCCTAGCCTCTGTTTGCCAGAAGCTGGGAATGGGCAACAGGGGATGGATCACTGGATGATTCCCTGTTCTGTTCATTCCCTCTGGGGCACCTGGCATTGGCCACTGTGGGAAGACAGTATACTGGGCTAGATGGACCATTGGTCTGACCCAGTCTGGCCGTTCTTATGTTCTTATGAGGTTGCCATACGAGCAGTGGGTCTGAGCCACAAATGCCCACCTTTGCCTGCTCCCTAAGCATCCCTGATTCTGGTCAGCAGCCCCGGGAGTGCACCTCACCTGCCCGGGGTATTATATGAAGGGCAGCTCGCTGGGAGTGGCTCTGTTTGCAGCTGGGTGGGAGAAGCTCACCACTTCGTGACTACGTGCCACAGCACCCGTGGCAGCGTTTCTCCTCCGTTGCCTCCCCGTGGTGGGAGCAGGGAGCTATGCCCAGCTATCTCTGCGTAGATGGGGCAGTGTTGGGACATCCTTGCTGTTGCTCACTCCCCCCTCCCTCAAATGCTTCAGGTGGCCTTTCTGTCTCGGCCCTGCTCTCTCCTGTCCCATGGAAACTCCCTTCTCGGGAGGCGAGGGGACTACGGTGACTGTACATGCACCGTGGGCTCCTTCAGATTTATACAACCTGGTCAAAAAATTTCCCAAAATAAGAGAAGACCCCGTTAAATTTCAGGAGCAACTAAAGATGGTTATCCAGTGTTATAATCCCATCTGGGCCGACATAAACCAACTCCTGAGAGCAATGTCTTTATTACCCAGAGAGACACTAGACCATCTTTTTCATGAGGCTGGTTGGCCTCCTGACCCTGAAGATGGCATGAATCTTAGTCCAGCCGATTTAAATACGCATCGTACAAATTTGGTAAACGCAGTCCTCACTGTATACCCACCCAAAGCGGACTGGACAAAAATTAATGGCGTAGACAGAATAAAGGAGAAAATCCTGCTGATTATATGCAGCGTATCAAAGAAGTGTTTGAAAGGCATTCTGGTATAAAAAATGCTGTAAAGGACACTGAGCCAGCGATGGTATCTGCCTTTGTTCAAGGACTCCTCTCAAAACTAGGAGACCATCTGAAAGTAAATACGGTAGACTGGGAGGGAAAGACCCTGTCCGAGATTTTAGCAGTAGCCCAACATTATTACCGCCAGTTAGAGAAAAAGAAGGATGATACCGAGACCAAGTTAATGGCCCTCCAGATTCACAATATGCAAGGAAACTATAATGGTAATAAGCGGCAGGGAAGGGGAGGGAAATTTAATCAAGGCCCCACCCGACCTCCTTTCCAGAATATAAGCGAAACAGCATGCCGCTATTGTAAGCAAGAAGGACACTGGAAAAGCGATTGCCCCAATCGTTTTAATCAACCTGTTTACCCCGCTGCTCCACCGCAAGCCCCGTTTCCCCAAAACTGTTAGGACAGCCAGGAGACCGGCAACGTCATTGCTTCACTTGTATCCTTGGACCCAGTAGCAATCGGACTTCCTCCTTGCCTTAGGGCGGTGGCTGCAGCTGCAGCCCTAGTAGAAACCTCTGCTACTCTTGTCCTGGGATCCCCTTTGTGCGTTGCTGTTCCACATGCAGTAACAGCCCTGCTTTTAAAAGGAAGCACCCAACATCTTTCTAACTCTAGGCTCACCAAATATGAAATGTTATTAATTAATGCTTCTAATGTAACTCTTACTCGTTGTTCTGTTCTCAACCCCGCCTCCCTGCTCCCCATCGCATCTGATGGGGAACCTGACAATTGTCTCACTGTAACAGCGGAGCTCTTCACCCCCCCAAACTGATTTAAAGGATACCCCGCTCCATAACCCTGACCTATTGTTTTATGTTGATGGGTCCTGCCTTAGAAATTCCGTGGGCTCACTTGTTGCTGGTTATGCTGTTTGTTCTCAACATAAGCCTGTTGAGACCTACTCTCTTCCGGACGCCCACTCAGCTCAGGTCGCTGAGCTAGTCGTCCTTACCCGAGCCTGTACCCTGGCAGCGGGAAAATCTGTTACTATTTACACAGATTCCCGCTACGCATTCGGGGTAGTCCATGATTATGGGCAGCTTTGGAAACATCGCAGGTTTTTCACCTCAAAAGGGGGGAAAATTTGCAATGGGGCTTATGTGAACACTCTTCTTTCTGCTCTTCCGCTTCCTTCTGCCATTGCAGTTGTGAAATGTGTTGCTCACCAAAAGCTCTATGATGATGTTACCAAAGGAAATGCCTTGGCAGATGCTGCTGCCAAACATGCGGCCCTTTCCGGGTCTCCAGCTCCAATTGACAATTTTTGTATCATAATCGGTTTCACAATCCCCCTCCATAGCTGCTCCCCATCAGGATTTAGCTCTCATGCAGAATTCGGCCCCTGAGACTGAAAAAGTCCGATGGAGGCGGGATGGTTGTTCTTTACATCCGGATTCCTTGTGGCGCTCCCCTATTGGGCGCTTGGTGGCACCCAAGGCCTTACTCCCCTACCTTGCCCGCGTGGCCCATGGAGTGGCACACGTGAGCAAAGGGAGGATGATTGCATCAGTACTGCAACATTGGTATGCCCCAAATTTTTCTATATTGGCACAGCAGTACTGTAATTCCTGTCCTATCTGCCTAGCCCACAGTAGTGGCAAACCGGTACGAACCAAGCCTGCTGGGCATCCAGCCCCTTGGGGACCTTTTGTAAATATCCAGATTGATTTTATCAATATGCCTAAGTGGTGTTCTTATGAATATGTTCTTGTTTGTGTTTGTATGTATTCCGGGTGGATAGAGGCCTACCCTTGTGTAAAGGCCGATTCTCTTACCGTAGCAAAAAGATTGTTAAAGGACTTTATTCCCTGGTTTGGCCTGCCTGACTCAATTAACAGCAATAGAGGCACCCACTTTACAGGCCAAATCATGCAACATCGCAAATACCAGCCATCTGTCGGCCTGCTGGATTTGTGCCCACGGTCCAAAACATGCAGGGCATGGGTTCCCTCTTTTTGGCATCCCTGACAATGATTCTTGGACTCTGGAAAAGAAAACGTACCTGGCTCAGGCATCTGCTAAAGGCATACCCCCCACCTTTGCCTGGTACATAAAAACTACCCCCAGAGGAACCTCTTTGTGTATTAGAGCCAATCAAACATTGGGAACCATTCCAGTGGGAACCACCCAAAGTTGCCAATATATATTAGATTATAGAGGAAATAGAACCTTCGAGTTGATTGGTTCCCCGTCCACCAAAACCTGGTGTAAAAACCTTAATTGTTATTCTTATTCAATCCAATTAAATGGCTCGGCCTTGCAGTTATTTGACAACGGGTGGATTCTTAGGCCAAATTCTTCCCTTTGTCACACTAATACCACCTTTCTATTGGATGAACCCCCGGCCTCCATCCTATGGGCCAGTCTGGCAATAAAAATTTGGGGGCTCGTCCGGGATCACCGCCGCGACCCGGGCCGCAAGAAATGGGAATCGGCCATGGTGCGAAAATGGCTTAGCCGTGATCGTATAGTGGTTAGTATCCCCGCTTGTCACGCGGGAGACTGGGGTTCAATTCCCCGACGGGGAGCCATATTGCCATAAATGGAATACAATATCAATAAAAGGGAATATAGCATAGCAAGCTTCCCTGTTATTCTCAATTTGCCCTTTGCGGTTACATGCTTCCCTAAAGCCTAACAGCCTTGTGACTACAGGTAGTTCCTCTTTTCCTTTACCCTGCCTTCAAAAGTCCCTTTCCTTCAGTTTAACTTGACTAATGTTCAGGCCCAGGCCCAAAATATAGGCCTACCTGATCCAACCAAGTTTAGGCCCAGAAATTTTTCTACAACAATATTTATAGACGAATCAAGTCACCCCTGAATCTTCTCTGTTAAGCTAAATAGACTGAGCTCCTTGAATCTATCACTATAAGGCAGGTTTTCTAATCCTTTCATCATTTTCTTGGCTCTTCTGTGAACCCTCTCCAATTTATCAACATCCTTCTTGAATTATGGATGCCAGAACTGGACACATGGCTGTACCAGTGCCAAATACAGAGGTCAAATAATCTCCCCAATCATACTTGAGATTCTCCCTTTGTGCATTACCTGTTTTGGCCACAGTGTCACACTGGGAGCTCATATTCAGCTGATTATCCGCCGCCACCCGCAAATCTTTTGAAGAATCACTGTTTCCCAGGATAGAGTCCCCTATCCTGAAAGTTTGGCCGACATTCTTTGTTCCTAGGTGTATACATTTACATTTAGCCATATAATTTGCTTGCATCCAGTTTACCAAACAATCCAAGTTGCTCTATATCAGTGATCTGTCCTTTTCTTTATTTGCCACTCCCCCAGTTTTTGTGACATTTGCAAACACTATCTGGGATGATTTTATGTTTCCTTCCAGGTCATTTATAATCATGCTAAATAGCGTAGGGCCAAGAAGCAATCCCTCTGAGATCTGACTAGAAACACACCGCTCAATGATGATTCCCTGTTTACAATTGCATTTTGAGACCCATTAGTTAGCCAGCTTTTAATCCATTTAATGTGTGCCCTGGTAGTTGTATATTGTTCTAGTTTTTTAATCAAAGTGTCATGTGCTGCCAAGTCAAATGCCTTACAGAAGTCTAAGTATGTTACATCAACACTATTCTCTTTATCAACCAAATTTGTAATCTCATTAAAAAAATCAGTTTAGTTTTACAGGATCTATTTTCCATAAAATCAGTTTAGTTTGACAGGATCTATTTTCCATAAAATATTTTCCATTTTGATTGACATTAATTACATTACCATCTTTTAATTCTTTATTAATTTAGTCCCAAATCAGCTACTCCGTTATCTTGCCTGGGATCAATGTCAGGCTGACAGGCCTATAATTACTCGGATCATCCTGTTTCCCTTGTTAAATATTGGCACATAGTTCCAAGACTTATTGAAAAGCAACATTAACAGTCCAGTGAGCTCCTCAGCCAACTCTTTTAAAGCTCTTGGATGCAAGTTATTTTTAAAATGTCTGACTTTAGTAGCTGCTGTTTAACATCCTCCAGAGATACAAGTGGAATGGAAAGAGTGTTCTCATCATCAAATGATGACTACATCATGTATTTTTCCCAAATAAAGAACAGAAATATTTATTGAACACATCTTTCTTTTCTGCATTATTATTGATAATTTTATTATTTCCATCTAGGAATGGACCAATGCCATTGTTAGGATTCTTTTTGCTCCTAATATACTTCAAAAACTTATTATTGTCCTTAACTCTGCTGACCATAAATTTCTCCTTGTGTCCCTTTGCTTCCCTTGTCAATTTTCTACAATTCCTAACATCTGATTTATATTACTTGCTATCAACTTCCATTTATTATGGGGTGGTGTTGTTTTTTAAATTTGTAGCTGCCTTCACTTCCCCTCTAAGCCTCTAAGTTTTTTAACCAGTACAGCCTTCTTCCCCGATTTATGGCTTTTGGGGCATCTAGTAAAGTGTTCTTAAACAGTTCCCAATTACCATGCACAATGTTCTGATTAAATTCTTTTTCCAAGCTGATTCAGCTCATAATTGTTTTCAGCTATGATTGTTCTGGACTTTTTTTTGTTTGCATATTATAAATGTAATCAAGTCATGATTACCTAAGCTGTCGTTAATGTTTAGTTCTGTGGTCAGATCCTCTTTATCTATCAAGACAAGTTCTAATATAGAATTCCCTTGTGTTGCATGCAACACTTTTTGAGTTAGGAAATTGACATCTATAGTATTTACATAGTCCAAGGATGTTTTAGTACGGTAGCATGAGACTTCCAGCATATGTCACTCAAATTAAAGTCCCCCAAGATCACACAGCTTTTTTCCTGCACTTTATAGTTAGGTGTGTAAGGAGCCAGTCATCCTGTTCTCTAGTGTGACTTGGTGAGCTGAATTTATGCGCAGGTCCCCGATTTACTGTGATGAACAAAGACCTAACACAAAGTTCACGTAGCAAAGCACCTCCACCTGTGATAGGGAGCACCCTCCTGCTCTCCAGCTGGTAGCCTCCTGTTGTCAAAATGCCAGCTATCTTTGAAATAGACAGATCCATGGCCCAATCGCAACCAGCCCCCTTTGGGCAGGTGTCTCCATGCTGCTCACCCAACACTCTTTGTGCAGTTGTGTCCGTGCTGCTCGCCTGACGCCATTCATGCAGCCCTGTTTGTCTCTGTCACCCGCCCAGCACCCTTCATGCAGGTGTCTCCGCGTCTCCATGTCGCTCCTACATTTCCTCACAGCGTGGCACTTAACCTCCCATCAGCGGCACGTGGCAGATTGTCGCTCCCTGTAGAATCTGTGGCATCACGGCTTAGGAAGGCTGCTCTCTGACAAGACAGAGCCTGTCTCTGGGTGCCATAGAGCGTTCTGGAGCTGCGTTCAATAGGCTGCCACTTATTTCTGGGGAGCTGTGATGGTTCCCGAGGAAGGTGCCTTTGTAATAGTTCCTGAGGAGGAGGTTTCCACGACTTGAGTTTAAGAGGAAGCAGCAGAGAGAGCGTTTGTCCTGCAGTCCTGGTCCTAGCGAAGCCTCTGGATTGCCCCAGCAATGGGAACGTGCTGTTTCCCACGGGGGAGCTGCATCATTCAGATAATGAGGCGCTGCGCTTGGCAGCAGGGCTCCTCGCATGCACCGTGTGACAGCGGCTCCTCAGGTACCGGTATCCGATAAGTGTCAGTCAGCGAGACAGACGACAAAACGGGCGCTTGCCTCTCCTGCCTGCCTGACTCATTACGCGTGGAGCCAGGCCCAGCAGAGCCCCATTACTACCGGCACCTCTCCAGCATACCTGCGGCATGCTGCTCTCAACAAGCTCTAGCTCTCCGCGCCCATCAGGACCTTGTTAGGTGCCTGTATTAGCTGGCTGGTGTGAGGGTAGCTTGGATCCCCACTTAATGAAATCTGAGTGGGAGCAAGTGAGATGAGGAGCTGGAAGCCTGGGAGGCAGACGGGGCTGCAGGTTGTTTATAGATTTCTCTCCCCTCCCCACTCCTCTCTCTCCTCCTCAGTTGAAGTTATTCTTCTCCTGACCTTTCCTCGGCTTTCAGACAGCAGAGATTGACTTCTCTTAACCCTGCGCCGGACCCGTTTGTAAGTGCTGGGAGAGTTAAAAGGACAAAACATGAATCCATTAACCTCTACAATCACAGAGAGACTCTGAAAGATAGCATGCTGGCATCTATTTCTCTTTTCCTCCGCCTCCCTCTCCTTTCACCCCTTCTCCCCTCCCCGCCTCACCTGTCCTCTCCTCCTCTTCCCTTGTTGTGTCCCCTGTCTTTCTCACCCACAGAACATACGCGGTCTGTCACTTGCAGAAGCTGCTACTCTAGCCCGCTGTTGAGTGTGGAAACACGGGGCCTGGCTTTGACGGGCCATGCGGGAATGGGGTAGCAGTCATTCTGCAGCGCGCCGGCTCCGTTGTTGTAGGCTTGCTCATATACACGTGTGTGCACGTTCATGTCATGCACAGGTATGAGCAGTTACAGGGTTCCCGTAGCACCTGTGCAGGCGGTCAGAGGAACAGAAAGAGAGGTCACCCTCCCCATTGGTGCTTCAGGGGTGAGAGGTAGCCCCCTTTGCCTATACACTAGGGAATCAGCTGCCCCAGAATCAGATCCCTGAAACTCCTGATGTCTTGGAGGCTGCACCCAGCAGATAAGAGGTTGCGTCCCTTTGGTCAAAAGCAGGAAGCAAAGGCACATCAGGAGCAGAAGAACTCAACAGCTCCTCACGGGACAGACCCTATAGTGGGTACCATTCAACTTCCAGCAGTGTCTTTCTGACTCCAGCCAGGCTGGCTGGTTTATCTTTCCTGCTCCATTTCCCAAGGGATCTGAGCCTTGGGAGAACTCTAGGTAGGACCCTTGCGGTCCCTTCTAACCCTATGATTCTAAAGAGTGGCTGCTTTTCCCCACGTGGCCGGAGTTTATGCCTGCAAATCTGGTCCTGCTGGGTGTGGAGAAAGCAAGAGGAACTGGGGAGCTTTTGGAAGTGTTTTTCAGTTGTTGTTGACTCCAGCTGCTGACATTCTCCATGGAAGCCTACAGAGAAGGGAAGGTGGTTGGCACAAGCACCCCACTTCCAGCCTGTGGAGTTTCTGTAGGACACCCACACCCACACCCACACCCACACCCACACCCACACACACACACTGTATTTTTCCATCCCCTTCTTCAGACAGCACAGGAGGAGCAAGCAGGGACAGATGTTTGCTACAGCAGGCTGGGCAAATGCACAGCACATTCGGACCGCCTCATGCCATCATGTCCAGCAACAGCCTGGGGTGGGTGACTGCTCTGTACCTGATGTATCTGTCTCTCTAACTGCCCTTCACCATCAGGAGGCAGCAGGCTTGATGCCTGTGTTGAGGACAGACTGTGAAATTGAGGGAGAGAGCGAGAGAAGCTGGTGTTGGGAGGAGCAGAAGAGGTTCAAGGAAGAGGGGGTGCAGGGAGAGGAGTAGCTGAGGAAGTTAATTAGGAAGGAACAAGGAAAAGCAGTGGGGAAGGATCTGGGGTTAGCTTTGAGACAGGGCTTAAATTTAGCTGGAGCTGTCCGGAGCAGAGCTCTGGTAAATATTTTCAAACCCACAGAGCAGAAGCCCTGGGGCTCTGGGAAATACTCTGAGAATTTGAACCACAGAGAGAAAGGAGCTGGGTCTAGAGAGAGAGAGAGAGGCTGGTTAAAAGGAAAGGAAGTAGCTGGACAGAGATGTTAGCTCTCCAGCGAAGGATGCTGTGGGCAGAGCGCCATGCATGCACACACACAAAGAAGTTGGAACTGATGGCCAGAGAGCAGGATCAAGGGGAAGGCAGTTCTCTGTCGAGTGGCTGTGTCCTCTCCCAGACACACATGGGCCGGGTATGCATGACTTCTGAAAGCTGGAATTGGACTGTACTTTTCACAGCCATTCATTCCAGCATCCACTCTGGCTGCCTGCTCAAGGATTTTCTTTATGCTTCTACAAGCTGGAGGGGAATTGGCTTGGTAGTGTAAACCCAGACTCCTAGGAACCAAGGGATTAAATCCCAACAGGGTCAGTTTCATCCTTCTCCCTGCAGCAGTTGATACATTGAGTTCCATGCAGTTCACCCTTTTGTGTGTAGCTTTTAGATGCAACTTGAAAAAACAAACTTCCATTCCCTCCATATGGATCTTGTAAAAGTAGATGTTTGGCCCAGTAAGTGTCCGAGGATAAAATTCCCCTGCCCCCACAACTTGTACAACACTGTGTACTGGCTACAACCATCCCTCCCGAAAAAATGGCTGTACTTTGGAAAACTTTGAGATGAACGTGGCTATATAAATCTGAGCTCTCTTATAACTATTAGGGAAGCCTGGCAGAACCTGCTATAGGCAAGGTTGCAAAACTCTCCATTGCAACACCTTATTTTTTGCAGGTGTTCGTAATTGTCCTAAACAGTCACCTTTTGTGCTGAAGTTTTCTACACGTGATCCCTACCCAAAGGTAATGCCCAGTGTGGGTGTGTGGAAAGCTCAAGCAAAACCCCGTCTGCCTTTTTTTGAGATCAACAAAGCAGTGACTGGTGAAGCTGGGAGTGGAAATTTGGGTGGGACCCAATTTATGGTGGATGGGCAATGACCAAAGATCGGACATCGTAGCAAATCTCTGGGAAGCAGGATTGTATGGGAGTAACTGTGTGCAGAGAAGGGATTTGAGTGCATGGAGCCCGGGTGCTGGGATCGCCAATGAAGAGGAGTGATCCCCATAGTCCCACGGGCAGGCATGGATTAAGCCAGGGCAGTAGAGGCAGGTTGGCACCTAGACGGGGCCCAGCTCTCACCAAATTTGTCCAGGGCTGGGAGAAGTTTGCAGCTCTGGGCAGAGGCAGCGACGGGCAGGGCAGGCTGCTTCTCTGTTCCCTGCCACCCATGGCATTCCACAGATAGGCTGAGAGCCCACTCTTCAGTTTAGGGGTTCCTAATCCACAACCTGATGGAAGTTGGCTTCTGCATTCACACAGGCTCAGATTTGGGTGAGCCGTGGCCCACCCATGTCTATGCCCATGCAGTGGAAATAAATAAATAAATAATACTTTTCAGTTTTGAATGCACAGTTGAAAGTATTGAGTCCGAAAGGGGCCTACTTAAAAAGAGTGAAGTTTGCATTTTTTTAAAAAAAATTGCTTCACTAACTTTAAAAGCTCTCACCAGATTTTCTTCAAAATTGACTTGTTTGGTAGATCTTGATTTGACCTAAAAATTAAGCTAAGTCAGAAGAAAATTAGTTCATAGATTCAGACATTCCAAGGCTAGAGGGGACCACTGTGGTCATCTAGCCTGACCTCTGGTATAACCTAGGCCATAGAACTTCCCTGGAATAATTCCTGTTTGAAATAAAGCATATCTTTTAGAAAAACATCCAGTCTTGATTTTAAAAATGCTGCGTAGGTATAGAAAGACATGCTTAGCCTGCAGTGCTGCAATAGCAGATTCAAGTCATCAGACTGGTGCCCTTTGCCTACAAGCGTGCAAGTTTCTAATGGCGTTGCTAGGCACCAGTTGGCTTTTGCTGGCTGGTCTTGTCAGTTATAAAATTGTGTGGTCGCCTATTTTTTTTTTTCTTTCTCTTAAAAAAACCAAAAACCTAGGAAACGAAGCGCCAAAAAAAAGAATACAATGTAATGAAGAGTTATGATTCTGTAGCTAAACTCTTAAGTCAGAATATATGAAATTGAAGGTTGGACACACAACTGTGCCTTAAGATAGTCTTCAACTATATAATTACAGGGACCCTCCCATCCTGCAGAATCCTAGAGCCTATGCTCCAGCCTGAACCCAGAAGTCTACACAGCAATGAAACAGCCCCCATCCCGAACCCCGCAAGCCCAAGTCAGCTAGCATGGGCCAGACGCGGGTGTCTAGTTGCTGTCTAGACAAACCCAGTGTCACAGCTAAATACAAGAGTGGAACAGATAAGGAGATAACATATGTTGCAAGAGACCATTCAAGCTGAAGTGGGCAAGTAACATCTCTGCAGTCGTGAGACAAAGGAGGGTTAGTGTGTTACAGATTGTAGTAATGAGCCATAAATCCAGTGTCTTATTCAATCCATTGTTTTTGGTGTCTAGCAGAGTTATGAATTTAAAGCTCCCAGGCTCATCTTCTGAAGGTGTTGGGCAGGTTTTCTTTGAGGAGGAGGACTGAGAGGTCAGACATGGAGGGATCATTCTGTGAAAGTGTTGGTCCGCGGGGGATAGGGTGTTTTTGCCTTTTATCATTTTTCTGTGTGAGCTCATTGGAGAGCGCAGTGATTGTCTCGTTTCACCCACGTGGTTGTTATTGGGGCATCTGGTGCACTGGATGAGGTACAAAGAGAAATAGTATTGGATCAGCATATCAAAGGCATATCATGCACACATACGCAAGGGATCAGAGCTCGCTCTGGGTGCTCATGGCCTTATGAGCAAGGTGCAGAAATGGGACTCAACAGACTTGGGTTCTTCTCTTCCTGGCTTTGCTGCAGACTTTTGGTGTGATTTTGGGCAAGTCACTTCTGCTCTCTGCCCCTGCTTCTGCAGCGGTGATAATCCTGGAGGGGTGGGAGGGTGTTGATGTGAGGCTTAGTTTATTAACATATGTCAAACTCTATGAGATCCGGATGTCTGTAGAGAAGGGCAAAGTGTACTCTCACTTATGCATTTTCTGGCACCCAGGTGCTTGACTATGCATCCTTCATGTTGCTTCAGCATAGCATTTAATACATAGCGCACACACCTTTTAAATGATTAAACAACTGTGCCGACCCCGGGGAAAAGAGCAGCAGCAACCCCCGCTTTATCTCTCTTCCTCATCCTCATTTCCAGCACAGTTAATTATCTGAACACAGAGCTGCCACCTTCCAGAGCGACAAGGAGACGGAGTCGGCAAGTGCTTTTGCTTGCTAGTCCGTGACCTCGGCGTTCTTTGTATGATTGTATGCGTGTGAGCGCATGCGCCCCGGACGGTTTGATGCATTTTTTTCCCCCCAGCGCAGAGCATGTCCGCTGGTAGGATTTATTATAAATGAATACTGAAGCACCCTCTCCTTTCGCCTGCACTTTCTCACGCTACTTTGTCCAGTGGCCATGAGGTAATTCACCAGCTTTTCCCCAGGGGAGGCCTTTTAAACCATTAAATCCAAGAGCAGGTATGAACAAGGTGCTTGGGAGACTCTAATAATACTGCAAGCACAACACCTGGAAATGTTTGCCTACAAAGCCAGCGTGAGTCAGCTGCAGACATCTGCCCAGAGGTGTCCTCCAGGTTTCTTCATCTCGCATCATGAGTCTTCTGTTCTCGGAGACGGCTGGACTACTTTTAGAAATAGAACTCACAGTCCAAGCCAGGCAGTTTGTAGCAGGTGTGGTTTGGTGTCTGGCGACTGGGAAGAGGGGTGTATTTGTGTCTTTTTGGGGATTGAACTGATTGCATTATTGCAGCGAATCCAATTGTTAGGGGATGAAGAACAGTCTCACTTTCCTGGCAGGAAGGAAATTTGAGCACTTGAATCAGTGGAAAACGCTGTGTTCGGAGATGCTTCCTCTGCTGATCTGATCCTCAAATCTGATCACGCCTCTAGCCGCGGTTGTTTTAATTAAACTCAGAGGAATTCTGCACAATGTGCTGCAAGATTAACATTTTTGTTTAATTAGAAACACTCAGTAATAATAGTTGTACCAGGCCTTCCCCAACGCGCGCGCACGCTTACACTCACACGCGCACCCTGCCAGTCAAGAGGGCTATTCTCTCTGCGGATTAATTGGTTCGTGAAATGAACAGATTCGGGTTTGAGGCAGGTGGAGTAGCACCACCAGGAAACAGAATGCGAGCGGTAATTAATAATGATGTCATCTTCAGCCAATCAGACATCGGCTACTTTAACAACCTGCAACGGCCTGCTTTAAAAAGGGAAGGGAATGCATTAAAAGCCTGGCTGAAGTGTGCATAGGCAGAGCAGTTCCCAGGCTGCATCTTTGTCCTGAGCTCACTCTTGGATGGGCCTGCGTAGTGCAGCCGATCTGAGCTGCTCAGAGACCGCTGCAATACCCATCCACAGCTGGGTGAGCTAAGGACACGGTCCCTTGGTTTAGCTCACTCCCTTCAGTTCATTTCTGTATTCCAATACGGAAAGCAAATGAAGACCTTCCCTTGACTTTCTTTTGAAACACGGTTTGGGGCTCCAGTCCTGCAAGTTGGCAAGTGTCTCTCAGCTGGGAGTGGAGGGCTCCCCGCAGCACGCGGGATCGGGCCGGTAATCCATGGCATGTCTCAGCTGCTTTTTTTATTATTATTAATCTTTTACTTGGGTAGCACCCAAAATCCCTCCCCCGGGTTGCGGGACCCCTTGTATTAGGTGACGCACAAAGATGTAGCAAGAGAGAGTCCCCTGCCTGCATGTGGAGTGGAAACAGAATAATACTGAGCCACTAAGAAAGCCCCCGTCACCCAAGTATCCTAAAACGCGCCACACACATGAAATGGCAAAACAATCTTGAGAGGGACCCGAAGAGGGTTATTAATACCCCCATTTTACCAGATGGGCAGAAATGGGGCACAGAAAGGGGACTTGTCCGAGGTCACAAAACCGATCTATAGCAGAGCCAGGGACAGAACCCAGCAGCCAATCTCACAGACCCCTAACCAGACTCCGCTATACGTTTAAAGGGTGAGAGAAGTTCTTCTTCATTCTGCCTCGCAGATGGATTGGATGCTGTAAACATGGGCTGGTGTATTAAACTGGGGCAAGCTGTAACTGCAGTGCCATCCCTTAGGCCTTGTCTGCCATAATGGTATCCGTTAGGAATGTGATTTTTTCCCCTGAGATAGTTATAACTGGTACAACTCCTAGTGTGGATGCAGTTGTATTGGTATAAAGGTGCCTAGTACACCAATATGACGTATTCCCCTTCCTGTATGGGAACGATAAAGCAGCTTTATGCTGATAGACCAGCGCCCGCACTAGGGGATCTGTACTGCTTTAGCTACACTGCTAAAACGTGGTACAGTTTGTGTGTGTAAACAAGCCCTTCGCTTGTACATTAACCTGACTTCTGCTTAGTGCTTTGCCCTCTTGACGGGTCAGTAGCTGCGAATAGAGACAGCAGGTCCCCATCGCTCTCTGGCATGCTCAAAGCAGGGAGGCTGCCTTTGAAAATTCAGACAGTCAAAGCATGTATACCATTAATCACTGCGGTATCCGAGCGTTGTTAATAACTACGTTTCTTAGGGCTTGCATAGTGCTCCGCTGCTTCCAAGCACTGTACAAACCTTGCCTCCCTACCCCAGCGATGTCCCCGGTTTTACAGGTGCGGAAACTGAGGAACAGCAAAATGAAGTAACTCACCTAAAACCAAATGCACAGTTAGCAGAGCCAGCATTAGGACCTGGGAGTTGTGGCTGCCTCTCATTTAAAAGAGAGGAGGCGTGGGGGAAGAAGCAGCAAGCTTAGGCTTCCAGTTCCTGTCTTTTGTCCCATTGTCCCTTGGGTTCAGCCGTATGTGTGGTACACAGCTTGGCCTGTGACCTGGGAACACAGCCGGGTGCGAGAAGGATGCAACCTCCTCATTGCATTTGAAATTGTCTGCGATGTTTCACAACCCTGGGCATTGTAGGCTGGGATTTTCAAAAGCATTCCGCATCGGCGTATCTCTGCTGCCACTGCCAATGAAAACGCCCATTGTCTTCAGTGCAAGCAGATTTAGACCAACACTGAGGGCTTTGGAAAAATCCCATCCTTAAATTTTTGTGCCGTGCCCTATCCACCCCACCGGACTTGAACCCAAGGATCCTTGGGCTCTTAATGCATCAACACTGGCGTTAAAGGAGAATCTCTGTAAGCTGTCCCCATGTTGCTTATATCCTCTTTGAAGGCTGCCAGGGGTGGGTCATCACTAGGAAAAATGGTGTGTCCTTAACTCGTGTTAGCCAACATGTGGTACCTAGCGCAACGTAAAATCCTAGGGAATGCAAGGCAGTCTGTAGTTTTTAACCAGAGCTGGGCGATAAAATTTAGCCAAAACATTTGATGTTTCAGCTAAAACAAAATTTTTTTTTTGGCCAAATTGTATCTCTTTCAACAAAATTTTGTTGGGAAAAAGAACTTGAAAAAATATTTTTTGAAATGTCTGAGGCCCGCTTTTGACATTTTCCGAACAGAAAGTTTCAATACATTTGTTTTGAAATGACATTTTGTTTTGAAATTTACTTATCATATATATTAAAAAATGGTTAAAATTTGAAACAAAATGTTTTGATTGACCTACAATGAAATTATTTTTTCCAGAATTTCGTTTTATGGAAAATTTCAAAATTTTGATTTTTTTTGTTCCAATTTGAGATTTTTGATTTCTCCCCCCACTCCCCCAATCTCCACATTTTTTGTGGGATGGAAAATCCATTTTCCAAGTCACTCTAGGTTTTAACATGCGTTAGCTTAGTAAAGACTATGGGACAGCCTTGCCAATGTTCGTTTTTATGAGTTAGCTAACTCGAGTTAAGACTACACCTTTTTCCCTAGGAAAGACAAGGTCTAGAGCAGTACTCTAGACTAGGGACCGGCTTGCTGCGTTCCTAATGTGTGTCAGGGAAATCTCAGGGACAGGCAAGGAGGCTGCTGCGGTCTGGTGCCAGTCCATGGACCGGTCATTGAGAAGCCCTGGCCTAGAGGACAAGAGGGTAACTGTGAGCTGTTTTGTAGCTGTTGGTGTTTCTCTCTCTTGTCCTAGAGTCGCAACAATTGAAATTAATAACCTTAAAAATCATGCTCTGTCTGAAAGAGTTTTGCTTCCTGTTGTTACAAGTGTCCCCTAAGGTAACTACAGCTGAAAGATTTTTCCCCTCCTTTCTCGGCTAGTTTCCACTATCCATTTGACATGACTTCATGTATAGTCACTTTCACTCTTGTGCAGTTGGCCGATTTCCAAGGCTCTGTGGGCAGTGAGGAAAAGAAGAACTTAAAAAAACCCGGAAAATGTGACCTGTTCAGATTGTGATGTCTTTGACTCAGGGATCGTCTTTCCATGTGTGCAGTGCTCTGCATAACAAGGCCTCGGTCGAATGTTTGGAGCCGCTTGGCTGTAATACGAATAATTGTAAAGCCACAACAATTGGGAGGGGGCCATATCTGAAAATAGTTTGAACTCGCTCTTTGAAATGGATTGGGTGTCTTGCCGACAGTCTCTTTAGAGTACTCTGTTGAATTAAGCCTCCCCGCTACCACCCCGATCTTGAAAGAGCACTAAACCAAGCCCCTCCTCTTTTGCTCTCCTCCCGCAGAAGACCAGCTGCCTTCCGGCTTCCCAAACATTGACATGGGACCCCAGCTGAAGGTGGTCGAGCGTACACGGACGGCCACCATGCTGTGCGCAGCCAGTGGGAACCCAGACCCGGAGATCACATGGTTCAAAGATTTCCTGCCCGTCGACCCCAGCGCCAGCAATGGGAGGATAAAGCAGCTGAGATCAGGTAAGGTCTCCTTGCGAGCCCAGTAGGGAGTGAACCCTGGAACTGGCCCAAAAGAGAGTGCTCAAGCAGAACTTTCTGGGCGGAATGGTGGCTGGTGTGAGCCATCCCCGTTGGCCTGTGGATTAGAACATAAGCAGTTCTACAGAAAGTCCTGGTAAAACGGCTCTGAGCTCCCCTAAGGTGGTTGGGTTGGTGGTGGTTTCCTTCATTTTCTTCATCCTCTTCTGCACCCATCCCCCAAGTTGATTGACAGGAAACCAAACTCCACTGAGAACCTGGTTCCCATCCCAGGGAAGCTGGTAATTTGGCAACACTCGTGGAATGGTGCTCTGCCTAACCAGGGGGACCTACAGGAGTGGAGGGAGAGTTGGGTAACAGGGGTGGGGAGGTGGGTCATGCTCAGACGTTGAGCTGTATAAATGAAGGAAGGAGGGTGACAGCACCAAGCGTGGAGCTTTCAGCCCTATCCACTTTGGGATCAGGACCACAGCCACGACAGCTGTGTATTGTCACAGCTGGGACGGTCCCATCCATGGTGTGGACGGGGCCTTCCGTAGCCTGTGGCAGAACCAGGCCTCTCATAGGATCCCTTTGGTATCTAATCCTTTTGGGTCTATCGCCTTCCCGAAGCCATCGCCGGAGAGCAGTTCTGAGCATTCTCAAGTCAACCTTAGGTAGTGGGCGGCAATGGAGTGGTACTCCATGAATAGATGTACCCCAGCTCTGTGGCTGTTGTCAGTTCTCTGTCTTCCCCCATCTGTTCGTCTACCTGTCCTTTGCTGGTTTTGTGAATGTTAGTGTGGCATCTTTCATTGTTCACATTTCAGGAGCTGTTTGTGTGTATGCGTGTGCGTGTAAGTAAAATACATGCGTGTCTGTGCATGTGGTTTTATTTTTGAAAGCTACAGATAAAGCAAATTGTCCCGTTTAAAAATATCCATCCTTTCTCTCTCGGAAGCACAACGTCACCTTTGGGAGCTTCACCTCTCAATGGAAACTAAAACAAAAGCAACCTTTTAGATTTTTGACCACAATTCAGACTTTCCTCTTTAAGCCAGTCTGGAGAGTACACAGCTATCTTATTGGGCTTAGCTAGGTCGCCTCACTTTAGTTGCCCAGAGGAGCATAACCCTTGTTCGGCTAAGAGATGGAGCATTTTTAAGAGCTTTTCCTGGCACAGGAACAGGGGAGGGAAGGGGGCAGAGGCTTTAGCGTGGGAACTGGGGTTGCTTTGTGGGAGCCTCTTCTGAGGCTCAGCCATTTTACAAGTCAGTCAATGGGGCAACAGCCAGTTACTTCTACCCAGGCCGCTCCTGGCTCCGAAATCTTCAGATCTGATTCTTGTAATGCAAGATTTGAATGTCAGAGAACATGACAACCTAATTGCTCTTTTGTCCTGTTTGGCATAGGGTGAGTTCAAAGATTTTTGGTGCTGGAAGGGCCAGCATTGACTGGTTAAAGGTTAATTTCCTTGTTTACCTCCTCATTCTAATTACATACTGTTTCCTCCCCATCAGATATTTTGCCTTCCTATTGCCCAGAAAAATTAATTTCCTAATTGCTTTGATTTCTAGAACTTTATAACAGCAAAGGTTCGGCACAAGAGAACACTGTCTCCTAAATGTAAGGCCTACATTTCAGATTAAAAAAAAAAAAAAAAAAAAAAGTGGTGGGGATTTGTAAAATTTAATGAATACAATTTGAAAAGAACATCGAAGCAATTTAGGATCTTAAATCCCCTCCAGGAGACTTTAGGCTCCTGAGTCACTGAGGCACTTCTAAAAATTTTCCCCAAGACGAATGGAAGCATTTTGGGGGCAGTTATATATTTAGGCTGAAAGTTTCAAAAGTGCCTGTGTTTTATAGAATCATCGGGTTTTGGGTGCCCAACTTGAGATATCTTAAAGGGGCCAGACCTTCTGACCTCTGAAAATCAGGCCCCATTAAGATGACATAAGCTGGGCACTCATAAACTAAAGGACCCAAAATCACAAGGCACTTTTGAAAACACAGTCCATCTTTGTTTATTATTTCAGTGACAAGGATTGTTATACTTATACATTCTGTTGCATCACTGGAAACTCAGATACAACTTTATTGGGCTGGTCCATAAGACCCACAAATTAATTTCACCGAGGCCCCCATTCAGCACAGCTCTTATGCACGTGCTTGAGTGCTTGCTGAATCAGGATGGGTTCTTGATTTGAGAGCCTTTAAACACAAATGAAACTGATCTCCCTTAGTTTCATTGCCTACATGCCGAGTGAAATGCAAATAAAGTTAACCAGTATAAATACTGAAAGATAAATTAGAATATTAAAATGCTTTGTGTCCATAACAGGAGGTATTACTAACACGTTTTCAGATTATTTTTAATACAATTATGATCGCCACAATATCCCTTTATATTTCCTAGCTGGGCTCGATTTGGTATTTCATTTAGAACCACCTACTAAATTCACCGTTAGACTATCATCCCAATAAATCGTTTAGCTTCTGTACAGGATGTTTGTTTCTCCGGATAAATCTGCTTTTTAGGGACCTGGGTGGAATTGACATCATTTATAGCTGTTTAGAAATTCAGTCTTCTTGAAGCAGTAAAGTCACAAAACACTGAAAGGGACCTATTGTCCTTTTTACAGACCTGTCACTTCTTTCTCCACTTCAGAGGGGAGTGTGTTCTATTGGTTAGAGCAGGAGATTGACCAACAGGACTCCGAGGTTCTATTCCTGCTTTGATTCCCTTTGTGGCCTGATTTTCAGAGAAGCTGAAGTCACTGGAAGCTCCATACGCTCAGCACCTCTGGGAAACAAGACCACTGATTTCTGTCTCTCCATTCACCCATTTGCCAAATGGGGATGATGAGATGGCACAAGGCTGTGGCCAGGCTTTTTAAATTATTGTTTCCGAAGAGCTTGTCTATTCTCCGATGACAAGTCCTATAGAAATGCAGCATAGTATATCCGTCTTATAAAGATGGAAATAAGGACGCTAGGCAGACCTGCCAGGTGTCATGCATCTTGCAGGGCTCATGCATTCCTGCACAACTGATAGAATGTCATTCATTTACTCAGTGCCCTGTAGCCTAGGGGAAGGTGCATTGAACTATAAGACAAGAGCCCATGAATTCTAATCAGAGCTCTTTCACTGACTGTTCTTAATATTTCTGTGCACTTCACAAGCCCTTATTAAGCAAGGCCGTATACCTACCTTATAGGAGGCAACTATCAGTCATCAATTTTTCAGATAGGATAACTGAGAGGTTGGATAAGGTCATTGCAGTCAAGAACCCAGGTCTCTATTATGACAGACCCAAATCTCATTCACTTTGCCACACTACCTTTCAGAAGAAATAGGCCAAAATATGTGCTTGTGTAACCCACACTAACACAGGGTGGATCTTTGTTCCTGTCTAGTGGCTAGACAGCAGAGAAGTTTGAACCTGCTACTGCCCAGCGCTAATGTAGTTAGCTCAAATAGTGGAGCTTATGCTTTCCGTTCTAGAGATCCCAAGTTTAAACCCAGGAGATAAGCCAAACTAAGACTTCTTTACCCTTGGCTGTGCTGTCTCTAACTCTAACCACCATACTCTAGTCCTGGAAACAGGAATCACGGAATCCTGTTCTCCAGCATTCTAAATGCTAGTTCATAAATAGTTGTCTCCCACTCGGTCGGCTGCTCCTTGCAGAGAAGGGTATGCCTTCCTCCTACAATAGCTGAAGTAAAGGAGGGTTGCGTTGTAGGTCTGATGGTTATGGGGTCAAACCTGGGTGGTGACCCAGGTGGAGTGAAATCAATGTTAGCGTAAGGATGCTGGAATAATTGTCTAAATTATTTTACATTGCAGGACATTGTATGGGGATGTGAATTTAGATGTTACATTAGTAAAAAAAAATTCCCCTTAGGGTTGTGCATCGCGTGCTTGTATTTTGGTTAACAGGGGCTGTCACTTTAAGAACTGGGTGTGGCTGACTGCATGTGTGTTTGTGAGGAATGTAATGTGTGGGAGATGTTGCCTGAGAGTGCAGAGCAGGCCTGTGTGAGCTCCACAAATGTCCAAACTCAATTTGATACATTTATCTTTCGAGAAAGCAAATCTCGCTCTTGAGGGTGTAGCACTCGCTCATATTGGGGTGCGGGATGCCTCAGGATATTGCTAATGTGCTGCAGAGCCTTTTGCCTGAAGGGCATCAATAGGAAGCCTGCTCAGCTCAATAGGGATTAAAAGTCATTGCCCGTTAATTGATATGTGGTGGCCCCTGTACAAGATGACTTTAATGGGTTTCCATTACAGATCCCACATCACAAGCTCACCACCACTGTTGGCACTGCTTGGCAGGCTCACCAGAAAGGCCAAGAACCTCATGGGCCATAGAGACTCAAATGCCTGTTACCTTTAGAGGCGCTGTCCCCAGATTGGGACTGAGATGTGCTGCCAGGGCAGTGTGTATGGGAACCATCCCGTGCTGCTGCTCTGTATAGGAACAGATTCAGTAGGAGGAAATGCACCCCGTTGAGTTAGACTGAGTTTATGGCTGTATGCAAACTAATTGCAACCATGAAAATTAGCTCATTACTTGATTTGCATAAAATATCACACACGGAGCTGCCCAAAATTGGCAGTTCTGTCTGTACCTGATTCTCTTTTATGCTAAAGCCTTTACATTTCCCTAGCTGTGCAGAGGGGCTTTACCGTGGGCATATATTCCATTTGCACTCACTTTGAGGTCCCTTTATACTGCTGGAGCAGGGCAGTATGGCTTCAGTGTTACTAAGGATCAGGAAATCTGAATTTAGGGATATTATCCATAGACGCCTTTTTCCATCTAGGATCCGTTCCTCCCTAACACTTTCCAGGTTATGGGAAATAATTTAACTCTGACAGACATTGGGCCAACTAACCCTGAGGGTCCCTGAAAGAATTAAAAGCTGGGATTTTTCAAAGGAGCATGAAGAAGACATTCAAATTTGGGTACCCAGCTCCCTGAGGTCTTTTTGAAAATCTCAGCCCAAGGAAGGTCTAGTTGTTACATGAACAAAAAATATTCCTTCTTTATGTTGTTGAGAGAGAAATTTACACTTCAGGACTACACAGTGGAATTGGGTCAAGCCAATGTCTGGTTCCTGCCTGTGTTACGTAGAGGGGTAAACAAGAGATACTCTGCAGCCAAATTCTTAAACCTTACGAGCACTGAACCCTTTTGTATCGTGTGTGTCGTCTTCTGCTTTTGAAATAACTGGCTATAATAAACTTTTATTTTTCTTTTCCTTTCTGTTTTTCGTTATTTTTAACATTCAGAGACCTTTGGTAAGTTTTGTTCAATTTAAAAAAAGAAAACAGAAACAAACCTGCTAATGTCCAGATTTGTAACCCTCGTCCTTTAAACTAATTCCTTCTTAACAGCTTTTTCGAGAGGCATGCTGTGCATTTCTTGTACTAACTCCTTCAGTAGGGATATTCTGCCCTCTTAATGAACTTCCGCAGGGGTATTGCAGGCTACAAAAATAACCATCACCATCATAATTAAAATATATCTATATGAGGAAATATAACTAAACACAAACCTCCTAACATTGGCTAGATTTTTTTTGTAACTTAGCAACAGTTGTCCTGGAATTCCCCAATTAGACCGTAGCTTTTACCCTGGAACTGTGGTAATTGTGTTCACACCTGCAGGAGGTCTTGGAGTTTCACATCTAATGGGGTTATTGGCATTGTCTGAATTGAGAACGTATGGGGGGGCATCAGGCATTGAATTTTAAAATGGAAGCCATCTATTGCAGGGCTTTGGGGAAGTTGTGGGGGAAGTGATTAGACAGAAATGTCCCTTCTAGATTGTTCCTGTTCCCTGAGGTGCCAGGACACTGATGGGAATCTGCCAACAACACTCACGTCACGTTTTCCTCCCTACGCCAAGTCCAGGCTTGTTCTCAGACAGGATCAGGCATTAAAATTGCAGCCGGTCCTTCACGCTAGCTTGTTTGTTGAGGGTTTAGAAAACTGCTCACCACCCCCGGGAGATAGCAAGACACACGCTCACACATGGCCTGGTAGGCCGTGGCGGTACGTTTCCTGTGGTTGCCATGGCGACGGACCTCCGCGTCTCCCATTTTCAGGGTTCAGTTTCGCCCCATAGCTTGTTGTCTAGAAAAGACGGAGGGGGAGGGGGTGTCAGAACAGGCCCCACGTGCCCGTGGCAGGGGGATGAGGCTGAGAATGGAACCCTGCCCGGTGGGCAGCGTCTTTGTCTTGCGTCGCTGAAATCCAGCAACCAGCCTGACCTCCTGGGCTGATGCAGGCTCCCAGAGTTGCCTCTTGGTGATCAGATTCCATGCCCTGAGAGGCTGGGGAAGACACCGTGGGTATGGTGGGTATCAGTTGCCCATGCCAGTCTCCGATCTAGTGCCCCACTTGAGCCCTGGCTGCCCCACTATTCCAGAGGCTCACCCCCTGCTTGCATGGCCTCTAGCACCTAGGACTATCTCCAGATTTTACACTGTCCTAGATGAACTGGGAAATTCCCCACCTTGCTGATTTGGGCTAATTTGGGGGCACCTTTATCTACCTTGAGCCTGATTTTTCAGAAGCGCTGAGCACCCACAACCCCAGTTGCAATCGGTGGAAGCTGCATGGGCCTATCACCGTTGAAAAACAGGCTCAAGGTGGGCTTCCTCCAAAATCAGATGCCACTTCTGAAAATTTGAGCTTATACATTTAGCTGCCCCTGCTATGCTGGTGCTCCGTGCAACCGCATGCCCTGCCTAGTCCAGCAGAATCAGCCCTGCACTCGTACACACATTGAGGGACTGTCACACTGCTGTGTAAATAGGATTGCCAACCCTCCAGGGTTGTCCTGGAGTCTCTAGGAATTAAAGGTGAATCTTTAATGAAAGATTACGTCATGTGATGAAACCTCCAGGAATACGTCCGACCAAAACTGGCAGCCCTGTGTTAAGCAGCTATGGACCAGAGTTGCTGTCCCCAAGCAATCTCAGCGGGATGCACTGGGCCACTGGAGAATAGATTTGTTTTTTGCAATCCCCCTCCAATGCTGTCCAGCTGCCACTACATTGAATATGAAGCTAGTTAGATGTGAAACTCCAACAGCGAAAATCTACCATCTGTGTCCCAGAAACCATTCAGAGTATTGCGTTTCCCCCCCCACAGTCACTTCCATTTTGGTCCAGATTTTCATCTTCTGCCTTCAAGGTGCGGGTCCCACCAGAAATCTCCCTTTGCCATTCCCAGATCTGTTTCCCATGCACCTGGCTGAAATTGGGAAGCCAAGAACAGCCTCACGTTGGGAGTGGCCTGCTCTCCGCAAGCACTGGAGCTGCTGTCACCTGTTCCCATGGGCTCCGCTGGGAGCGAATGGTTAACGACAAGCCATAAACTGTGATAATTCAGGAAGGCGATGGGTCCTGCCTTCCGTCCATCCGTGGCCATGATTTCCCGTGCATTTCCTCGCAGTCAGAGCGTGAGCGGCTGTGTCCAGGGCAATCCGATGCACTGTAACAGCCAGGCCCAGCAGGGGGTGATGCAGGGTTCTTCTGGTCTCTGCCACCCCCATCCTTTAGTCTTGCTCCACATTTGCATCACAGATGGTAGATTTTCACCCTGATTTTGAGACAAAAGGGTGTATTAGAGGCTGTTTTTATTTCCACTGAATCTCTCTATAACCCTCTGCTGCTTTCTCTGTCTCTCGCTCTCTTTAAAACCTGCCCGTCCGCTCCTATGTGGAGATAGTCCCAGTAAACACTCCTCCCACCTCTTTCTTTCTCACCCGCGCTCTCTGATCTTTGTCCTGACAGCTAACCAACCTGCTTTATTAACCTTAGCTAGTTCCTAACCCTAACTAGATGCTAACATTCCTCCAGCAAACTTTCTAACCTTTTAACTAGAAGTTGAGTCTAACTAGAATCTAATAGCCTAACAATGTAACACTTCTCTTCCCTTAACCCCTTTGGAAATAATTCAAATAAAGGTTAACTGTAACCAGTGGTACATATTTCTTTTTACCTTCTATCCTGAAAATGGTGCACTGACGTGCAAAGAAAGGAGGATGAGCAGGGCTGAAGGATAAGGAGGAAAGGATGGCCTTATAGTTAAGGCAAAGGATTGGCAAGCAGATGTCCTGCTTTCTGCTCTTGCTTTTGCTTCAAGATTCTCTCTGTGACCTTGACCAAGTCACTTCACCCTCGGTGCCTCTATTTCCCCATTGTAAAGTGGGGATAAACTATGCTCCCAGGGGGGAATGAGAGGCTGATATTTGTCCAGCACTGTGAGATCCTTGGATGGAAGGTGCTGTTGAATGTCAGTATTATTACCACCGAGCAGCTGTTATGCTTCTATATGATATTGGATTGGGGACTTGCCAAGTCTGCCCTGTTTTCAGGATTGGGGTAAAAACATTTCTTGAATGAGTTGTGCAGCAAATCTGAATGCCTGTGGGGAAAAGGACCCTCCGTATTTTCAAAGGAAGGTGGTTTCCAAGCTCTTGTGACCTCAGGAGTGTGACAGGAAATCAGAGGCAGGGGCAGTGATGTCATTGAACAAAAGTGCTGTGGCATCACTTGCCAGCCATGATGTCATTCCCTTTTGCCCGCGAGATGTCACGTGCGTGGGCAGAAAGCTTATGATGGGCACTGCCAGTGGAGGCAGCTGGAGGGGGTTTGGCTGAAGGGAGCCCTGGAGTGTGGGAGATGGCCAACCACAACAAGGCTCTTCCTCCTTTCCCAGAATTCAGGGATTCCCGAGATTTAATTAATCCCCTCTACAGTTTATTAGGGTGGCTTCCAGAGCAGCTGCACCAGGCAATCCCCTTTGCATGTTTCCCAGGTACAAAGACAGCAGCATGCCCTTGTATCGCACCTGCAGCTCTTTCCTAGCATCTGGCTGCATCCAGTAATGTTCTGCAGAGCCAGTCGCTCTCAGGATAACTAGGGACCACAGGCCCCAGGGCGTTATATGAAACCCTGTGCCCCAAATGCATCACTAACATGGGTGTGGAATTGGGAACCAGGTACTCTTGGGATCTAGCCTCAGCTTTGTCGTGTGACTTTGAGCAAGGTTCTGGGTCTCCATTTCCCTGCCTGGGGGAACAGGTTAATAATGCTGATCACACTCCCCATGGGCTGGGAGGATAGAAGCAGGTTTGCCCAGTGCTATGCAAGGGGTACATATTAATACTAGTTTACGTGGACTGAGGGTTCAGAGACTCCCTTTCCTTTGTGACCGATGGAGGGAGTGTTGATTTGGCCAGCCTCCTCCTTTTCAAGTTTAGTGTCATGATTAAGCATCCCACAGTCTGAACCGGAGTGTGCTGCCTGGAGTCCTTTTCCCCCAACCCCCTCCAGTCTGTCCGTGTCATTAAAGATGAAGCCAGGTAGTGTAGGAGTTTTCCTGCCAGGAATGATCTTCCTTGAGCTGGGTCCTTTTCCCACCGGCAGTCCAAGCGTTTTTGGGTTTTTCACTCCTTTCACTTCTTTCCTTTGCTTCCCTTGCAGAAGGTACTCCAATCCGAGGTAAGAGACCCCCCCCTGCTCCACTCACTCAGTCACTCACCCACCTGCTCCTCACCAAACAATTTCTCTCCAACTCAGTTCCTGTTTCATGTGATCTCTGCTCAACCCAAAGTCTCGTTGTTGTTTGTTGTGGTTTCTGCTCCTGCCTCACCTTTGGATATTTATTTCTGTTTGTGTCCGTCTTTATTTTAAATACTGTTCCAACGTCTCTTTCTGTTTGCTGGGTGAACTTGGTGAAACCTTTTATTATTCTAAAACAAGGCTCAGGCACTGTTGTCTGAAATTTATGGTGGAGATTTAAGAGCTAATCTCTCCAGGGCTGTGAAGGACCCAGGTGTATCTCTGGCATTAAGCACTGTCAGAGCTTGGTAACCACTCAGGGGCCTCATCATGATTGGTACTGAGTGCCCTGGAGCCCTTGAGCCCATGCTCAGTCCCAACCCTCTAAAGAGCCTTCTTTCTTTCTCTAACCTCAGGTGCTTCTTGGTAAGTAACTTTCGTACCCAGCCTAGGTCGCTGGGTCTTTCACCTGAAGGGAGTGAGACCCTCTGCTACCATTGGAAGTGAATGGGATTTGGATGCATGACTCCCATTGGCCCCTTTGAACATCCCAGCTGTAACGTCTAGGCTCTTCTCACTCGGGGAGCCTCTGCACGGGCAAAATACAAGCTCAGAATTCTCTACTACCGATAGCAATGGCAGAGGATGCAGGCATGTCTTACCACCATGTCTACACCTGCTCTCAGCAGGTAGTGATCACACACCAACCTGTCTACAATACAGCTTCCCTCATTGCTATCACCGGCAAAGCCGCCCTCGAGGAAAATGAAGTGGTCCTGATTTCCTTAGTGTAGACAAGACCCTGGCGTGCTTTCCCACCTGCAGCCACGTCATTCTGTTCCCGCCCCTGAGTTCGGTTTAAAATCTCCCCTGGCACTCGCCATTCAGACGAGCACTACTGTGAGCTAAATAAAACCTTGGCTGGGATTAGGGAAGCCAACCCCCATAAACCAAAGGTTCACAGAGCCCCCACCTGACACAGCCTCCTCCCAGCTGAAGCTTTCAGACAACGGAGAGTGCTGTGGCTTCAATCCTGTAAGAAATCTGCTCAGCTGGAAGTCTCAGTGGGAAGGTACCGATCTGCTTGAGTTCAGGGGCCATTTGGTTTTCAAGTCACTCTGCTGGATTGAAATGTCCGTGGGTTCTTTTGTTGAGAATTTGGCTTTGTTTATTTTATTTTTTTTTAAATTCTATCCAGTCTGCACTTGGGATCTGCCATCCACAAGAGTAACACACTCACTCCTTCACCCTCTCTCTTTTACTCAGACTAACACCCTCCTGTTTTCACACACAACACTCTTCTCCCCCGCCCCGCAATGAATCTGAATCTGCAGTCAGCAGTGGTACCGTTTGCACCCCTCTCCCTTAGGGTCTGTCAGTACTTTTCTACCAAACTGCAATTTTTCATGCAGTCAAGGAATCTTAAGGGCTCTGATCTCCACCCTTGTCATGTGCACATACATATATATAATATAAGAAACATTTGATATCATGTTGGTTTATTTTATAGGATATATACTTTAACTGGAGTTTGGCAGACCTGATGCTTTCTAGGGTAAAAAACAGAGGTGATTTTCATCTATGTAGTTATGTGCTGCATATTTGTGCAGGTCTCTTTTAAACTAGTTGACGGTGGGAGTGTTTAGTCTGGACTTGGCTATATTTTCATCAACTGAAATAGTGTACAGGTATAGAAGAAGCCCTGATTCTCATTGGGCTGGTCAGGCGTACTGGCCATTCAGATTGGATAGAAACCCACGTGCAGTTTAGAAAATTGCAGTTTGTTTTTTACGCTGTTTTCCCTTTAGCACATGCACTGGTGGATAACACACTTTTCAAGCATTCTCTCTGCTCCTGTGAGTGTGGTGTTTATGCACACAACAAATCCAGCGGTGACAGGGATGGCTCAGGGGGCTGGTAGTGGGTTACAGAGCCTTTCCCCTCAAAGGCTGGTTCCATTCCAACCCACATAAATCAGTAGATCACTAGATCAGTAGCGACAGGAAGTCGTTGCCACCAATGGCTGTTCGGTGGCCCGTGCGAGTTGAGTTGTTGGTATTCGTTCCTAGAGGAAAATGTCCACATTGCAGAAGCCACCCGAGTTGGTGTTTTTTGCTGTTCTTCTCCGCTCAGAAGGCAAGACCTGTATGCTGAGCTGTCCTGTCCCTGTTAGAAGTGAACCCCCAGGTCAGGGTTGACGCAGACCGGTAGGACAGCATGGGGCAGCTCGTACGGCTTCTACCCACATTGTAGATCAGGATTGTAGGGGTTGGGTTGGGCGACTAGTCCCGCAGTGGCAATGATCATTCTGATCCAGGTTTGCTGTCAACAATGCCCAAGGAGAGAAGTTCTAGCATGGGAGCAAAAAGCCCCACACCCCGGGCCACCGTTCAGATCTGCGTTGACTCTGGGGGAAAACGGCGGGGGAGGGCGTTGGTGCCAGGCATGCTCTTAAAAAAAAAAAAAATAATAATAACAACAATTTCTTTGCTGCCGTCTTCTTCTCTCCTGCCAGGTGGTCTGCAGATTGAGAGCAGTGAAGAGACTGATCAGGGGAAGTATGAATGTGTGGCCAGCAACAGCGCCGGGGTGCGCTACTCTTCACCCGCTAACCTTTACGTGAGAGGTAGGGAGCGCCTCGGCTCAGAACGCTGGCAAATCACGGGCTCCCTCTGCCCCTGCTGTTTGATTTGTTTCCTTCACGGAGCCAGGGGGAGGTCTTGCAGTTGAAACAGATCACCATGGGGGTGGAAAAGAGGATCCGAGGGCACCTCTGGGAATGAGTGGTGGAGTCCCTTCTCCATTGCTGCCTGGATCCCTCTGGAGAGGGTACCTGACTCAAAGGAAGGGACAGCTGGAGTGTGGCACCCTTAAGCATCACCTCAGTCCCCCCCCAGGGGCCACCTCCTGCCCCTGGAATGTTTTTTCTGCTGCAGACTGAGCAGGGGCACAGAGCCTGTTGGCCCTCGTGGGGATCATTATTTATCATACCTGTTGCAGCGGCCCCCGAAAGGTGCAGCCCTGTCCTGGACCGCACGCAGCAGCAATATAGAGGCCTGACCCCCATTGTGAGGTCAGGGGGTCCCATCTCGCGGAGGGGAGCTCACGGTCTCTGCCGCAGAGAGGCTGTGGCCACTTGTGGGGTTACCACCTTTCCCATGGAAGTTGCAGGAATTGGTAAGGTCTGCTCAGCTGGTGTGAGCTTTAGAGGAGGTGGGGCATGTTCAGCTCCCTCGGGTGAGCCCACCCACCCGAGTCTCATCAAAATGGAGCATCGGGATGGGGGACAATCGGGTGTCTGAAGCAGCAGGCGAATCTCACCTTGCCTGGTGAGGGCCGGGGAGGGGTGACTGCTCTTGCAGGGCAGTGGAAGGGGATTTCAGCTAGCCCAGTCCCTCTAGGGGCATTGCTCTTCGGCTGACCTGGCGTGGAGTGGTGTGGGCTGGCATACTCTGAAGCTTTCCCAACATGGGACTGAGACCGCACTGGACTGCAGGTTCTCGCTCCTCGCTCATGTTCCAGCAGGCTTTTCCTTCCCGAACTCCCTGACCACAGGTCTTTCTAGCCCTGGTTCCCTCTGGAGACGCCACGGGTCTGGGTATACGTGCATGGTGAGAAGCAGGCTACACTAGCACACTCCTGGGATAACCAGTCGGAAGTCCCCTTACCCACACAGCTGGTGGGGGGACAGATGAAATAGGGATATTGAATTCCTCCTCTGCTTTTTAGCACTTGCTGGCTCAGTGACCCCCTGCATTTTCTTTGTCGTTCACCTTTTTTAAGTTCTCGGACGGGTCATATTTTCCTACAGACTAATATTTTTCCACAGCAAAACCCTCTGATTACGAGAGAGCAAGGGCCAGCCCCTCTCACTGTAAAACCGCCATTCAAAGAACGTTGCATCCCAGCCAGCCGTTGCCATGTCCATCCCATTTGGCCAAGGAAGCGTTCCCCTCACCCGCATTGACGCTGCAGTTAGACGTAGGCCCATGCTCTTGTGTGCACGCCTCTCTCTGTGTCTCATGCTCACTGAATCACATGCACATGGAGAGAAGGCTTTTAATTATTTAAAAGCTACGTTTTTAAAGAGCCTTTTGTGACCAGCTGGAAAATCGCTTCTGAAATTTGCCTTGTCATTTGGGCTCTGAAAATCCACGGGTGGGAACATCATAAATCCAGGATCTGACACCACACAAGGGCTAAATGAATTGCAAGCAGCTTTTAGCTGGAATGGGCTTTTAAAAAAATGTGTTGGGGGCTTTTTTTTTTTTTTTTAATGTTGTTTTTAAATCTCCCTGGCCTTTCTGGTCAGTTGAAAATTGGCCAAAGGTTCTCGTTGCCCAGAGCTTCTTGTCTTAGCCCCTGGATGAGTCCCAGCTCCAGGTGGATGGCCCTCTATACCAACTTAGCCTGCGTGTGCACCTGAAACCTCTGTGATCCAGCGTTAGCTGCTGGCTGAGAAGATGTAGAGAATACCATGGAGGCTAGCCCGTGCTGTGTTTGGGGTGCTTTTCATGCTAATTCCTTGTTTCTTGTGTGTCAATTTCGCTGAAAGGTAACCGAAGTTCTGAAATGCAGTCATTTGGGGAGGAAGTGAAGGGGGAAGTTCTCACACACATTTTTTCTTCCGTTTTTGTTTTTAAAGAGTCTTGAACATGCTTGTGTTTCCAATTGACTTGTTTCTCCCATAACATGCTTGTCTCTATAGAATACCTGGGATAGGTGTTGTAAGTTTTAACCTTGCAAGCAAATGTCTTTTCTTTTCTTCTTTTTATTTATTTATTTGTTTTTAAAGTAAATCTTATTTTGGAGTTAGCGCGAGCGCAGCTGGGTGTGGGGGGGAGGTGGGTCGGGAGCCGAGGTTTTCAATTAGGGGATCTTCTTTGCTCCAGGTCCACTCTGCCTGGAATAATCTCTATCCCCTCTCCTTCTGTAAAACATCAGACGAGCTTGTGAAGGTGAGAATTCCCTACTGGGGCTCTGCCCCTCTGTTGGGTGCTAATTCTGAATTTGGATTGTTCCCACCCTGACCTCGTCACAGAGCTTGGATGCTCTTAAACACAAGCACGGGAGGGGGGAAAGGAAGGAAGGAAAGGAGAAAATAAAAAGGGTCGTTACTATCTTCTTTCTTTTTTTTTTTCTTTTTTTTTTTTTTTTTTTTTTGGTTAAAAGAGAAAAGAAAACAAATCAATTTGCAGCTGACAGCCTTGAGAAGGCCTTTTTTTACTCTCTCTGTGTTTCCCCTATTTTTCTCTTCTCCTCATGTCATTGTGTTCCGCATCAAACCCCCTTAACATCCCTCAGAGCTACGAGAAGGTTGGTGTGGTTTTTTTCTTTTTTACTTTCTTTACCCACATTTTTACATTCTTAAGAAAAAAAAAAAATAACGAAATAAAAAATAAATAAATAAAAAAGAGAAAAAGCAAGAAATCTTTAAGATGAGCGAGACCCGCCCGTTCCCGGGTCTCGCAGAGATGAGTTGAGTTGCATTGTGGGCCTCTCTATGCATCCTTTGGTAATGTTGCTGAGTTCTTGCACTTTTTTGTCGTCATGGTTACCTTGCCGTTTGGACATTGGGCCTGATGCATGATAGGAGAATGTAACGATCTTCTTTGCATGCCACTCTTTTAAATTAATTATTACTATTATTTTTCCTATATATTATATATATATATAATTTATTTTTAAATTCTGATTTATTTGAAGTGGATTTATTCTTTTCTTATTGTTTCCTTTTGGGTTTTTTGCTTTCTCTTGGTTTCTTCTTTCGGTTTGGATTGGTTATGCTGTGCTGTAGTTTATTCCAAACGCATTGTGAGAAGCCAGTGTTCCTGCCCCCAATGATAACTGAACCCCCCCCCAGACCCTCGAAATAGAAAGGAGTCACACAGCTCTAACACCTGTCCGTGGAAGTGCTGCTATTCAGGACAAGCCTTGTTTCGGGGAGGGAGAGAGACTGGGGGTTGGAAATCCTGGGTGCTTTTAACAAGGGATCAGACCATTACCCCAATTCACCAGCAAACCTTGGAATAGTATCTGGGGTGTGTGGCACTTGACACGTCCTGTACCCAAACTAAGACCTGCTCCCTGCTCCAAGGAGTCGGCCCTCACATACGCGGAGCAGCCAGTCTGCTTGCAGGCCAGGATGGGGAGAGATGAGGAGCTCTCTCTTGTTCTACTGAATGCAACCCAGTGATCCCCACCCTCCTGCCTCCTTTGACACACACATGCACGCACAGGCCCCAGTTACCAGGCACTGGATCTTCTCATCACCAGCCTACAGCAAGTCTGCTCTAAAAAGAGGCCACTTGTCAAGATCCCTGCTGTTCCAAAACCCACTGTGCACCTTCTACCTGCGGCCAGCTGGAGGCTGGCCGGGTCTCGGGCCTATACCTCTTTCCATACCCCCCCCGCTCACACACACACACACTCCCAACCCCGGCTTGTTTAACCAGCTGCTGCCTGGGCACAGATGCACGTCAGCAAAGCCAACTCCAGAAACCCTCCTTTCTGAAGGGATGTGGGTAGAGATGAAAGCACAGCTCAGGAGAAGCTGCCTTGATGCTTCTGGCAGCTGAATCCTTGTGGTGAATTTTGTTTGGCTTCGGGGATTCTCTCCCGCACGCCCCTTTTAGTCCCATCCACTCCCACATTGTCTCTTCCTCTCTCACACATGCTCTCACACTCCGCGGGAGTGACTCCCCAGGCAGGAGCGGGCCGGTGGATTTTTACACGGCACTAATCAACTTCTGGTTTTGCCTTTGGAAAATGGACTGTCCTTCCCTCCCCGGTGTGTAGCTTTTACCCCCTGCCAACCAGGCCTCCTTACGCAACACAGGACCAGACAGGTGGCTTTCCCAGCGTACAGGTATTAAAGCTGTGTGATTTTTGAGAAATCCAGTGCAGTATTGACACAGTATCTCTGTCTCCCTCTTTCTCTCTCTCTTTCTTTCTCACTGTCTGTCTTTCTCTTTCTCTTAAGATGCTGAGATTTCAGTGCTTGGACCCTCAGTGCTGGTATTTCCCCCTCCCCTCCAAATCTCCCCCTTTCCCCTGGTTGTAAGGTACAAGGGTACCACTCAGAAATGCTGCATTATTGACAGTGTCTTTCGGACGTGGCCAATAGTGGCTCTTCTGACTCCATCTCCAACAAGACAAAAAACCCTCTATAAAAACATCTATTTAAAAACAGCAGAGTGGGTAGAGTCTGAAATGAGATTTCCCCAGGACCAATGGTCCCAGTTACAATTGCCACTGATTCCAGGACTTGCCTTCATGAATAGGAGTTTGAGTTTAAAGATTCAGGTAGACTAAAAAGGGATTTATACACTTCTTTTGAAAAAGGTTTTGGTCTTAATAAACATTTCGAATGTGTCCGAATTGCCCTGACAAGGGTAGAATCGCCCCTCTGCTCTTCAGTGCAGTGGATTCTGTAGATGCGTGGTGATCTGGGAAGCTCCTAGGTTTAAATCCAGGGTTTTTTAAAGTTGCAATAATAAGTATAAAATAAAACTAAACAAGACGCAGTGGAATGGCACACAACAAGTCAGTCGAGATCGGATGCTTATTAAATGAGATGCTGTCGCTCAAACGGAAGTTCTGGATGTGGGGCAGAGAGCAGGAGGGTCTTTCGCGTGTGCTGCGCAGGAGGTCAGGCTAGATGAACCCAGGAAAAGTCCGTAGTGGTTGAAAGGAGCTGCCCTCGCTGGGCTCATGTGGATAAAGCAGAATTCCCTTCTGGTGGGGATTCCTTTAGGGACCTAGAGAAGCAGTGGTCCAGAAGGGCCTGATATCACTGAAGAATATTTGGATATTCTGTGACTTAGGGCCGGACTGTCAAAGGCATTTAGGCACCTAAAGATGTAGCTATAGGACCCTGTTGGGGTTTACAAACAGATCTAAGAAGATTAGGTGCCTAACTCCCATTGGGTTTGATACCCTGAATACCTTTGTAAATCTGAGCCTTAGGGTATGTCTACACTGCAGTTAGACATCCACGGCTGGCCCATGCCAGCTGATTCGGGCTCACGAGCTCGGGCTGTGGGGTTGTTTTAATTGCAACGTGGACGTTCGGGCTTGGGGCTGCAGCCTGAGCCCTGGGACCCTCCCACCTCGCAGGGCCCTAGAGCCGGGGTTCCAGCCCAAGCCCGAACATCTACATCACAATTAAACAGCTCCTTAGCCCGAGCCCATGAGCCCGAATCAGCTGGCACGGGCCAGCCGTGGATGTCTAATTGCAGTGTAGACATTCCCTTTGTGACTATATAAGGACTTGATCCAAAGCCCACTGAAGTCAGTGGGGATCTCTCCATTGATGTTGGTGGGCTTTGCATCATCCCTACATAATGTGAAATTGGGATGTTAGTGTGGGTGGCCAGCTTTATTTAAAGATTAGTACTTCTCCCCCTTTTCTAGCTAGCAGGGGACCCATTGCTCTGGAGGATCTCTCAGGGCAGGACGGTTCAGAAGGGTTTCAGCAAGCTCAGGCAAGGCAGGAAAGCAGCAGCCTCCTTGCCGATTTTTTGAATCTTGCCCGTACAGGCTGAGGCGCTCGCTCCACTTTGGGGGCCAATGCCGGGATCAAATCTCTGCGTGTTCGACGGTCACGTCACTGAGCTGAACCAAAGGGGCCCAAACGTTGCCCAGCAGAGGTGCAACGTTGGCGGTTTACCAGGAGCCTAGCCAATTCTTACAGTGCAGCCATCCTCTTCTTGAAGATGGAGGCTAGAGGCCCCAGAATGTAGTCGGCCATCTCAATTCGAGTGTCCTACTGCTTGGTTCAGGAAGGAGCATAACACACCAGGACTTGAAGTCTCTCTAGGCCCTCTCCCATGTTAATGGGGAGGGAAACCTGCCCAGTGCACCTCAGAACTCAGTGGGCTATGCTTTAGCAACCTCTAAGCATGCAGGGTTGCTGCTGCTAGACTTCCTTGCCTTAGGAGAAGTGAATTGGTTGGGTTTAAGCATCTCCCAAAATGTGCATGGGACGTGGCATCTGGTGCTTTATCAAGTATTTCAGAAATACAACAGTTGTGTTTCTGTAGGTGTGATCCCATCCCTCTCTTTGCCAGCCCAGAAGGGTTAAGATAATCCAGTATGTGTTTAAATAGCTGCACCATCTCTGTCTCAGGCATTCGTATAGCAGATCACTCTTACCCGTACTGCATCTGTGCCTTTTCCATTGTAGTCTGTCCTTTGCAGTCCAGTTCTTGCTGAGAATGTTCCAAATATTCTTCAGGGTTCTAGGAAAAATGCGACTTGGTATGGGTTCCCAGGTGAAAACAGGCGGCAGTAAATAGCTAATAGGAGAATACATTAAAATCAATTCAAATATATCTCAGTGTGGGTTGGAGACGTGTTTTTGGAGCTGAGTTGGGCCATCTAGCGTTCCAGTGAATTCAGCAAGTATAATTTAAACAAATGCATTAAAAATATGTATAATTTCAAAAATAATCTCATGTAGGCACCTGACTCTGTTTGAAATCAATGGGAGTTAAGCACCTAAATACCTTTGAAGATCTGAGTCTCAGCCCCCTACCCTAGAGAGCGGGGCAAGTTTGGGTCACTTAGGACTGTTACTCCAGAACAGTCTGTTGCTCCAAATGCCCCTCAAGAGGCATGTGGAATGGTGTCCTGTTGCTAAATCCGTGCACTTCCAATGCCTGGCAGAGGCTAGAGAGAAGGAATTGCAGGACCATTCTAGAACACAGAGAATAGCAGGGGAGTGTCATTCTGTTGCAGGATGCTCACAGCTTCTAAAACCCTGGGACAGGGTGTGTGTGTGTGTGTGTGAGGGAGTCTTAAAACCAATCCAGAATAGTGTTAATATATTTTAGAATGCAGCTAAGATTGGGGGATGTAATGCCACTCTTGATCCCTGCCACCTCATTCTCGATCCCCTGTAAGTCCATTTTCCAGAATGCTGTTAACATGTTCTGGAATTCAGGGTGGGGGAGTGACTGTAATACATTTCAGAGCACCACCGCTACCCGAAAGTGTCATCATAGAAAGTCACTCCAAGCAAGGGGGGGACGCCCTGTACAAGTTTGGGGTGTCCTTCGCTCTGAAATTCGAGAGTTTTTTAAATCTATGTATACACAAAGCAAACAAACAACTTTGCTGTGTTTCTGCAGAAGGATTTCTCACCAGGAAAAGCAACTGGAAACAAAAAATATATATATGTGTATCTATAAAGGTCACTTTGCAGGAACACTGTGCTGTACTGATCTCGAAATCTCTGCCTGCCTGTGTCTCTTACACCGTTTGCATTGCTGTTCTCTTTGTTTTAGGGGAAAAAAATTAGATTACACCTTGTCAAATTTAAAAAAAAAATGCCTGTGTCTAATATTACAGCAGCTACAATGGAGCTGCTTGGAAATCAATTGGGTGTAGATTATTTTGTATTCACTCATGCAACAGCAAAAAAACAAATTTTTTAAAGACCAGAGATGTTCAGCCAGCCTGTCGCTCAACTGATGTGTTTACATGGCAAAATAATCACCATGATTGGGAAGGGACTGAGGGCAAAATTTCCTCCTGACCAAATCCAGATTTTGGTCTGATTTTTATCTTTATAGGATTAATGAAATTAGGAAGGAGCTGGGCAGGAGGAGGAAAAACTTTTCGTCCTCTGGAGGGACGGAGGTGGGAAATCTGAACAGCATCTTGCCCCAGTGGAACTGCAATTGGAATGGGAGATGAGGGAGTGGGGCGGAAGAGGGAGAGGCGGCTGTCTGGAGAACGGAGGGGGCAGAGAGAAGGCTTCCTTTTGGGAGGGGAGGACAGGTGTAATCTAAACTTCACTAATAATGTAGAGGCTGCACATTATTTTGGCACCCTTTCCCCTACTCCCCCCGTCCTCATTTTGGAGTAAGACGGAATGACTCCTGTCTCACCAAAATGGCCGATAATGTCCGCCTTCTCACCTCATTCGGAGCAGCAGCTTGCTGAGTGTCAAAACGTTAACACCATTTGGTTTTGTTTGGTGCTTTCAACCAGTCACTTCACTTTTATTCCTCCCGTCTTAATTTTCTCTTTCTTTTATTTATTTATTTTCCTTCTTTTTTGAGTTGGTTTAATGTGAATCGGGGTTTGAAGTGACGGGTTCTTGTCTAGCATCCCCTCCCTTTCCCCCATCCCAGTATCTTTTTTTTTTTCCTGAGCTAATCCGGAAGGGGGTTAGAAAGTGGAGTCAGTGGGTTTCGTCGGCACAAACTGATTGATCAGTCCTCAGATTTCTCTCACCAGCCGCGTCCTGGGAACACCTTTTAAGGACGGATCCTGGTGTTGCAAAACCCAAACCTGGATCTTCCAGTGTCTCTTCCAATCAGGTCTGTAAATCGGCCCCTTAGAACATCGGTGTGTCTCTCGTCACATGGATCTTCTGGCTACCTTTCTAACTGGGGAGAAAAAAACAACCCTTGGCAATGTTAATGAGTATTGTCTTGTTGGTCATGACTAATTGAAAATGCCACTCGCAGAACACAACCTGTGTTAACTTCCCTGCATTAGGAGGAAGCAGCAGTAAAACGAATGGGCTTCACCTGGCCCATTGGAAGATAAAAACCACAGCCCTTCTTTAATCTGTTCGGTTGCTAATGAATTGGATGTTGAACGGAGTTTGACTCAGGGCACAGATACACAGCCAACCTAATATCACGAGTCTTACTCTGTGTCACGTTGCGTATAGTGAGCCTCTTAAGAATGTGTGTTGAAGTAATTGTCTAGAACCGCAAGCCTCTAGCATTTAGTTCTTAAAACCGTGTCTGTTGATGATGAGCAGTATCGCTACTTAAAAAGCGCTTCCAAGAGTCTGGTGGCCACTGAAAAAGTGTGTGTGTGTGTGTGTGTGTGTGTGCGAGAGAGAGCGCGAGAGAATGAGTGACTGACACTGTACAACAGATCTGGGCTTCTAGAAAATTGGGGAGAAGACGACATCCAATCCAAATGTCCCCAGAGCACAGGGAGGGTTGGATCAGGCCCATTGCTGCATAAAACTGGCAAAAGTTTGAGGGTCCGGTGCGAAGGGGGAAGGGGGAAACGAGAGGCATGTGGTGGTTGTCGTTTGCTATTGTATTATTTGTATTATGTAGCACCAAGGAGCTCCAGTTATGGGTCAGGACCCCGTTGTACTGGATGCTGTACAAACATGGGACAAAGAGACCGCCCCTGCCCTGAAGAACTTACAATCGAAGGACAGCAGTTACAAATCCCAACATAGCTGTTTCCGTTTTTCCCATCTCCCCAACCCCCAAATTCTGCTTTTTATCCTGATGCTGCGCATGGGGAGAGGCTGTCAAAGAAACCTGGAGAGCCACCCAGAAATGGGTCATGGTTAGGGTCATGCTTCGCAGCGGTTAAAGGGAAATGAAGACGGAGTCTAGTAGCTATAGCAGATAGTTCCTTCTCTGTTATTGTTCACAGCTGGAACGGTTTTAAGGCGGAGGTTGTGCTCAGCAAGGTGGCTGTGGGGAGTGCCTATGACGAGGCTGCATTCGTTTTCTGTCTGGATCGCCTACCAGCTTGGTTGCGGGAGGAGGAGAGATGACATGCATCATCCCCCGTACAGCCCCTTCCCAAGCCTGGGGACATGGGGTAACTAGATAGTGCTGAAGAGTCAGCAGATACCCAGCCTCAAAACCCATGGGAAAGGGTAGCAGTCTGGCCCTGTAGCCGCACTTTGGGCGTCAGGGTCCTCCACACTGGATCTTGCCCCCGGGTGACAGGTCCAGAACCCTGTCTCCTCTCCTTTCCGGTGAGTTTCAGTCTGGCGAAGTAAGGGATGGTAGCTCCATGCCCTTAACACCTCCCTCTCTGACCGAGCCCATTTCTAAAATCGGTCTGCCTGGCTCTAGGTGTCAAACAGGACAGAGCCCCAGGGAGTGATGGTTATTTTGCCATAGCTGCCCTTTAGCGCTATTGGAGCTGCCACCTGAACTGCGTGGTGACTTGTGTTGCCAGCGGGATTCCACGGGGTGTCAGGGCTGCATGGAGTGAGATTTGGTCCGCGCTCTCTGCCCACTGGCAGATCACTTACAAAGTGACTGACACCCCCACTCCTTCCACTGCCACCAGCACAAACCATTCCTGTGGTAGAACGCAGTGAGAATTTGTAGAGGACATTCAGTGGCGTCTAATGGCGAAAACAAAGACAGGGAGTCAGGACTCCTGGGTTCTGTTGTGGGCGCTGCCGATGACTCGTTGACCTTGGGCACATCACTTCCCTGCTTTAGTGTCCCCATCCGTACCAGGGGGATAATAAATAACACGAACGTCTGAAAAGCTCAGTGAGATCCTGGGATTAAAAATACTATAGCAGGGCAAAGCCGTTGTTGTATTTTTGTGCTGGCAATTATTTGCCCCAGTGTGAGAATCTCGGAGGCAGCTCAGCTCTGGGAAAGAAGGGAGGTAGGGGTTACAAGAAGTCTATTGCAACCCTAAATGAATTGTTTCCAGAAGCAGAACCCCCACTATCCCTCTGCTCTTCTTGGGGTTTCCTCCCAGTCCTTCCAGTTGTCTCCAATAACAGCGTCAGGGGCTCCCCTGGTTGCATTTTGCATTTGATTTTGCTTGTCCGGCTGCTGCTTATGAAACCCAGCCTGGGTGTGAGCAGCCAGAGCTCTCTGCTCAGTTTCTAACAGCTGCTTAAACCTCCTTGCCCCAAGCCTCTGACCAAGACACTGACCCAGAGCATCTCAGCTTGTGAAATCTCATATCAACAGTCAAATAGGAGCGGTACAGTTATTAAAATAAATAGCAGCAGTGATGGCGTTTAGTCTGGCTCACTTGCTACCCAGCCCCTACTGGACCTCCAGCGAAGGACCCTCTGGGTGTTTCCTGTTACAGTGAGTGCTGTTGTCACTGCCCTGAGCCCTGCCTTGCCTGCATTCGTGTGCTCTCTGTATGTCTCCTGCACTAATGCAGGTGTGTGTGTGTGTGTGTGTGGTGTGTGTGGTGTGTGGTGTGTGGTGTGTGGTGTGTGGTGTGTGGTGTGTGGTGTGTGGTGTGTGGTGTGTGTGTGTGTGTGTGTGAAGCTTCTTTAAACCAGGATACTGCCCACAGAGATGCTGCACCTTACCAACGCTTTCTGTCCTTGCATTGCTGTGTGGCCAACCATATTCCAAATTCTCACCCTTCCCGGGATCTCGGTCTGGCATCAAGACCTGCCGTTTGCTTCCCACTTGGTATATGTGCTAACTGCCATTAAAGCAGCCGAGAGGTAATGCTGCACTGAGGGCCTGAAAAACGGAGCGCCTCAGCGTCAGTGTGGGGTGTTGCAAATCGGCACATCGGCTGGGCAGCCCTCAGCTTGTGTTTTGTGAGTGGCCCCCGTCCCCCATCCTCCACCCCCACCAGACACGCACAGGCAACGCTGGTTTGTTCCCTTCAGACTCCGATTCTCAGCACTCCGCCCCCATTGAACGATGCTTTTCAGTTCCGAAATTCTGATTTCTTCTTCCTTTCTTTTTTTCTTTCTTTTTTTTTTTTAAATTAACCTCAGTTTGAATTTAACTGTCTTGTTCTGTTTCCATGACAACTCGGTGTTTGCATCCCACCCGCCGTTGTTTGTTGCTGTCAATGCTGTTTGCTGACTGGATCTTGTCCGTCAGTGTGTGTCTCCCCATTTCTCCTCAACCTCCCCGACCCCATCTCCCCCAGGAAGTGACATATCAGCCCCTCTTTGGAAGATTCATTCCCACCCCCACCTCCCCGATCTGTCTGCATGTGACCCCCACTTGTTTCTTTTTTAAGTACTCTCCATCTTGTCTCAGATGTGACTGGCGCAGTCTTCGTGTGGCTCCATTTTCTGAAATGCCACCAGCTCCAGGGAAGCAGCCAGGACTCTCTGCTCTTGCCAAGGCCGAGCGACCCAGTCAGACTGGATCCCAGTGGAAGGAAGGATGGGAGCAGCAGCTGGGACACCTCCAGCCCTTCTTGCTAGGGCTAAGACCTTCCCTGCGTGGGGGGCCTCCTGCCCATTTGCCCCAGCCAGTGCCAATGGCCAAGTGTGTTTAAACCCTGTCACTCAGCCATTGCTGATGTCTAGGCGCTTCTCCTCAGCCAGGCCCCAGGGGAGGAGATGCCTCCCCACTCTCCTGAACCAGTAGGTCCTGCCAAACCCTCCCCAGCCAGGACCAGGATGTAAGTGTGGTTACATCCCCCAACTCAGACATCTTCCTTTCCCAAGCCAATGGCAGCCTCTATGTGAGGCTATACATCCTCCCAGCCCTGTTCCTCTCCCCAGCTCAGGTCAAGGTGGGGATGCTTTCATGCCCCTGTCCCTTGGGATCTCCCTGCTGCTGAGTCTCCAGGCTCTTCATTGCCTGAAATCCTTGACTCGCCTCGTCTTCCCCCCACGCCCTGCCCCATGGGTGCTGCTGCCCTCTCTGGCTGACTGCACAGAAGCGGGTCTGGTAGCCAAGTGGGGAGCGCTCCCCTTGAGATGGAGACATCTGGGGGAGAAGGCAGAGGCTAATTTTTCCATCGAGCTTCCAGCCTGTGGGTAGCAGGGAGAGGGATACTGTCATTAGTCGACTGATAGGCCTCCGGTGGAGGTGCCCCTTCCAGAGAACCTGGTTGGTGCTATTATAACAACGCTCTGTGGTTCTTCCCCTCCAAATGATCTGGGCTGTGACACCTTGTGAGCGGCTCACGCAGCTGCCAAGCGGCTCAAATGCTTCTCCTTTCTCCAGGCAAAGAAGATGATCAGGAGCAGGGGTTAGATGGGCAGGCAGCAGGGGCTGGATGGGTGAAGCTAAGGCAGATATGGAGAGGGCTGTGACCAGGTGCCCCCAGCTCCCGTGCCGGAGAGTACGGCATTGCCAGCCCCTCTGCAGGCTGGGCGTTAAAACTTGAATAATGGAGGTTTCAGTTCACTGGCAGTTCCTAAAAATGGGAGGAGGGGAGGGAGGGGAGAATTGTTTTGAATCGAACAAAACATTTTGTGGGAGCAGTAGTTGGATGTTTTGTGTCGATGAGGAGCATTTTTTAATATGTTTTTTTAATTTTTTTTAAAATAAAATGGAAGGAAATATCAGAACCAAAAGACATTTTGAACCCAAAATGTTAAGCAACTGAACTTTTATAGGGATTTATTTTTTGCGGGGGGGCGGAGTTTCAGCTGTAAAATTTCACCTGCTGCTAATTAAAACTCCATCCGTCCCCCACAGCAGGGTCAGGCCTTGTTTCTCCAACTGTTCCACTCTGTGGGAGAGAACCCCCTCTCAGGGGCTGTCTCCTCTCCCTGCAGTGCACTGCCCCACCCCTCCTCCCCCGTCTTCATTCCCAGAATACTGCAGGCCACTATTTGAGAACCATGGGTTAAGGAGCAACCTGAAGCTGGGTTGGTGCCGTAAGCTAGAGGCTGATCCAGAACACCAGGTCTAAGGAGATCTGAAGCCACCATGACCCAGTGGGGAGAGCTGCTGGGCCTGATTCTCCTTGGCACCAGTTTTGTATGGGTGCAGCTCCCAATGACTTTAGTGGAGTTGCTCTGGATTTACCGTGGTGTAGGAGTGAGGAGAATCGGGGCTCATCACAACCACTGGTGTCCTTATTGGCTGAGTACATGCAGGAATTATACGGGTATCTCTGAAGCCTGCAGGGGCCCATCCTCACATGGATCTTTCCCCTGTTGCTACGATTATACCTGCAGCCTCCACAACCTTTGTCCCTTTGCCCTCACTCCTGGGATGGGATGTTTCCCCGTTCAGCTCTCTCCCCACAGGGACTACATCTTTCTAGGTCACCTGCTGTCTGCCCATGATCCCTCTCTTCCTCTTGGACTCTGGGGGGTGTTACCCCACTGCCCCCATCGTACACAGACTCAATGGAATAAATAGTAGGGGGGTCATCCAGAGACAGATGGGGGGATCCTACTCCCCTAGGGACAGCCCTTGGGCAGGGAAGGTTTCCATGCCCCTTGGGCAGCCGGGTGCAGAGTTAGTCTCTGGGTTGGGTTTTAATGACTAAACTTCTCTCTGGTCCCCTTCTCCTGCTTTGACGTGTGAGGAAACCACTCAGCGGGTCCCTCCGTCCATCCGTCCCAGTCACTTCAGAAAATGGAGCCACGGAAACCGCGCCCTCTCCTTTGCGTCCATGTTCTTCCTGTGTAAGGTCTGGAAGCTGCATCCACTTCTCTGCTAAGGAGATGCACAGAACATGTCACTGTTTTCTCAACGTTAAAGTTTCATTACCTTGTTTTTCTTATTATTATTAATTCTATTCTATTTATTATTCTGCCAGGGCTGAGATGTGACAATGTGAGCCACCACATTGGGTCACATCAGCTAGAAAAAGTATGCAGCATTAAAGTCGGTTTCCCCCTCCCCTTCCCCGTCTCTCTCTCTCTCTCTCTCTCCACTCTCCTCTTCTTCCTTCTCTCTTTCTGTCTCTTTCTTTCTTCAGTATCCATGTGGGCATTTGCTAGTGGCCCATAAGTTATACTCCTCTGCATTTTCTTCTCTCTCTGTCTCTGTCTCTCTCTTTTTTTTTAACCTATTTTGCATGATGTTTGTGACTCTGAGAGCTGCATCTATCGATGGAACCGTGTCAGATCTTAAAGAGGCTTCGTTAGGGTTTCTATACCCGAAAACCACAAAAATTTCATTAGAGTTTCTCATCTTTCCCACTTTCTCACGTTCCAGGTGCGGGGGGGGCTCCTTCCTCCTGGACGGTTCTCTCACACACACAAACACACCCTAAATTCTAGCCTGCTCTGGGAGTTCCCCCTGTCTTTTTACCTCTCAGGTGGCTTCTCTGGACTTTGGGGCAGGAGACCTCTTTCTCCTACTTGATTTCTCCTTGGATTCTCCCCCCCTCTCAGGGTCTCAACAAGCTGAAGGCCTTTCCAACAAGAGCAGAGCCCTGAGAGGAAGCCTTCCTCACCCTCTCCCCACCCGAGCTCCTCCCCCTCTTCCTCCATTCCCCTTGACACTGGCCAGAAATGAGAGCTCGCTGGTGTGAGATTGGTCCTTTCCACGGGGCATGAATCTGCTACTCTGGAGAGGACCAGTTCACAACATGGCGGTGGGCTTGTTCCAGTTTTCCATGGGAGAAGGAGGTGGAGCAGGCGAATTAGATCCCATTATCAAAGGGGAGGTGGCAGGGGCTCTGGGGGAGCGGGGTGGGAAGCTGGGGCCCGAGCGGCTGTGGAGGAGATTGTTCGACGCGTGCAATGCCGGCACTTGTCAAGTAAAGATGAGAAATTGCTAATAAATTTTTGTGTATTTATCTGTGCTGTGATGGGTCTAATCTTGATCAATGGAACCCTGTTGCTATGAAATATCGCTTTATGTCTATATTCTATATCTTGTTTGTGAAGTAAAATTTATTTGAAGTTTAATTTTTTTGGTTTTGGTTTTTTGAATTTTATTTTATTTTATTTTTTTAAATAAAGGAAAAAAAAAGATGAGCCCCGTTTATATTTAAATTATCTTCTGCTCTTTTTTTCTTTCTCCCCTTTTCTTTCTTTTTTCTTTTTTTTTTTTTTTTTTTTGTGTCACCTCTGTGCGTCTCGTCCGCAGTTCGCCGGGTGGCACCTCGCTTCTCCATCCTGCCCGTCAGCCATGAGATCATGCCCGGGGGTAACGTCAACATCACCTGCGTGGCAGTGGGTTCGCCCATGCCGTATGTCAAGTGGATGCAGGGGGCAGAAGACCTGACGCCTGAGGATGACATGCCGGTGGGCCGCAACGTCTTGGAGCTCACTGACGTCAAGGACTCGGCCAACTACACCTGCGTGGCCATGTCTAGCCTGGGGGTGATAGAGGCTGTGGCTCAGATCACAGTGAAATGTAAGAGAATGAGCATGCGGGGGCGTGACCATGCATGTGAGCGTGCACACGTGTGAGCGACCATGCAGGTGCATGGCCATGTGTATGAGCATGCACATCTATGCGAGCGTGAGCAACCATGCGGGTGAGCATGCACGAATGAGTGTGTGGTTGCAGGATCATGCAGATGAGCATGTGGGTTCGTGGTCATGCTTGTGATCGTGTGGCTGTGTGTGGAAGTGTGCAGATGCATGCGAGCATGTAGTTGTATGAGCACGTGAACGTATGGGGTCATGCTCATGCATGTAGGCACATGGTCGTGTGTGTGCGAGATCAGGGATGAGCATGGTTGTGTGAGCATATGGGTACATGACTACATGCGATCATGTGGGTGTAAGTGCACACGAGTATGGACAAATACACGTGTGCGTGCATGAGCTTGCAAAGGCATTGGTGTGCATGTATGTGTGTGCAGATGTTTTTGAGTGTGCACATGAGGATGGCATGCTAGTGCGTGAGTTCTCATTGTGTCCGTGGTACAAAAAAATCCCCAACTGATTGGAAGCCACCAGCTTCCATCACTGGCTTGGGGCCTTTCCTGGCTTTAGCAGCTGTTATTTATCAGGGGAACCGAGATTCAAACCTGTATGTTTGTTTTCATCCTGGGTCACAAGGCTGGCCTATGTGTGGGGAGCCTTGAGCGGTCGGGGACTGGGGCTTGCCTCCCACTCTTGTTTGAGGGTTCAGAACCTGCCCATCTCTGGCATGCAGTTCCTTGCACCACAGCCTCATCTTGGTGTCTTACGGAAGCCTTCCCTGTTGCCTCACCACGTGGGAAACCCAGCTTGAAACTTGTGATTCCCAAGAGGAGCACAGATGTATGGCTTGAAGACTTCCCTCCTCAGCTGAGGAGCATGAGCAGCAGATCCCCTTGGCTGGGAGAAGTGCAGAGTTGATGTCTGCTCTGAGCACTGACCCTGTCTATAAGGGAATTTGGGGAGAAGGGAAAGGGATGCCTTCATAAGGACATGAGAGAGGGGAGTAAATGGAAGCTAGATCCCCCTTGGTCAGAGCATGTGGGAAAGGGAGCTCTGGCAACAGCGGGGAACAGGGACCCCTTGGAATCATTGCACAAAACTCCACCGGAGTTGTTTGCGCAGGGAGCAGGTTGCGATGCTGGCAAAAGGATGCCCGGGGCTGGATTGAAACACTCCTTTGCTTTTCTGTTTTTCTTTTTCCTGGTCTAGATCATGCGTTTGGGTAAACCCCAGGTGCAGAGCATGTACTTGGGAGTTCTTGAGTATGTGCTTAGGGGGAGCCCAGATCTAGAGTGCAGACTCGGGGGAGAAGGTGGGTCTAGAGAGCACATTTGGAGGGGCATGGGGGTGGGGAACCAAAGCAAACTTATTCATTTGTAGCTTTCTAGACCAAGGAGAACTGCGTAGTTCTAGAGAAAGCTGTCCAGTAACTGCATACTGTAGGCACAGAGAGAGCCAGAGATGCCCAGGGCTAGGGACAGCTAGTGATATTTAAGGAGATATTTTTCCATATTCTAAAGGAGTTGGGTGTGAAACCAGCTTTCCTCAGCACATTGGGATGTTCAGTTGAAGTCTGTGTTAACGATTCCAGATGTTTTGTTGAATGCTTCCTTTTGACGGAGCAGTTTAAGAAGGGTAATAAAGAGCGTAACTAGGTTCATAATATTTCAGCAGCATTTTACTGAACAGCCGCGCTGTGATCTGTACCGCGCTGCCAGTTCTCAGAGCCCTAACTTGCCAATTAGACACCGTTTTAACAGACGGTTCTAAAGTGTTTATTCTTCCCCATCCTCAGCGCTGCCCAAGGCTCCCGGGACGCCCGTGGTAACAGAAACCACGGCAACCAGCATCACCATCACCTGGGACTCGGGGAACCCTGACCCTGTGTCTTACTACGTCATCGAGTACAAGTCCAAGAGTCAGGATGGCCCTTACCAGATCAAAGAGGACATCACTACCACGCGTTACAGCATCGGAGGACTCAGCCCCAACTCGGAGTATGAGATCTGGGTGTCTGCCGTCAACACCATCGGGCAGGGGCCTCCCAGCGAGTCCGTGGTGACCCGCACCGGGGAGCAGGCGCCAGCTAGTGCTCCTCGCAGCGTCCAGGGGCGGATGCTGAGCGGCACCACCATGATCATCCAGTGGGAGGAACCGGTGGAGCCCAACGGGCAGATCCGCGGCTACAGGGTGTATTACACCATGGAGCCGGACCAGCCGGTGAGCAACTGGCAGAAACACAATGTAGACGACAGCCTCCTGACCACAGTGGGCAGCCTCTTGGAGGATGAAACCTACACCGTCCGGGTCCTGGCCTTCACTTCCGTGGGAGATGGGCCTCTCTCTGACCCCATCCAGGTCAAAACACAGCAAGGAGGTGAGTTCTGGGCCCACGTGGACACGGACAGACTGAGCTGCCGCAGGCGGCTTCTGTAGGGAGAGACGGTTAGCTGGCTCACAGCGCAATGATAACACTGGCCCAGGGCTCTCTCCAGAGCACCTCCTCTTTACTGATCATCTTTATAGAATCATAGAAGGTCAGGGTTGGAAGGGACCTCAGGAGGTCATCTAGTCCAACCCCCTGCTCAAAGCAGGACCAGTCCCCAACTAAATCATCCCAGCCAGGGCTTTGTCAAGCCGGGTCTTAAAAACCTCTAAGGATGGAGATTCCACCACCTCCCTAGGGAACCCATTCCAGTGCTTCACCGCCCTCCTAGTGAAATAGTTTTTCCTAATATCCAACCTAGACCTCCCCCACTGCAACTTGAGACCATTGCTCCTTGTTCTGTCATCTACCACCTCTTAGAACAGCCGAGCTCCATCCTCTTTGGAACCCCCCTTCAGGTAGTTGAAGGCTGCTATCAAATCCCCCCTCACTCTTCTCTTCTGCAGACTAAATAAGCCCAGTTACTTCAGTCTCTCCTCATAAGTCATGTGCCCCAGCCCCCTAATCATATTCATTGCCCTCCGCTGGACTTTCTCCAATTTTTCCACATCCTTTCTGTAGTGGGGGGGCCCAAAACTGGATGCAATACTCCAGGTTTGGCCTCACCCATGCTGAATAGAGGGGAATAATCACTTCCCTCAATCTGCTGGCAATGCCCCTACTAATGCAGCCCAATATGCCATTAGCCTTCTTGGCAACAAGGGCACACTGCTGACTCATATCCAGCTTCTCGTCCACTGTAATCCCCAGGTCCTTTTCTGCAGAACTGCCACTTAGCCAGTCAGTCCCCAGCCTGTAGCGGTGCATGGGATTCTTCCGTCCTAAGTGCAGGACTCTGCACTTGTCCTTGTTGAACCTCATCAGATTTCTTTTGACCCAATCCTCCAATTGGTTTAGGTCACTCTGGACCCTATCCTGACCCCCCAGCTTATCTACCTCTCCCTCCAGCTTAGTGTCATCTGCTTAAGTGTCTTCGGCTTAAATAGAAATAGCTATTTGGGGAGGAAGAACTGTCCAGCAGCTGGAGCAGAGGACCCTGGGAGTCAGGACTCCTGGGTTTTGTTCCTAGCTCTTGTCTGGGGGTGTGTGGTCTAGTGGTTACAGCGGGCAGCTAGGAGACAGGAGTCCTCTGCTCTATCCTTGCCTCTCTGTGTGACATTGAGCACATCATGGTAAAACAGTGCCTCAGTTTCCCCACCTCTAAAGTAGGTTGACTAATACCCCCATCTCCCAAGGTGTGGTGTCTCTAAAGGATGCTGAGAGCCTCTGATCAAAGGTACTGTAGGAAGGCAGAGCCGTATTCTGTCTGTATCTAGTGCTACCTGTTGTGGCAGGCACATGAGAGGGTTTTAGAAGCCAAGTGGGATATGCTGGCTGTACTCGTCTGCATGTCTTTACCCAGAATGCTCTGTGAATGAACAGAGGATTTGACCTCGCTTCTGAGTTCCTCCGAGTGCCCTTCTCTGTCAGAAATGCATACCCCTTCCTTCCCTGGTAATCAGGAGCCCCATTCTGGCTGCAGGCCTGGGACGTCTGCTCTCTCTACGTTACGGTTCCCGGAACTGTCCAAGCCATGGAGAGGCTGAGAACGTCTCTCAAGGGTAGGGGACTGTGTCCTGCACTGTGTGGGACGATGGACACCATGATCCAGGACTGTCTTGTCTCCAGCAACTGTAGATGGTTTACTGTCCTGGCCCTGCAGGGTGACAGACACTGGGCTCCTGTAAAGAAAAACCCCTGCCTTCCTGCAGGCACGGTGAGAGTCAGGATCACGCACCCATATGCTACTTATGGATAAGCCATGTGGGGGGGGGGGGGCGGAAATAGTCTTCTAAATAGCCCAGTAATCTTGGGCCCGTCTCTCTCTCTCCTCTTCTGCGCTGGCTGTCCAACCCCACCTCGTGGATTCCTCCTCGGTCAATTTTAGTTCCTGGGCAGCCGATGAACTTCCAAGCGGAAGCCAGGACGGAGACCAGCATCAGAGTGTCGTGGAGCCCTCCCCGGCAGGAGATCATTGTGAAGTACGAACTCGGCTACAGGGAAGGAGATCGCGGCAGGGAGGTGAGTGCCATGAGGGAGGCGTGGGGGATGATGGTTCTGCCCCTTTCCCCTGGAGAATGGCGGGGACCCTCCCTTAGCTGGGGGTGTGGGAAGTAGGGCGGGTTTTTTGGGGGGTGTTCATGTCTCTGCTCCGAGTTTTTATTTTTTCTTCCCTCCCCTTCCCTCAAACCCCCCCATCCCCGCCCACCTCCAGGTGTTGAAGACCTTTGACCCGACGACCTCGTTCACAGTGGAAGGTCTGAAGCCCAACACTGAGTATGTCTTCCGGCTGGCTGCCCGCTCGGCTCTGGGCCTGGGGGCCTACACCCCGGAGGTCAGGGAGCGGACCCTGCAGTCTAGTAGGTGTCTCTCCTTTCCCAGCCTTGTCTGAGGGAAAGACAGTCAGGGAGCCACAGATGGTGGGTACAGGGGTATGGAACCATGGGGAGTTCACGGCACCGTCCTCACAGGAGAGGATTGCGCGGCTGGGGTACTCTGTGGGGAAGCGGTTGTCCTGGTACTTGTGGACCCCACCGCCTCCCCACTCCCTGATCTAGATAGCCAAGATTTGGGTGGGCCGGGGGCCAGGGCATGAGTTAGCACCACCCGTCCGAGAGGAGCGGTTTAACGAGCTGGACGGCTTAACGAGCTTGACACCGTCCCCATCGGCCCTTCGTGCTGAGCATGCTCAGTGAGGATGGCTTCCCGCCTCCACCTTTGAAGCTATGGGTCGTTAACCAGCAGAAACTGAGCCGGAGCTCCTGGGGAGGGACACAGGAGGGGTTTAAGAGAGCTCTCTGCAAGAGGTTTGTGAGCCGGGGGGTAGATGGTGATTAATAAAACTAACATTGTCATCGGTCTGAGGGAAAGCAGCCCCCACCTCATTGTTCATAAGCGACTTCATAGCCTGCGGAGACAGGCCATTGGGGCTTGGGCAGAACTGGAGAGAGGGGGAATGGGGCGGGGGGGTTAACGACACCAGGATGGAGTGTATGTAACCCAAATGTGCTGGTTTTAGTTTAATGGATTGTCTCCCTTCTCTGTTGCCCTGGGGACGACCAGCCCTGGATGGCAATATTTCAACCTGGGCTTTTCACAGATCTTTGCTTTTAAATGAGGTGTTTTTTCACTGCATGAGTGGCTGTGGCAGCTGTTCTTTGTGTTTTCTGTCTCCTCTCATCTCTACTAAATCCCTCGGCCGCAGTTTGGAGTAGCCGCGAGCAGAACTAGCTCAGAAATGGCTCTGGTCAGCGCGTGAGAGCGCAAGCGAGCTCCCATCGCTCACAACCCTTAACAAGTGGGAGCAGCAGCCTCTCAGCTGGGCGGCCCGCCTCGTCTTTCCATTTTAATTGTCAGCTCCCCTTCCCTCTCTTGCCCAGGAGCGAGAAGAAAGGGGAATTTCTGTTTCTACTTCAGACAGAATTTCTTACCGGGGCTTTCTCAAGCCTCCCGTCCATTCAGAGATTTGCTTGTTTGTTTGTTTGCTTCCTTCCTTGAAATGTTTTTTTTTTTTTTTTTTTTTATAAAAGTCGGTATCTATATAAAAAGAAAATTGTTTCCTGGCTTTGCTGAAACACCGCTGGTTCCAGTTCTGACCCAGTGCGGTACCAGTAGACGGAACCAGATGTCCTTGATCAGCACCAAGAAATAAAAAGAATGAATCGAAAGGATCAAGAATAGGTGTCAAAACTTTCCCACACTCTGCTTCTGTTTTACTAGAGCTTTCCGTTCTGGGAGTCACGGGGCTGGGGGCGGGGGAGGATTTGGGAACTGGGCTTTCTGGTTGGATACAAGCAGTCCAGAGGGGTGGGCATCACGGGGTGGGAAATGGCTCTAGGGCCTAGCGACGCTGGAGGTTTTCCAAAAAAAAAAAAAAAAGAGGAGATGGGAGGTGGGGGGCTTCTTTGGGTATCTTTCTATCCTGGCACTTGCCCAGGAGAAGGCGTGGTTTGTTCCATTGGTCTGCAGCTCAGCTGTAGAGGGATAGCCGTCAGTTTCCCGAATTTAACGCTCTTAAGAACCTCAGCTGGGGAGCGGTCAACGTTTTGTAACGTGGTGAAACGTTTTTTCCTGGCCGGCTGCTGGACGAACGAGTCAATTCTCCCCGGTCCGGGTGGCATCCTCGGCTCACAGACCTTCTGGCTCGGGCAGGCTTTTGTGTCTTTCCTCTGCAGCCCCTTTTCCGTTCAGCTCCTTCCTGGCCTGCTCCCTGGCTCTCTTTTTCTCCCCATCCATCTGCCTGCCTGCCTGCCTGTCTCTCTGCATGCCCTCACAACCCAGTGAAGCCAGCTCCCCGCACTGTCTGTCTCTCTTACTGCCTGGGCAGTTTCCCACCTCGTCTCTGCAACACCAAAGCTTTCCCCACCCCAGCCACCTGCTGTGGTGTTCTGTGTGGTTTTTTTCTCCACCAGTCTCAGCTGTCACACACATGCATGCCTGGCTCGCAGCCCCTCCCTGCATGCACCCCCTGCACAGCCCCCTCCACATCTCTTGTCAGGGTGGCTCTCCCGAGCATCATAACCAAAGTAAAATCCATTAAACTAAAGGTAAAGTATCTTTTTCTTCTTGAAGTAGCTGGGTTTTAACTCTTCAAGTACCAGAGACGTAGATTGGAAAATAATGAATCAAATGCTTGGAGGCCTAAGGCAATGTCGCCTTTTCTAACCTAGCTGTGAAGCCCTTAGAGTTTCTTAATACCCTTCTCATTCAAAAATTTCTCCTGGTGTAGGAAGCAGGTGTCACCCGACAGGAGCGAAGGGGGGGGGGGGTGGTGTGTGGGATGGGTTATAAAGGAACCAGAGGGATTTTCACCTCTGCTCCTTCCTAAGAGGGATGTTCCCCCACCCAGTTGCTCTGATCCTTCTCTCCACCCCAAATAGGCTCTGAGTGAAATTACAATGATCTAAAGTCTATGGTACCTAAAGGGTTAAACGCATTGTATTGTACGAGGTCAGTAAGGGTCATTCTTGTGGCTTGGACAGTCAACTTAAAGCCTGTAAAAGATGCAGCTCAGGTGAGTACTGGCTGGTCTCAAGCTGATTCACAAATACAGTCCACCCTGTCACTGCGCAGTCTCCTACGCACCCTGGGTATCCTGCAGCCCCTGTGGGAGGAATGGGTGGGAAGGGGGGGGGTCTCAAAAAGCTGTCTGCTTGGTGAAAAGAGAGATGTGTGCGCACAGAAAGTTACATGCTTCGCGGTGAGCTCTTTGCTGTATGGCAGTCCCCTGTGTAGCCAAGGCATTTGGTGGAGAGGTGGAGCCCAGATCCGCAGCGTGGGATCTGCAGAGCTTCATTGTCTACTGCACACAGCTCCCTGGGCTAAGTGAAGCATGTCACCTGTTACGCACGTGCACACCCACACCCACACCCCCGCCAGTTCCGTGCAGGTTGGGCTGGATTGTGAAGGAAACTCACTGTGCCATGAATTCCCAAGAGTGTCTCTCCAACATGACCAGCACTTGGTGGGTGTTTTCATCCAGGCGTTGTGGTCAGTTGAGAGCGGTGTGGGGCACAGGTGCCCCCCTCCCCGCCTCCCTTTTAACCAGAGAAAGTGCTACAAATGATCCCGAAAGGAGGTCTCGCTCCGGGGACATGCGGCAGGTCCTCATGCTGGAGCTTAGAGGGTGAGTGAGAAAGTGCCAGGCTCAGCCGCCGCTGATGGAAACAGCGCTCCCAAGCGCAGGCCGGAGCTCCGTGCTCTGCCTACTGGGGCTTTCATTATGAGTGTCAGGAGCCTTAGGCTCAGGATGGAAAGGGTAGGTCAGGTCAGACCCTCTCCGCAGTGGGTTTCGCAGCCCTTGTGGCTTCAGCTGGGTTCGGAGGAGTGGAAGCAGTTTTTGACCCCACCCGCGGTGCTGAGCGTTGGGTGCCGAGGACAGGTAGCTGGAGGCACCTTGGGGCTGTTTCATCTTCCAGCTCAGTATGAAAAAGGCGTAGATGCCTCTAAGTTGCAGAAGGGGACAGCACACCGGCCTGTTTTGCTTAATCATCCTTTATGGTCAGGCCAGGTGGAGAAAATTGTCTGTTCCAGGGAATCTGGCCACACTGTCGCCAGTCTGGGTGCTGGTATCTGTCAGAAATAGGATAGATCAGAGACTGGTCGTCTGTCATTACTGCAATAGCTAGGTAGCCAGGAGAGGGGGAGACTAGCCAGCATAGAGGAGCTAGTAGTTGTCGGGGAAGGGCAGTATCCTAAAAGCAAATCGTTTTCAGAAACCCACCAGGAGCTTGGTCTGGCCTCGTAGCTCAGTTTCTCTTGTTCTCACGTAAGAAAGTCTTATAAGTTAGCAGTTGAAGTTTGGAAGGTAGGTAAACAGACTGGGAACGTTCTGGAAGGATTTGCTTTATATATCGATATTATTTTATTATTATGATTTCCTTTTTGAGAGATCTTTCATTTTGAAATTAATGGATTGATTTATTTTTTGTTTCAAGTTTGTTTCTTTGGTTGTTTGTTTGACATGTTTTCTATTATTTGGCGTGGCTAGCCAGCTGCTGGAGATCATAACCCCAGGGAGCAGAACTTTGCCTGGTCACTGCACAGAAATCTCCTTTTCTTGATGGGAAGGAGCAAATTGGGGAAAGCTTTAATTGTTTTGTTAAAGGAGCCTTGTGAAGGCAGTTTAGGCCCAAAACTTAAGGTTTTGGGTGCAGGGAGAGAGAAAAGATCTGACAAAACTAATCTTAATAGAAGAGTTTGTGTTCAATTAATAAAGACATCAGTGAAAATCAGTTTGTTTGTTTGTTTTAAAAAACATCCCATATAATGTGAAGTTTGCAACCCAAACACAACAGTGCATGAAAGCCAGAAAGGGAAACTGACTATGTAAACAGAAGTGAAAGTGATGAATCTATTTTCACTGGCCAAGCAGAGTAAAGGGAAGGCACAGCACAAGTGATGAAAAGTCGGTTAGATTTTTTAAAGCAGACGGGGAGATTGTTAAACACCCCAGCAGAGTGTCAGTAATACAAACGTAAAGGGATTCCAACCCTGTAGTCCTGGGGACAGAGTCTCCCTTCGGTCATACTCATTATAGACCAGTGTAACTCCATTGACGTCAGTGAATTTAGCCCTGATTTCCCCACTGTCAGACCACAGTTGAGCCCTTTATGCTCAGCTAAAACCCTGATTTATTTCAGTGGGACTTTGTGTAAGGACTGTAGGATTTGGCCCAGGAATAATCTTTAAAAAACCTTTAAATGGTGGTCAGCATTTATGTATTCATCCTGACGGACATCCCACATGGGGATGGGGAACTTAAGGCCAACATTGTCGAATTTAGGTGCTTAACCATGGACTTGGAGCCAAGATTTTCCAAAATGGAGACTGAGTTTAGGTCCCCAACCTGAGACACATTTCTGCTTTTCAGAAAGTGCCAATCACCCGCCCTCTGGTGATCAAAGCGTCCAAGATCACCTAGGGTCAGATTTTCAAAGGTATTTAGGCACCTAAAGATGCAGATAAGTGCCGAATGAGATTTTCGAACGCACCTAAGTGGCTTAGGCACCTCACTCCAATGAGAGTTCTGCATCTTTAGACACCTAAATACCTTTGAAAATCAGGTCCCTGGTTAGTCCCTTTTGCAAATCTTGGTGTTAAGCCTAGTTTAAAACTTTGGCTTAATGCAGCTTTGCCAGTTCATCGGGAACATGACTTGCCTTTGGTTGTACCGAAGTTTGCAAGGCTGCTTTAAAAACAGGAGCTAAAAACTGCCCGTCCCAGGAAGGAAGGGCTGGTTGCTCAGTTGTGGTCCAGTCACCCGTAGCTGAAAATGAAGGACGCGTTGGGCTAGCCTGCTCTGTGTTTTATTCCTTTGCTTTGTAACATTTATGTTCCGATGCCCCCGTTTCATTTCTCTTGCCTTTATTTTTTATTTTAAAAAAAACCAACCCCCTCTCTTCTTTTTTAATTTATCTTCCTAAACCAAATTTTTTGTATGTTTTATTTTAGATTTTTTTGTTATCATTTTCTTTTTTTTTATCTTTCCCATCTTTTGTTTTTTCCCCTTCTTCCCTTCCCCCCTGAATTTTCCCCCATCATAGAACCGTCTGCCCCCCCTCAAGACATAAAATGCGTCAGCACCAGATCCACTGCCATTCTGGTAAGTTGGCGGCCTCCGCCGGCCGAGAGCCAAAACGGTGTCCTGGCTGGATACAGCGTCCGCTATCGAGCGCTGGACTCTGAGGACACGGAACTTAAGGAGGTGAATGATATCCCCCCAACCACCAATCAGATCCTCCTGGAACAGCTGGAAAAGTGGACAGAATATCGCATCACCGTGGTGGCGCACACGGAGGTGGGGCCAGGCCCGGAGAGCTCGCCAGTCGTCGTCCGAACAGACGAAGATGGTAATTCCATCTCCTTTCGGTTTCCTTTCCTCCCGAGCCCGCCACAAATACATGGCTGAGGAGACTTCCCTGCAAAGGAAAAGACATTGGATTTTTGGGTCCCTTTTGTTGCCGCTTTTTGATGCCAGAAGAAAGCCTGAAGGTTGCCCCCCTCGCCCCACACCCCAGATTTCCTCACCCATCTTCCTAAAAACCTGCAGGTGCGATGGACATCAGCTCCTCTGGGAACCAGGCCCCTCTATGTTTTTTTTTTCTTCCTGCTGGTTTTTTTTTTTTTTTTTTTTAACATCCAGGCATTCAAGTCTTGTCCACACTGCTTTTCCCAGGAAATTCTGTGGCAGGCTGGAGAGTTAGTTAGATTATGACCTCCCAGCTATCAAGGATGTAGAATCTGAGCCGTTGAGAGGGGACAGGATTTGTAGCCAGAATTATTTAAAAATATGTGAGGGTTCCTCCCTTCCCATCTTTGTCGTTAAGGCATATTTAACTCAAAAACCTGAGAAACAGGAGAAGGGATCTCTTTGTTAAAGGGTTAACAACCCAGCCCCTTCATGTAAGAACTAAGAGAGCTCTTGTTCCAGTTCTCTGGTTCTCCTAAGGAGACCTCAAGCAAGAACAGGGAAGACTTGATTTAACTGATATTTCTTGGGTAAGATAAAGCAAGCGAAAAAGGGGAAACAATTTAAAAAACAAACAAAAAACCTTTCTGGGCTGTCTTCCTCCATCACAAACAAGCCAAAAAGGACCCAAGTCCAATTTTCTTTTCCGTTGCAGGTCACCTTTAACAGCTCTCCCATTTGCCCGTCCCTCTGCCTGTATCCTAACACGATACCCACTACTGGAGGTAATACCTTGCTCAGAGTAATAGGAGACAGCAGGAGCACCCTAAAAGTGCGGGGGCTACAGGTGCCCAAACCGTGGCCCTGCCCCGTCCCGCGAGGCCTCACCCCCGCACCAGCCATTCTTCCTGAGGCCCCTCCCTCCAGCCACCCATTGCTCTAGGGTGACCAGATGTCCTGATTTTATAGGGACAGTCCCAATTTTTGGGTCTTTTTCTTATATAGGCTCCTATTACCCCCACCCCCGTTCCAATTTTTCACACTTGCTGTCTGGTCACCCTACGTTGCCCCAAGGCCCTGCCCCCCCCCCCCCCTTCCCCCCAACCCCCCTCCCCCCCCCCCCCCGCTTGCTCCTCTCCGTCCCTCCCCTGATCGCTCCCCCTTATGGCCGGTAAAAAGTGGGAGGGCCATGGCCCCCGGCCCACCCTGTTCCAGCGCCTTTGGGAGACAGAGCTGCAGTGTTGTCCTGGCCAAGGTCCCATACACTGTTTGCTCCAAATCCCTTTCCATCCCAATTCCTTTCCACGGCATCTCTTCCCATTTCATGCCCTAAGATCAGACCGCTGCTGCTGAGTACCAGATGCATTTAAATGCCTGAGAGGCAAGGGCTTGAAAGAGCTGGGGTTCAGTCCCATCTTCCTTGCAAGCATTGTCCCAGTGTCCCTCAAGCACAGCCAGAGCTTTCCTTGGCTAGCTCCTCAGAAATCAGGTCTGCCAGTGGATTTGATCCAGAATTATACAGCTCCTTCTAGGCAGGCAGCTCTGAGGAAGGGGCTCATGGAAGGAAGATTGAGCAGAGAGAGAAGACACGAGCTCACCTTCGTGCATCCAGATTGGCGAGCTATGCTGCGGCCGTCCAGACGCTGCCCATGACAGCGTGCGATAGCCGATGGCAGATGTGGTGGCCTTCCACAAGTCTGGCTGACTCTCAGCCCACTTGCAAGGCTCTAGATGCAGTACGTGCCTGCCCCACGCAACCTGGATAAGCGTCCAGCGCTAAGTCTTAACGCCTGTACCCTCTTTTCTCTCCCTTCCCCGCAGTGCCCAGCGCCCCACCTCGTAAAGTAGAGGTGGAGGTTCTGAACTCAACGGCCATCCAAGTGTTCTGGCGCTCTCCAGTCCAGAACCGCCAGCACGGGCAGATCCGTGGCTATCAGGTCCACTATGTGCGCATGGAGAACGGAGAGGCCAAGGGGTTGCCCCAGATCAAGGATGTCATGCTGGCTGATGCCCAGGTGAGGACTTTCTGCCCCCTTCCTCTCCCATGGCGGCTTGTGGGGAGGGCCATCTGTTTGGGTTATAGCCCCAAGTGACCCAAAATACTGGTAAGTGGCACAGCATCTCTCCGACAAACAAGTCCCTTGTCATATTCAGTTAATTCACGCTCCCAGACTGTAGCTGTTGAGGACGACCATGAGCCATTCTCCAACTCTGGGATAAGTAGGCTCCATCCTTCTCGTTTCTGGGAGGCCCCAGGGCGGGGCCCCGTTCCTTTAAATCAAGCCGAGGTCACTACAAAATCTACTAACCTCTCCCATTCTACTTCTTCCTTCACCTTGGCCTGGTAACCTCTGACCTCCAGTTGCCACTTGCCCGGGGACTTCTTCCTCACGCTGTGTGTGTCTCTCTCTCCCCTCTTCTCCCTCTTGTGTTCTCACTTGCAAATCCTCTCTTGTTCTCTGCTCAGTGGGAAACAGATGACACTGCTGAATATGTAAGTAAAATGCTTCCTGCCTGGTCCGGGTTCTGTCCTTTCCCTTCCACCCTCTTCATTTGTGGTGTGACATTTTGTCTCTTCTTTATTTATTTTTTTTCAGTGCTAGTTTGTCTATTTTCAAGCCTGTTACAGTGTTTCTATGCATTGTTCCGCGCCCCACCCTGTACACTTCGCAATGCCATCCTGATTGCTCCTTTAGTCAGCACATACCGCAGGGTTTTCCCCCGAGCTCTTAGGGAAGGTCGAGTCAGCTGCTTCTCGATAGTGGAAGCAATCCAGACAGCAAAGTGGGACCAGACTAACTAAGCTGCATATGTAAAGACGGGCTGGTGGGAGCAAGGTCTGTGACTATATCAGAGACCGGGACCACTGCTGAAAAAACATTGCTGGGTTAGAGAAGTAAGAGCTCAGTAGTGTGGAAGCAGCTAAGACCTGGCTGACAACCAAAATAGTAAGAACTCTGTTTTTCTCCGACAGTAGCTTCTAAACCATCAGGGCTTGACTGTGAACACTTGATGCCATTAGAAAGCCGAGGTTCCCAGCTAGTCACTGGTACAAAGCGCTCCCTGCTAGCCCTAGCAACTCACAAGGGGCTGGACCTTAAAATCAACTTTGTGGTTCCAGGGTGTGTCTACACTGCAGCTGACAGCTATTTTTAGCGCACTAGTTCAAGCAGTGCTACTGCGAGTCTGTGTTTCTGGGTCCCAGCTGCAGTGTTTACTTCTTCCATTTGAATGCCGACATGATTTCAAGGACGACGGTAGCAGGGCCGCCCAGAGGATTCAGGGGGCCTGGGGTCTTCGGTGGCGGGGGGCCCCCACCGCCGAAGTGCCGGGTCTTCGGCGGCAGGTCCTGGGGCGGAAGGACCCCCTGCCGCGGGTCTTCAGGGCACTTCGGTGGCGGGTCCCAGAGCGGAGGGACCCCCCGCCGCCGAATTGCCGCCGAAGACCCGGAGCGGAAGAAGCTCCGGGGCCCCGGGCCCCACGAGAGCTTTTCGGGTCCCCCGGAGCGAGTGAAGGACCCCACTCCAGGGGCCCCGAAAAACTCTCATGGGGGCCCCTGTGGGGCCTGGGGCAAATTACCCCACTTGCCCCCCCCCCCTCTGAGCGGCCCTGGACGGTAGCCACAAAGCAATGGAGGAAAGCATTCCTCCCTTGGGCTAGCGGGTACTGAGGCTTAGGCTGATAGAATAAAAATACTTAGGCCGAGATTTTGATTTCCTGCTAAGAATGATGCTCCTGTGAGGCAGGGCAGTGCTCTGAGCCTCCTTGTACAGATGGGGAACAGAGGGTGTGTCTACACTGCAATTAAAAAACCCATGGCTGGCTCGTGCTGGGGCTAAGGGGCTGTGTAATCGTGGTGTAGACGTTTGGGCCCGGGCTCTAGGGCTCTGTGAGGTGGGAGGGTCCCAGAGCTTGGGCTGCACCGCAGCCCGAACATCTACACTGCAAACCCCTTAGCCTGAGCCCCGTGAGCCCAGCCACAGGTTTTTTAACTGTAGTGTAGACATCCCCAGCAAGGCTAAGGGGATGTCTACATTACAGCTGGGAGGGTGCTTCCCAGCATGAACAGACAGACATGCTAGCTGTGCTCGAGTTAGCATGCTGAAGATAGCAGTGTAGCTAGGAGTAGCGTGGGCTCGCCTCCTAAGAATGCCCCCCCCCCCCCCAGGGGTCCGGGCAGGATTGTATTGGGACAGCTAGCCCAAGCTAACCCTGGCTCCATCGCTATTTTTAGCACGAGCGCTCAAGCAGAGCTACTGTGTGTCTGTCTCCCTGACCCCAGAAGCACGCTCCCAGCTGCAGGGAACACAGACCCTAGAGGTATCTCTACACTGCAATAAAAAACCTGTGGCTCTGCATATCAGAGCCCAGGTCAACTTGACTGGGGCTCGGGCTGCGGGGATAAAAATTGCCGTATAGATGTTCAGGCTCAGGCTGCAGCCCGGGCACTGAGACCCATCACTGGGGCTCCAGCCCAAACATCTACACTGCAGTGTTTAGCCCTGCAGCCCGAGCCCCACAAGCCCAAGTCAGCTGCAGCCAGGCTGCGGGTCTTTGATTGTCGCAGCCTAAGTGACTTGCCCAGGGTCACACAGAAAGTTTATGACAGAGCAGGGAATTGAAGGCCACTCTTGTAAGTCTGAGGCTAGGGTCCTAACCACTGGACCATCCCTCCTCCTTGGCAGCATGTTGTTTTTAAGGTCCACTCTCTCACTGCCTGCCCCACTTTGGGCAGGACAGATGTTCTCAGGAGCAGTAACCTTTTTCCCAAGTGCTAGCCTGGGGCCTAGACTTTGTAGAGGGAGGAGAGATCAAACAAATGCAAGGTTCCCTTCACCCTCCCACCCAGGGCTCCGGGGAAAACCCTGCTGTGCATGCCCCCATCCTGCTTGGTTTAACATGTGTGTTATTGTTAGAACAGTGTTTGAAGGGCAGAATGAATACCTCACTGCCAAGGGCCAGGCTAGAGTCCTGCTTCATAACAAAAGCTCTTTAGGAGCCAGGTGTGATGAGAGTGATAGAGAATTGTGTGTGTGTGTGTGTGTGTGTGTAAAGTAACACTCCACCCTACCATGCAGGCAGCAAATGTTGCCTTGCAGTTCGCATTAAAGCAATCCCTTTAATATTACAGACGGCAATTTTTTTTTTTAAAAGTCTCTCACTGGCGGGTGCGGAGGAGGGGGGTTAATCTCCTTGAAGCCACGGAGCCCTCCTCTGAGACAGTGTGGGAGAGCGGGAAGCTTTGAAGAGCACGGCCGTGTTTTGATGGTTCAACCGGTTGGCGTTCAGATAGGGGCTGCGTTTGAGGTGGATTCGAGAGAGCGTGCGTTTCATCCTGGTCCCTGCGGACGCCGGGTCTGTTCATAGCTGGGGTGGTTGTGTTTCATAGCAAAAGACTGCGCCCCGCCCCCCCCATCTCCATGTTTTCCTAGAACTGCCTTGTGTTTTCAGTGTCAGTGAACGTTCCTGCATGCTGGACAGGGCTGAGGCTCTTGCAAGGAAACAAGCGTTTGTTTTAAAAAAAACAAAACCAAAAATCTCTCTCTCTCTCATCTTGCAAACAGGAAATGATCATTGCTGGGCTCCAGCCCGAGACCTCGTACTCCATCACGGTGGCGGCTTACACCATGAAAGGGGACGGCGCCCGCAGCAAACCCAAACTGGTCACGACCAAGGGTGCAGGTGAGAGGCTCTCGCCCTTCCCCACCCCTCCCCTTTGGAAGTCGTCTCACTCCCCCAGGCCCAGAATTGGAGGAACTCTTTCCTCTCTCTGCAGCTCATCATGTCTCCCAACCTCGTTACGCAGAGAAGCAATTTCCCCAGTCTAGCACTGAACGCCTGATTCCCCCTAAAGACAGCCTCCTTACCCCAGTGCCCCCGAGAACCCTCAGCTCACCACACCCCCAGTCCTGTACCCCAGAGAACCTCCCACCTTAATACAGCCAAGCAGAACATTCCCAATGCATAACACCCCCCAGTCATCTCAACCAGAGAACTCCCAGTTCTCCCCTGAAGAGAACATCCTCCCACCCAATGCAGCAGACAACCAACTCATTACACCTCCCAAAGGCCTATACTACATATGCTCCATCCCCAATACAGCTAAGGACTGCCACCTCCTCAAACCACCCTGCTGATAAAGGGACTCTCGAACCTGGTCCAGCTTGTGCCGTGCTGGAGGTGTGGTGTAGACTTCTGGGCAGGGCACAGGGCAGTGTCCATCAGCGGGGTCTGTAAGGCCTGCCGATGCCCGGGGTGTGGTTGTGAGTACTTGTGTAAAGTTTACCCGGAGGAAAGGCTGGAGCCAGAGGGGTATTGATCACCTTTCCATGCTGCCTATGAGATCAGCGGAGAATTGGCCAGAGGGCTGAGCAAATCTGGCAGCAGCATGGGAGCCGGTGAGGTTGGAAGGAGATGGCACTGTGGCCCTGCTGGAGTTCAAAACGGCTCCTCCCGCCGGAGACCTCAGTGCACCAGCCACATGGAACTGAGAGACCAAGGCCAGGAAGTTCTCAGGCTGCGAGTGCAGTGGGATGGAAACTGTAGTGTCAGCTGACAAGAAAACCAGAGGCTGGAGCGGTCGAGGCGGAAGGGAGCAGCAAACGTAGGGCGCTGAGATGGGAAGAGAGAGTCAGATCCTGTCTCACACAGGATCAACTGGTGTTGATCTAAAAGTCCCCAAATCTTCTCCTGGCATAGCCCTGGAGTGAGGCATGTGCTCACCGGGAGGCCAGCGGTCCCCAGAGCCCTGACGATAATCTCCGCCTACGCTCCCCTCGAGCCATCCTTCCAGCTTGGAGGGGCCAGGCCCTGCTTTGTCCAGAGCGATCATCCCCACTGCAGACCCAGCGCACTGGCCTGGCCTGGCCCAGCTCCCCCGGCACCGAGGACGCAGGGTCTGAAGTGCTCCCACGCCTAGGGAAACAGATTCCAACTGGGACCCTCAGCACGGTCTTGCGGCGGGCAGAGCACGCAGCGAATGTAGACTAGCAAACAGCAGAGGTATAGAAGAGACATGGGGATAGCTGAGGCCACCCGCTCTTCCATCCCCATCGCGTTGTCTCTGATGGCTGTTCTAGCAGCGCCAGGGTCAGTGCGGAGAGGAAGAACAGACAGCATTGACCTTTGCTAGACTGATCTCCTGGAGCCAGGCTCTGGCTGCCACGCTGCTGCCCTCCCAAACCCCGATTCTTTCATCCCTTTTGACTTATTCCTTATGGCAGGGCTGCTCCCGGTCCGAGCACAGAGAAACAGGGTCACGGCCAGGAGGCAGGGACAGAGCAGAGGAACGTCAAAAGCCACTGAGGGATCTGTCTCTCGTTCCCCTGAACCTTTCTGCTGCACTGGGAAATGGGTGCCTTCGCCTCCTTTCATCCCTGGGGTCAGCGGTGCTGCAGTTCCTCCTCCGCTATTGCAGCTCACCTCCGCTCTGCAGCACTTGAAAGGTTTTATGCAGGGGTGCGGGGGGAACTGCTGTGCCTAGGCCTGCAATTGACCCTCTGAAACTTCACCTTCCCCTAGTTGTCTCAAGGCATCACCATGGAATCGCATTTACCTCTGTCTTCCCTCCGCTCATCTTGTTCCCTGCCCACCATGTTCTCGCATTCACTCCTCTCAGGCAGCAGCTTTCTCCCCTTTTCATTTCCTTCCTTTGTCTCTCTCTTTTCTTGCTGGTTTTTCTTCCCCTTCCTTTTCTTCTCCGCTCAGGGGTTCTCTGCCTCCCTCTGCGCAGGGCAGCTGCGTCAGCTGCCATCAGCCACCCCTGGAAATGTGAGCTGCCACTCCAGTGATCAAAGGCCCTTGGTCAAATTTGGCGTCATTAACCTGGGCGCCCCCAAGGCTACAAAGCCAACGCAGAGCCGCAGCGGAGGGAGCGATGCAGCCAGGAATCTGGCGTCCCAGCCTGGAATGGGAAGGGCAGAAACCAACATTGTGGCTCCCTTTCCATGCATTCTTTCTCCAGTGAGCATGGGGTTGGAGCATTGGAGCCTTTCCCCTTTAATGTGGCCTTTCCTGCCCAGTTGAAGAGGGTCCTGGTACTGAAGAGGACAAATCCTCCAGACACTTAAGCAAACTTATAGATTCTAGGACTGGAAGGGACCTCGAGAGGTCATTGAGTCCAGTCCCCTGCCCTCATGGCAGGACCAAATACTGTCTAGACCATCCCGGATAGACATTTATCTAACCTACTCTTAAATATCTCCAGCGATGGAGATTCCACAACCTCCCTAGGCAATTTATTCCAGTGTTTAACCACCCTGACAGTTAGGAACTTTTTCCTAATGTCCAACCTAAACCTCCCTTGCTGCAGTTTAAGCCCATTGCTTCTTGTTCTATCCTTAGAGGCTAAGGTGAACAAGTTTTCTCCTTCCTCCTTATGACACGCTTTTAGATACCTGAAAACTGCTATCATGTCTCCTCTCAGTCTTCTCTTTTCCAAACTAAACAAACCCAATTCTTTCAGCATTCCTTCATAGGTCATGTACTCTAGACCTTTAATCATTCTTGTTGCTCTTCTCTGGACCCTCTCCAATTTCTCCACATCTTTCTTGAAATGCAGTGCCCAGAACTGGACACAGTACTCCAGCTGAGGCCTAACCAGCGCAGAGTAGAGCAGAAGAATGACTTCTCGTGTCTTGCTCACAACACGCCTGTTAATACATCCCAGAATCATGTTTGCTTTTTTTGCAGCAGCATCACACTGTTGACTCATATTTAGCTTGTGGTCCACTATAACCCCTAGATCCCTTTCTGCCGTACTCCTTCCTAGACAGTCTCTTCCCATTCTGTATGTGTGAAACTGATTGTTCCTTCCTAAGTGGAGCACTTTGCATTTGTCTTTGTTAAACTTCATCCTGTTTACCTCAGACCATTTCTCCAATTTGTCCAGATCATTTTGAATTATGACCCTATCCTCCAAAGCAGTTGCAATCCCTCCCAATTTGGAATCATCTGCAAACTTAATAAGCGTACTTTCTATGCCAATATCAAAGTCGTTGATGAAGATATTGAACAGAGCCAGTCCCAAAACAGACCCCTACGGAACCCCACTTGTTATACCTTTCCAGCAGGATTGGGAACCATTAATAACTACTCTCTGAGTATGGTTATCCAGCCAGTTATGCACCCACCTTATAGTAGCCCCATCTGAGTTGTATTTGCCTAGTTTATTGATAAGAATATCATGCGAGACCGTATCAAATGCCTTACTAAAGTCTAGGTATACCACATCCACCGCTTCTCCCTTATCCACAAGACTTGTTATCCTATCAAAGAAAGTTATCAGATTGGTTTGACATGATTTGTTCTTTACAAATCCATGCGGCTATTCCCTATCACCTTACCACCTTCCAAGTGTTTGCAGATGATTTCCTTAATTACTTGCTCCATTATCTTCCCTGGCACAGAAGTTAAACTAACTGGTCTGTAGTTTCCTGGGTTGTTTTTATTTCCCTTTTTATAGATGGGCACTATATTTGCCCTTTTCCAGTCTTCTGGAATCTCTCCTGTCTCCCGTGATTTTCCAAAGATAATAGCTTAGAGGCTCAGATACCTCCTCTATTAGCTCCTTGAGTATTCTAGGATGCATTTCATCAGGCCCTGGTGACTTGCAGGCATCTAACTTTTCTAAGTGATTTTTAACTTGTTCTTTTTTTATTTTATCTTCTAAACCCTACCCCCTTCCCATTAGCATTCACTAGGTTAGGCATTCCTTCAGACTTCTCGGTGAAGACCGAAACAAAGAAGTCATTAAGCATCTCTGCCATTTCCAAGTTTCCTGTTACTGTTTCTCCCTCTTCACTGAGCAGTGGGCCTACCCTTGGTCTTCCTCTTGCTTCTAATGTATTGATAAAAAGTCTTCTTGTTCCTGTAGCTAGTTTGAGCTCATTTTGTGCCTTTGCCTTTCTAATCTTGCCCCTGCATTCCTGTGTTGTTTGCCTATATTCATCCTTTGTAATCTGTCCTAGTTTCCATTGTTTATATGACTCCTTTTTATTTTTTAGATCATGCAAGATCTCGTGGTTAAGCCAAGGTGGTCTTTTGCCACATTTTCTATCTTTCCTACCCAGCGGAATAGCTTGCTTTTGGGCCCTTAATAGTGTCCCTTTGAAAAACTGCCAACTCTCTTCAGTTGTTTTTCCCCTCAGTTTTGATTCCCATGAGACCTTATCTATCAGCTCTCTGAGCTTACCAAAATCCGCCCTCAGACGCCAGCAGCAAACCCCCTGAACATCTGCATCTCACTCCTTTCAGTGCCACTTTAGTTCAGCCTGGCATATCGCCTCCTAGCGTTTCCCTTTCCCTGCCCATCTCTCTTCTCCTTATCCTCTCACTCCGCCTAGATTTCCCTCTTTCACTTCTTTCCCTCCTCTGTGTCTTTCTCACTTTCTCTCTCTTCTTCACTGGTCTCTCTTCCCTTTTTGTTTTCTCTTCTGTAGCCTTCCCCCCTGGTCCTTTGTCACTCATTCCCTCTGTCTTGTCGTCCTTCCTCATCTCTCCCATTAGAATTTGCAGCAGAGGTGCATCAGTCACCCAGATATGTTTTCTCCAGCAGAGCAGCTATTACCCAAAACTCAATTTCCCCCAACTTGAAATAGCTTTTAAAAAAAATAAAATAAAAAAATCTTTCAAATGACTCTGAAACGTTATCTCCTTTCCACTGTTGAGTCAATACACCTTCTAAGAGGAGAGATTTCTTTCTTTATCATTCAGGGCTAGGGGCTGAATTTAAATACTGTAATACATCCAATTTTCTCCTTTAGCGTCCAGCCCAATTGCAAAATAAAACACTTTTTTCCCCTTCCTTCCCCCCTTCCAAATTATATTTGTGGTGCAAATGTAATATTTCCAGGCCTGGCTGATTATAGTAATGTTTGTGATAAAAACTGAGACATAAAGATAATGGCATTGTTTTTCTCTGTAATAACATTGTGTTTCTTAAGTGTTTCCAAAGGAGGTTTTCCCAGCAGCATTCATCAGCCATTCTCCAGTTGTTTGAAATGAATAAAACATTCGTTCCAGGCAGCCCATGCCCGGGTGTTCACATGTTGGGGCTGTTGCTTCCAACCAAGCAGGCTTCCCTGGTGCTGCCAGGGTGTGTGTGTGTGTGTCTCTCTCTCTCTCTCACACACACACACATACACACACATACACACACACACACACACTCACTCTTGCAAGGCATCATTGGGCAGAAAGGCATCGGCTGATTCAGCCAGTCCCAGAGCACCTTTCTCATCCTCACCTGCATGCCCCCAGCCAGATTAACTTCAGAGCTAGTTTGTGTTTCTCTGAAACCCGTTTCCTTCCCTTCTACCTTCTCCTCCCCCGCTTCCTCAACCGGGAGAGAGAAGGAAATTAGATCTTTAATAGAGTGGAGTGAGTGTAAACGACACATGAGCTGCCAGAATTAATGCCCTCGCCACTCCGGCTCCAGTAACCCCCGGGCCTGCATATGTAATCAAACCCTGGCCATTAGCTCATTTAGCATTCAGGCAGGGACAGGGCTCGTTAGGCAGAGGCATCACCAAACTCCCACAATATCCCATAAACTCAGTAGAACTGACAGGTTGTGGAGGGAGCCGGCTGAGAACAATGTCCCTGTGATGTCCAGGAGGGAAGACGCCGAACTGAGTAGACAGACACTGTCCTCTCCTCCACTTCACCCATATCCTGGGGTCTGTTTCCAGTCCCCGTTTGCCCCCATCTTTCTCTTCCCAGCTGGGTGATCAGACGGCTGCCAAACTCGCTTCGGCTGGCCTCGTGCCTGCAGTTAAGGACCCCAGGCTGCCCAGAAACTCAGCCTTCCCATCCTTCATTACTTCACCTTCAGCAACTCTGCGCTTTCCCGCTCGCTACAATCTGTTCCTGCCCTGTTTTTCTGCATGAGTTGCGTGGTCTAGTGTCTATAGCAGGAGGCTGGGAGACAGGACTCCTGGGTTCCCTCTTCTCAGCTCTGAGAGGCAGTCATGTCTAGTGATTACAGCCAGAGGCTGGACGTTGGGCTCCTGGGATCTGTTCCAAGTCGTGTCACTGAGGCTAGGTCTACACTACGGGGGGGAGGGCGACCTAAGATACGCAACTTCAGATACGCGAATAGCATAGCTGAAGTTGCGTATTTTAGGTCGACGTACCTGGCTGTGAGGACGGCGGCGAGTCGACCGCTGCCGCTCCCCCGTCGACTCCGCTTCCGCCTCTCGCCGCGGTGGAGTTCCGGAGTCGACGGCAGAGCGATCGGGGATCGATTTTATCGCGTCTACACTAGACGCGATAAATCGATCCCTGATAGAAGACGTGCCCTGAGTCACCATGGGACCCTTCCTGCAGAACATTTTGGAGGGAGAGGGAGTTAAAATATCACAACTGTGTGTCTAAATCTGACTCTGGAGTAGTACTTAGCACTTCGATAGTATGTTTCCTTTCCTAAATTGAAACCTGGCAAATACAAACCGGAAACAAGTGTAAATTTTACGCGAGAGTAATTAACCATTGGAACAATTTACCAAGGGTTGGGGTGGATTCTCCATCCCTGACAGCTTTCAAATCGAAATGGGATGTTTTCCTAAGCGACCTGTTCTAGGAATTATTCTGGGGAAGTTCTCTGGCTGGTGTTATCGAATTGGATCGTCTGTGTGATCACAGTGGTCCGTCCTGGATTTGGAATATATGGCTCTAAATGCAGTCTGAACATTAACCCATTCATCATCACAAAACTTCCTGCGAGGTGGGGCAAACGTTAACGTTCCCGTTTCAGACACCAAGGCACAGGGAAGTCAAGGTAAATGCTTTCGAAAGTGGCCACTGATTTTGGGAGCCTGCCACTGATTTTGGGAGCCTGACTCAAAACACCTGGGGCCTGATTTTCACGGTAACTGGGAGTCGGTGGCAGCTGGGGGTGCCTGGCCCTGCTGAATTCAGGCCTGAAGATGTCTTGAACTGGGCACCCAAAAATCAGCGGTCACTCAGAAGGGTTGGTCCACGTGGCCTTGGGCCAGTCACTCAGCAAGCGAGCAGCAGAACCAACAAGAGAAGCCAGGATTTCCTTGTGCCCGCTTTGTTAGATAGCTCTGCCCTCTGACCCCTTCACCCAGCTTCTCCATCCCTGGTGCGAGGAGGAAAGCTGGCACGGAACTGAGCTTGTCTCTTCTCTCTGTTCTCTCCCAGTTCCAGGGAAGCCCATCCTGTCCGTGCATCAGACTCAGGAGAATTCTCTCCTGGTGAAATGGGAGCCTCCCTTGGATGCCGAGGGCCAGGTCATGGGCTACCGGCTCCAGTTCGGTCGACAGGACATCGACCCCCTATCCACCTTGGAGTTCACGGCCCAGGAGGATAAGTACACCGCCACCAACATCCACAAGGGCGCCACGTACGTTTTCAAGCTGGCTGTGAAAAGCCGGGCTGGCTTTGGGGAAGAGGCCGTGCAGGAGCTGACCATCCCCGAAGACATCCCCCAAGGTTACCCCCAAATCCTTGAGGCGAGCAACATCACCTCCATGTCGGTCCAGTTCAACTGGCTGCCCCCCGTGCTGGCCGAGAGGAACGGAGCCATTGTCAAGTACACCGTGGCCTACCGGGAAGCCGGTTCCCCCGGCAACCCCTTGGAAAAAGACCTGTCCCCCTCCCCCGAGAACTCATACACGCTCAACGGCCTCAAACCCAACACCGCCTACGACGTTAAAATCCGGGCTCACACCAGTAAAGGGCCCGGGCCATACAGCCCGACCGTCCAGTATCGGACGTTCCTACTGGACCAAGGTAGGACTTACCGGTTTCTCCTCTCTCTCCTTGTAACCGGGGCTGGCGCCGGGAGGCAGAGAGCCGGGGGCGGTCCAGCCAGCCTAGGACGGGCTGGTGAGTAAATGCAAAGCGCTTGGTCTCACACACGGGCCCTGCGCTCCTCTCTGCCTTCGCCAGGTAAGTCCCTTTTACTGCTTCCTTCCAAGTTAAGTCCAGGCGCCCTCCTGACTGGCCACCGGGGCAGGCCAGCCTCTCTCACAGGTGGGACGAGCCTTTTCTTCAGCTTTCGCAAGCCGCCACTCAGCCAGATGCCAAACGCAAAACCGGCGGGGGCTTGTCCTCAGCCGAGCCTGCTCAGACATCCAGAGCCTTATTCTCCACAGCAGCTGCTCAGGCCGCCAGCGTTTCAGGGGGGGTTTTGGCTTAGGGAGGCTGGGTGGGGTGGGGGGAGGTGGGATGTCTTTGGGCAGAGACCCTCCCCCACCCTGCCCCTGGGTTAGGCTAGGGTTTGGCGTGGGAAGGGGTGTCAGGGATGGGACTCTGGCAAAACCCAAGCAGAGTGTGGAAGAGGGAGCAGGTCCTTCTGTTCCCTACGTCAGTGCAGCCAGCGCCCTGTTGTCGGTGTCTGATAACCCCTCCACTCTCTCTCTCTCCCCCCCCCCCCTCTTTCTCCCCCCCCCCCCCCCCCCCCCCCCCACCCCTGCACTTCCTTCCAGCAGTTTTACCCAAAAACTTCAAGGTGAAGATGGTGATGAAGACCTCCGTCCTTTTGAGCTGGGAGTTCCCCGAGAACTACAACTCTCCCATCCCCTACAAGGCAAGTGAGACTGGGGACCCTGTCCCCGTGGCCCGCCTCTCGGGGCCTGTAGGGCAGCAGGGGGTAGAATTTGGGGGTGGTATATTCAGGGTTAAACCCTCCTCCTCCCCTGAAACCAGCTCCCATGGGCACTCCAGGAGAGAAGCGAATCTCCTGCTCGGGGTTCAGCAGATCCAGGCTGCTCCCGTGGGGAGTCTGACTGCGGGAAGCTTGTCTCCATTACCTCTACCTGAACCTGCCAGGGGCTTTTTGTGGTGTTTTGGAACACAGCCTCTTCTCCCTGCCCTCAAAAACTTGTCTGAGCGGCAATGAAGTATAGAGCTGGGGATTGAGAGTTGGGACTCTTAGATTCTGTTCCCGGCTATGGAGGGTGGGGGAGGAATATGATCTAGTGGGCAGGGCCGCCCAGAGGATTCAGGGGGCCTGGGGCAAAGCAGGGGAGCGGACATAAAAAAAGGCACCCGGTGGCGCTCCGAGTCTGCGGCGGCGGCGGCGGGTCCTTCACTCGCTCCGAGTCTTCGGCAGCAGTGAAGGACCCGCCGCCGAAGTGCCACCGAAGACCCAGAGCGACTGAAGGGCCCCCCGCCGCCAAAGTGCCGCCGAAGACCCGGACCGCCGCCAGGTGAGTAAAAATTAAAAAGTCGCCGCTAGCCAGGGAAGGGATTCTCAGCCAGGGCTCGTGGGGACCCTGCAGGGCCTGGGGCAAACTGCCCCATTTGCCCCCCGGCTCCCGGGCGGCCCTGCTAGTGGGTAGAGCATGGAGCTTAAGAGCCAGGGCTGCTGAGTTGTGTTCCCAACCATAGGCAGGGAGTGGTGTCTCATAGATGTGACCGGTGCGGTTGAGAATCGGTTTCATTCCCAGCTCTGCTATTGAGCCCCTCTCACCTTGGGCAAGCCGCTTCCGTGGTCCGTGCCTCAGTTTCTCCATGTCTAAAATGGGGATACTGCTTCCCAGGGAAGTCATGAGGCTTCATCCCATGCCTGTAAAGTGCTGCGAGACCCTACGGAGGAGGGCGCTATAGAAAGCCAAAGGAGTTTCACGGTTGCTCCCCACCCAGACGCTCGTTCCCACGTGCGCGGCGGGGTTAGAGGCTGAACTGCATGGGCAGTGCTGGTGCCGCGTGCTGTCTGGGCGCCGGGGAGGGCAGGACCTCTGCGGTGTGCTGTTGCATAGAGGAGGCTGACTCCTTTGGGTGCTCTGGCCTTGCTCAGATCCAGTACAACGAGCTGAACATCGACGTGGACGGCCGCACCACCAAAAAGCTCATCACCAATCTGAAGCCCCGCACGTTTTACAACTTTGTCCTGACGAACCGGGGGAACAGCATGGGCGGTCTGCAGCAGAACGTGGCGGCCTGGACAACCACGGACATGCTGACCAAGAAGCCGGAGGTGACTCACAAGGCCGACGCGGATGGCAACGTGGTGGTGATCCTGCCGGACGTGAAGAGCTCGGTGCCTGTCCAGTAGGTTCCTGTTATTGCGGTGAACGTAGTGGCGGTCGATCATAACGCACAGGGCCGTGCAGGCGGCCGCAGTGTGCACAGAACGGGGGCAGAGCAAGCGTCTCCCCGCTAGCTGTCCTGCAAGTGTGCCTCAACCGTGGTGTGGAGGAGCCATCCTGGGCTGAGAAACGTTGAGCTTCTGTGGCCCATTCAGTCCTTGGCTTGTCCATTGAGGCTACCAGCAAAGTTACCCACTAGGAGCAGGCGGGCACCACTGGCTCATTCCGCCACGGACCATCAGACAGCCCCCGGAGAGTTGGCAATGGCTGTCAGTCACTGCTGGCCCAGATTGAAGCTGGTGACGTAGGCGGGGAAGGATTGGTGTCCTTATTACGCAGCCTCCTTCATCTGCCAGGGGGTCGCTGTCCCGTTCAATTCATCTTGCGGCACCGCAAGCCCTTGTAAGCTCGGAGGAAGGGTGGTTGGGACTCACGAGACCCAGGTTTGATTCCTGGCCCTGGCACGGAGACGCCCTGTGTGACCTTGGGCAAGTCACTTGTCTGCCCGAGGAGGATAATAATCCATCCTTTGTCTGTGGGGGTGAAGGGCCGACAGCCATCTATGCTTTGGGAAACCTCCCCCTTAGCTTGTAAACTGTCTGGGGACAAGGCCCCTCCGGTACGGCGCAGCCCCCAGCCCCATGGGGCCTTGATCCCAGTGAGGATACCGATATTAAATAGCGGGGTACACATGATGATACGAACGAGGCATAGTTGCCTAGAACAGTTGATAGGAACTGCAACTTCCCCCGCAGCCCAGGGCCCAAGAGTGGGATGTGCCAGCCTCCGTGAGTCTGCTCTGCAGCCCTTGCCCCTGCTCGGAAGCCACAAGAGGGATCGAATGATGGTTTCAGAGGCAGGCCTGCCAGGGAAGGAAGGACCCGTGGGGAAAAAATAAAAGGGCCCCAGTGCCAGGGTGGAAACTAGCTAGTGTTTTACACCAAGCTAGGGGCAAAGAGCGAATGACTGGCTTTGGCTCTCCCTCCCCCATCCACAACACCGTGAGTGGCCTGGTGACCTGGGAACGTTGGATCCCAGGGACAAACCCAAGGCTTCTGCTGTAGCGCGAGCCGAGAGACAGCCGCCCACAGGAAAACAATTCGATGCAGAGTCGCGGATGGGGGCTGGTTCATTTGCTGCAAGGTGCTCGCTCAGATCCTGCGGTGATGCACAGAGGGTGGGTAGGCAGCCATGAGGGTGTGGTCCTTGGAGAGGAGGAAAAGGCCGACCTCCACTCACAGCGCCAATGATGGTGTAAGTCAGGGATGCAGGGTGTCAGCCGGCAAGCAGCCTCCGCCTGCAGCCAGCGAGTGGGGGTGCGGATGGGAGAGGTGGCGTGGGACCAACGCTAACATAACCACCATCATCATCGCGTTGCTCTGCTGCTTTCCCATCAGCAGCATGCCAGGCTCCTTCCATAACGAACGGTGATGCCAGGTAGAAAAAATAACATCCTAGGAAATATCAGCTCCGGGGACTGTGCCAAAGGGGCTGTGTGAGATTCCTTCCGGCAGCCTCATCCCTCTTGTCTTTTCCTTCCTGACTCTCAGGGCTTACTACATCGTGGTGGTGCCTTTAAAGAAATCGAGGGGGGGCCAGTTCGTGAACTCCGTGAGCAGCCCCGAGGAGATGGACCTGGAAGAGGTGAGCGCTCGGTCAGCTCCGCTCAGATCGCAGGGAGAGGCACGTCTGCAGACAAGCAAATGGCAATAACCGACTGGGTGATGCGTAATGCACCATTGGCCCCTTTCCTGGAGAGATCAGCCCCAAGCAAAGAGAGTGGGGCAGGGCGAATCCCCCACAGCACGTAGAACAAGCGGAGCTAATATGTTCGCACTGAACAGTTCAATTCTCCCTCCCTTCCTCCTGGTCCTGGTGCACTGAGCAGTTGGGTCTCAAGCGTTGCATTCTTCTCTTTTCCAGGTGATTCAGGACATTTCTAGGCTTCAGCGCCGGAGCCTCCGTCATTCCCGGCAGCTGGATTACCCCAAGCCATACATCGCTGCCCATTTCCGCACGCTGCCCTCCCACTTCATCCTGGGGGACCTGAAACACTACGACAACTTCGAAAACAAAGCCCTGGAGCCAGGACACAAATACGTCCTCTTCATCCTGGCAGTGCTGCAGGACTTGGAAGCGGTAAGTGTCACTCATTCCTCTGCTGTCTGTCTCTCGCAGAGACTAGGGATCCCGCTGTCCCCTTACAGACCGGAACCGGCTGCTGCTGGTGCAATTACTTTGCAAGCCAGCCTGGGACCCGACACGTACCATTTGTATGGCGCTTGGGAGCCATATTCCTCCAAGAATATTTTAAAATGGCTTTTTGCGGCAGGGGGCCCATATTGAAAAGGTTTCCAAAAATCCACCTGGAAAATTTGTGAGCAGGGCTGTTTGCAGGTGCACATACCCTTGGTGGAAATAGGCACTCACACGCAGGGCCAGGTAGCGATGCCCTTCAGTTTTACAGGCCTGCTTTGGGAGGTGGTTTTACACACTTGGTTAGAGCCCTACAAATCTGCAGGTATCTGCGGACCATGTTTGCGGATCGGATGCAGATACAAACTTGGTATCCGCGCAGGGCTCTACACTTTGCTCCGGATGTGAGTCTAGAACCGGAAGATACTGAAATATCAGCTCAGATATACCCTGGGGTTCAAAGATCCCAAGGACCGACCCTAACTTGTTGCAAAAAGTGTCCCGCCCCCAGCAGAGCAATAAACCCAGGCAGGCGTCCCGCTTTCAGAGCAATGTGGGGAGCGTGAGCGGGGAGTGCCTTACCAAGAGAATCAGTTTGGCATGCTCTGGGTCCTCGTCTACATCCCTGGCAATCCCGTGAATTTCAGTGGCGCTGCACAGGCCTGAATTTGACCCTCTGAGAGCAATTGCTTTAATATTCACCTGCCTTTTTTCCTGCTGCGAAATAGGAAACAGTCTAATACTTCATCACATTAAATCCCCCAGCGGAATTGTAGCGAGAAGTTATTGCAATCACGTTTTTAAAGCGGGGGTGGCTGGAAATAAATATTTAGTTGTCTATTTAATATTAAAGGATTAGGCTGACACGCCTGGGAACGGATTTCCCAATCGGATTACTCCTGCTTGTGGTAATTTCTGCTTTAAGGACGAGGTCCCGCAGAGTCACTAGCAATGGGCTGAAATAACAGCAGCCATCCTCCGTGTCTGTGGACAGGAACAGCCCCTTCCTCCAAATGCCCTGGGTGGGGGGTGGAATTTCAGGGAAGGCCGCTTGCTCTGGGGGAGTGAGCCCAAAGCTGTGTGCCCCCCCACCCGTGAGTTGTCATCCTGCCCCAGCTACCGTCACCGTCCGTGCCTCAGTTACCGCATCTGTACAATGGGGGTGATAATACCTCCCTCGTGGTCAGTGGGTGTCGTAACATTTGTAAAGCTTTGACAAAGGAAAGCGCTAAGTAAGCGTTTGATATTATACTGATCTCTTGAGTTGCATGCAAGGAGGGCATTTCCATGGAATTGGGGCCTGTCTGGAGACATGAGACGCTTTTGACTAAGAGGGCTCTGCTGTAACAGACTATGTGTGGTAGCGTTTTCCATCCAGCCAGATCCCTAATAGAATGAACGTACAGTGCTCCTCTAGAAGGCAGGCAGCCTCCTCTGGGGTGGAGCGTGTCAGTGGTTCTGCACTGGGAGCACAGCCTAGGCTGAGGAGAGTGAAGGGGAGAAAAATTGTGTTTGTTAATTTGTACTTAGCGGGGGGATGGTGGTGGTGGTGGGGGGGAAGTCACCAGGTCATTCTGTGTCTGAGTATTAATCCCCTCTTCACTCCTTTCCCCCTCCCCCGTGTCAATGTAATCCTGGCTGAGCGCCAAATCCAGAGGGTGAGGTGAGGAATTGGAGGCAGCGTCGGGGAGAGGCCGCTGGGATAGTGTGAAATGGAGGCCTGCACAACAGGTTTTGAAGCATCTGGTGCTGATTGCGTTGGAGACTGGCTATGGGACGAGATTACTGGTTCTCAGCCTATTTACCATTATGGGGCACATCCTGTATGGCCCTGAGGATGTCACATGGGCCGCAGCTGTGTGCTGATTGGGCAGCAAGCAGCCCACAGGCCGCAGGTTGGGAGCCACTGGACTAGATGGACCTTGGGCTAAGCCAGTCTTGGCCGTTCATGAGAACGTGGGGTCTCCTTGGTCCATCTAATCTAGCATCCTGTCGGACAGCATCAGTTCCTTCAGAGGCAGGTGCAAGAACCCCTCTACTGGACAGCTATGGGAAAAGTTGCTCATAGAGGAAGTTTCTTCTTAACCCCATGAGTTAGTGGTTGGTGTCTGCCCCAAAGCTTGTGGGTCTATCTCCCTTATAGGGGCTTCTCTTCTGGAATGAAGCTGTGGCTCTTCCCAGGCCCAGACCCCTTTCTGAATCCTGTTTTATGATGTTTTGTGTTTTCCAGACATTCGCAGCTAGTCCTTTCTCCGACCCAATCCAGCTGGACAACCCCGACCCGCAGCCAATCATCGACGGAGAGGAGGGCTTGATATGGGTCATCGGGCCAGTCCTCGCCGTGGTCTTCATCATCTGCATCGTCATCGCCATCCTGCTCTACAAAAAGTAAGGGTGGCCTCTCGCCCAGATCTGTGCCCGCTCCCAGGTGCTCAAGAGCATTGCACACTCTGTCTCGGAGTCGCTGGGCTGAGGGCACGGCCCCGCTCAGAGCTACAGAGCGAAGCGCTGGGGAAAGGAGATGCTGGGGGAATGGGCAGCTCAGGGGACTGGTAATGGGATCCACCTGGTTCAAATCCAGCCCGGGTCCATAGTCAATAAAGCCGGGTCCCTGTAGTGGTAGTTCAGTGGCCTCCAATGAAATGAGTTTGGCAGATCTCAGCCCAGTTCGAAGAGGACAGATGTTCACACTGGGCTATGTTGAGGAATGCTCTGCTGATGCCCACAGCCTCTCCAGCGTCTGGGTCAATAGAGGCCTCCAGGGCTGTCGGTCTGGTGCTCTTCACACAAGCCCCCGGATCAGAGCATTAGGCTGCTTCTCCAGCTGGGGGCGGGAGGGGGGGATGCAGAAGAGATGAGAAGAGGAGCAGTGGGGGTGCATCGTGCGTTTGTGGGAGGCTCCTTGAAAGCCACCCGCCTTCCCTCTTGCAGCCAGCCGCATGAGCACAGAGCAGCAAGTTCCAGCAGCAGGCTCCTAGCCCGACCTTAGCGTGTCAGCTCCCAGGCCCTTGGCTCAGCTCCAGGAGCACCCAGGCCCAGCCCGACCATGTGCAGAGTGCCGGGGTGGGGGAAAGGAGAGGGAGTGGCCAGAGAAAAAGGACTGGGAGAGAGGGGGGGAAGCCAAGGAAGCGGGGATGACAGCGACTGTGCCAGCACAAGTCACGTAGTGACGCCGGTAGCAGGGGCACCCAGCATGCGGGCTCTACCAACCAGGCTGTGCCATGCTCTCTTTCATCTGCCTGGAGATTTCTGCCCATGCCCTTGGGGATGTTCTTGGGCACCTGCTGGCTGTGCCTTTGCTATATCCCCACTGGATTTGAAATGTCTGAATACTCTGGGGGCGGAGGGCTCAGGAGTCCCCCTCCTGCCGTATGTTGGTGCCGCTCTGAGCTGGAGCTCTCGCCTTTCCGTGTGTGTCGTGGGGGTTCGCGCTCCATTCTAACCCCAACGTTTGTCTTTTCTTCCTTCCACTTACTGCTCCCCGGACAGCAAGCCAGACAGGTAAGAGCCCCAGGTTTGGCATCTCTGTAGATCCCCACCGCACCGGACTGGCTGTGTCTTGGGGCAGAGATCTCTGCCCCATGATGACTCATCTCCTGCCCTTGGCACTCCCACTGTCCTAAAGGACATCGGGTACCAAGATCTCACAGGCACGTGTTTGTGCCAGCGGAAAGGCAGAAGGGGCGAAGGGAAGCCCAGCTGCCTGTCCATGATAGGATGGCTCTTCTTCAAGCCAAAGCCAAATCCTGTTTGGAGGAGAGTGAGGGTGACAGTAAATGTTGGGTTAATGGAGCAGAGAAGCGCCCGCTCGTGTTACAGTCTCAGCCGAGCGCAGGGCCAGGGGATGTGTCCTCTCCCTGTCCAATGGCTCTGTGCTGACTTTCCTTGAAACTCTGGGAGTCTTTCCAGCCATTTCCAAGGCTGGGAGTATTTTCGCTAGTAATAACTCACAGGCCTGGCCATGAACCATTCACCGCTGCTTCCGACTGGAGCCAGAATAAAGTGACACCTCCCTATCCCCCCCTCAAGTGCCATGATTCCCAAGCAGTGCTCCAGGTAGAGCAGTCTGGGCTTATCGCATTGCCTCCAGCTACTACAGGCTTTAAAAGACAACTAAAAATGCATTAACACTCCACACCCCTGTGTATGTAATTATTGTAGCTGCAGCAGGCATGGGGACCGGGGTGGGTTTCTGTGCAGTGCAGACTGGGAAGGGGGGTGTCCATGAAGTGACCTGGGCTATAATACATGAGATTCTCAGTTTGCAACGAGGCAGAGAAAGTTTCTAAATAGACTGAGAAGCAAATCTCATTTCTTTCCGCCTCGGAGCCATGGGTAGAACAGTCTGCGCTTTGCCGGCGCTCCTGTAGACTCCAGCTCCTGGGGCTTAAAATCCCTCGGTCGACACCAGAACTTGTCTACACGCAGAGTTGCACCGGTGTGACTTGAAACCAGTGTCGTTAAAGGTGTGCAAAAGGCTGGGTGGACACGTGTATTTGGGTTTAAACCAGGTTTATTTCGCCTTAGCGTAATTCAGTTAGGCTTGGTCTACGCCCACAGCTGCACTGGTTTAACTAAAGATGGGATTTTTAAACTGATTTAGTTACATTGGTGCAACTTTGGCCTGGAGTACACTAGATTAGGTCGGTTTAACTATGTCAGTCAGGTGTGAAAAATCCACACGGTTAAATTAAAGCCACCTAAGTCCCTGAGTAGACAGTGCTAGTCAGTGGAAGAATTCTTCTGTCGACCTAGTTACCGCCTCTTGGGGAGGTGGATCCCCCTACACCAAGGGGAGACTCTCTCCCGTCAGCGTAGGTAGTGTCTACACTTAAGTGCTGCAGCAGCCCAGCTGTGCCTGCTGTAGCATTTTAAGCGAAGACAAGCCCAACAGAAACCAGGGTTCAATTGATTTGTTTGCCCCTGTAAATTTGCTAAACCAATGTAAATAGTTTTAAACCTATAGGAGTGTCCATTTCAGGCATTTGCACTGGTTTAACTAAATCAGGGCAAGTTTATGTGTAGACAAGTCCAAACAGGATTAGGAACAAGTTAAGCTAAACTAAAATAAGGCACTTAAGCTGAAGTAGGCTTTGTTTAGACTAGAATGTTGCGCCTGTTTATCATCTATCAGTATTTAAAATAACATATCTAAACTGGTGCCAAAGACTGTGTGGACGTTCATATTCCGATTTAAGAGTGTCTTATTTCAGTTTGACTTAAACTGATTTCTATTCAATCTAAACTAAACCAAATTAAGCATGTCCACACGGCCTTTGGCACCAGCAAAACTAAATCAGTTTAAAATCACACCTTTAGCAGGACAACTCTTTCATGTAGACAAGACCTTGGAGCGTCCACCCAGGGATTAGCTCCGGTTTAATTAAAGTAGTGTACATTTTGTGTGTAGAACAGGCTCGGTAAATGACCAGTGCTGTAAATGAAGTGGCCAGTGTACGTTAGGCTGCAGCTGCGCCATCGTAAGGTGCGCTGCGTAGCCGCTCTTTATCGCCGGGAGAGCTCTCTCTCCTGGTGACGAAATAAAACCACCTCCAATGAGGGGCGGTAGCTTCATCGCCGGAAGCACGGCTCCCGCCGACCAAGCGCTGTCCACACCAGCGCTTTTCATTGTTCAAACTTTGATCCTTCGGGGGTAGGGGGGTTTTTCACACCCCTGAGCGACAAAAGTTTGAACGACGAACGTGCCAGTGTAGACATAGCCTGAGTCGGTTCGTGAGTGGGTGCAACTTGCAAACTGAGACGATGAAAAGAGGCTATAGCAGAAAAGCCGCCCATGTGGGGTTTAAGGTAAAGCCCCCTGGTCATACAAAAGCCTGTCAGGTGCCTTTGTGGCCGTAGCCCTCGACGTATGATGGAGTAGCTTCCAGGACATTGGTATTGGCTTGCAGGGTCATTGGGAGAACGTCACATCCGCTGAGTGCCACATGAGTGCAAGTCGCATTCTTTGTGCCGTGCACCCATTTTCTGAGCCAGTAGGTCATTCAGGTCATGGCTGCATTTGTCTCAGCCTCACATGAGTGACACCCACTTACATCAGGTCTATGCTCGGCTGCTGGCCTGCCCGAGTCAGTCAGAAAGGCAGAAAGGGCCCCAAACCAACAGGCTTTCTACTTTGGTTTTTAAAAGCAAACGGAAAGACTCCGAGCCGCGGACGAAATGTCTCCTGAACAACGCTGAGATCGCTCCTCACCACCCCAAGGACCCGGTGGAGATGAGACGCATCAACTTCCAGACTCCAGGTAACTGGCTGCAAACCAGCCTCTCTCCCTAGGAAAGAGAAGTGGTGTGACTGCCCTTCCCCCAGTCCTTTCCTGCCTGCATTAAGGCTGTTGCAATGCTGCCTCTGCTGCAATCCAACTCTAGCCAAAAACACAATGGAGATACCTCTTGTGCCCTGTCTATGCTAAGCGAGAGTGCTGCAAGAAATCCAGGCTTGGAGCCCTCTGGGGTGGCAGCATCTTGTGTCCCCACACAACAGCCACTCCAGCCATTGTGAATGGGTTGTACCAGATGGCTGCAATGGCTGGTCCAACTGGACTGGTGCAGCCTGGGTTAGATCGGCAGCCGTGACTTAGCCAGTCCCCCTGACTCCATCTCATAATGCGGGGCCTCAGATCTGGAAATTACCCAAGGGCCTCAGGGATGGGAGCTACAGGATTCCCAGAATGCACCGGTGCAAGCACATCTGTAACGGGCACTGCGTGCCGATGCACCAAAATAGTTCTTCGGAAACAGCTCTGTCGTGCGGAGACATTAATCCATCACAAGGAGAAGCAAGACAACCAGTCGTTCGTGCAAGCACCCTCTTAGGGGGTCCTGCTGGTCTTCTTCTCCAGGTAGTAAAACACCTACCCACCTTGCAGAGAGGCACCAGGCACCCTCCCGTCTACACCTACGGGCCTCCGCACATGTGCATAGGTCAGCTGTCTGCATGGCACCTCTGCAAGCCTCCACCGACATGCACCCAGCACGGGCACTTCCCCACATAGAGGGGCACCCGCACCGCTGCACAGAGCGATGCCTGCACGCTGGTCCGCTGCTCGGCTGGTTGGTCCCCAGAGCAGGAGGAGTTGGAAAGGAATTTGTTGTGCTTTTTGGGGCTGGTTGTCGTTTTTGCCGTTTTGTGCTCGTTAGTAATGCTTCTGCAGCTCCCCCCGCCCATCTCGGTCCTTGGGATTGCCTCCGTTTTTTGGGGGGGGAGAGGGGGAGCTGGGAAGTTGGTAGCTAATCAAAGGGCAAGGATTGCTGCTGAGCACAAGGGCAGTGCTCAGTTCACATTCCCACAGCGAGGAGATGGGAGCCGCCTTCCCCATGATCAGTCTCAGCAGCCCAAGCTTTGTGGTTGGGTAAGGGCTGAATCTCGTTAGGTAGCCAAGGAGACAGGTTCAAAGCAGCCCCTGGGGACTGTTCAGCAGCAGCCAGAGTTGTCGTGGACTCTGGTCCAAACTCTGCTGTGTTGCACTGGTGTCAATCCAAAGTAACTGCAACGGAGTCAGTGGAGTTACTCTGGATTTTCAGCGGTACAGCTGAGAGCACAATGGGTCCCAGGCTGATACCGCTCCTCAGTGCTGCCTCTCTGATGGTGCAGGGAGTCCAGCGTGCCCTTGAAATCCTGCAGCCTGAATCTCAGAGGCGGGGATGGCGCCCAGTGTCGCTTGGAGAGCTTGGCTTATTGCAGCACTGTCTGACCTTCCACCCTTTGTAGAAGCAGTTTCCCAGAGGAGCTCCAGCTACAACTCACAGCAATTCACGTTGCGTTAAAGGAACCGTTTCCAAGTGCCCATTGGGGAAACTTGCTTTATGACGAGTGCCAATGGGACACTCAGCAGAGCAGCTCCTGTTGGGCAGGGAGGGCGAATTCATCCCTAGGGTAACTCCATTCATACCAGTGCCTCTATCCCAGGGAAGAAGGAAGCTGGAGCGAGAGGAGGCTGGAGTTTGCATCGAGCTTAGGGTGCCCACTTCCCCAGGCATTCTAGCACCTAGGTATCGACTGGCGCATCCAGAGCTAGGCCCCATCTGCAAACAGAGGCCAGCATGTGAGAGAAGTGCTCCGGACTGGAGTCATTTCCACCTCGGCCCTAGCCAGCAAGCTCAGAAGAAGCTAGTCGGTCTCCGTGTAATAGCTGATGTATTCTTTATTGGCAGTCTTTCCTGCCCTTGCAGAGGGCTGGCTTGATCAGAAAACCGCTTTCCAACTCGGACCATTGTAGACCAGCAAGTCTGTTCCCCGTTGGCCAATGCAGGATTGGTCTCTAGTGTGTCCTTCAGGGATGTGCGCAGTGTAGTTTTAAATGGCCCCAGCTATAGAATCGTAAGACTGGATGGACCTCAGTAGGTCATCTAGTCTAGTTCCCTGGTGATGCTTCCAACCTTCCCTTAGGGAATCATTGCACAAAGAGAGCTCGGTGGTGGTGACTTTATCTTAATACTTATTCAATAATCCAGGTGAGGATTTTCAAAGAACGAGTCAGGCCCCCAGCTCCCACTGAATTTCCGTGGGAGTTGGGTGCCCCTTTGAATACGCCAGCCTGCAGTGTGTCAATGGTGAGGAGAGCTCCATGGCACAGGCTGCAGGTGTGAAGCCACTAAAATAAAATCTAGTCTGGCCCAAAGACTGGCCCATGCCCTGTTCTCTATAAAGGCTCCCTGTGATCCAGAGAATCTTCATTCTGTCCCCAGTAGCAAATGAGGGACTGAGGGGGTGGGGTGCACACACAGGGGGTTGGGGGAAAGAAAACACTTTTCAGTGGCCCTGCCCCTACCGAATCAGCACAAAAAATTAACTTTTCATTTCCTCTTAAATTTATGTTGCTTTTTCCGTTTGATTAGCATGAAATTTAAAAAAAAAAAAAAAGAGAAAAAAAAGTGTATTTTTATTTATTCATTTTTTACTGTTTTCTGCAGATTCTGGTCTGAGCAGCCCTCTCAGTGACCCTGAGTTTGACTTTGAAAGTTAGTTCCTGTGTGTTTTTGTTCCTGTTGGTTTACATTTTTTTTTTCCTTTTGTTGGTTTGTTTCTTTTGTCTTTTTTTCTTTCGTTTTTTGTTTTGTTTTTTTCTCCCTGTTTTTCGCTGAACTCTCTGTGTGTCCCTGTGGCGTTCGCCATCTCATCCCTCTCCTGTGCCATCTGTTTGTCTGAACCGCGCTTCCAGTTTTACAGTACCAAACGCAGGCCTTGTCAAAGTGACAGTAGTGGCGACAGTAACATAGGGACGGAGCGCCTAGTGGCTGACTTAAGAGACGCCGTCCGTCCCTCTGCCTGTCTTGTTCTCTCGCAGGAGAAAAATCTGGGTTTCAAGGCTCCCGTGTTAAAGGTGTTTCAAGTCTGAACTTAGAACAGTCCTCAAAAGCTCAGCTAAATGTGCATCATTCTGATCCGTGGAAGAAAGCAGCTCTGTGTACACTGGTCTGCGTGTGTGTTTGTTGCTCCATTGTCTGGGTAAAGGGGAGACTGTAGCAATAGACCATACTCCTCCGCTCTCCTCATAAGAGACCTGCACCGACCCCCTTTTATGACAAACTAGGGAAAAGGCCATTTCCAGTGGCAGCTCCTTGGCACTGACCTGGAAGCACAGTCCTCTCTCTATGGTCTGCACCTCCGCTGGGTTTCACAAAAAGCACCGTCCAACTGCAGGGAGTTTGCTAAGATAAACAGGCTGTGGCCCGCACCAGATGTTCGGGTGCCGTTTCTGCGGAGTTGGCTGGTACGTAGAGAGTGGAGTGATAAGATTAGAGAAGCTCAAGTGATTGAAATGCTAGATGAGACCTGCTCTAAGACTTTGACCCGGTAGAAGCTGGGATCCGGGCTCCTAAGTCCTTTTAGCATGTTAGGCAGTTACTTACCCCTTGGCTAGGTGCTTCCAACACACACTGACTTCAGTAGGAGCTGCAGATGCAGCTCTAAAGCCTTTGCTTAGAGTCCTAGATGATGGGGTTGGAACAGGCCTCTAGACAGTTACGTCCATTGTTGGCACTGAGCTGAAAGGACCCTCTCCTCTCGGTACAGGGGTGGTCCCAGATGAACCCATCTGTGCTCCTCTGCGAAATGACATTACCAGCTGGTTGCTTAATCCAAACCCAGATCTTTCCTCTCCCTCTCGACACAGTGCATTTCAGGATCTTACGGGAAACCCTGATGTGCCTGGCAGCCTGGCCGGGAAAGTGTTTACTCATTTCAGAGAATTCCAGCCTGTTTTCCTTATCCCCATGTCGGATCAATTCCAAGGGTTCTTTATGTCTGCCCTAAGAGACCAGGAGAGAGGCCAGTTCCCAGGCCCACTCAGCTGTTGGTTTACGAATGGGGGTGAAGGGTGGGGTGCAGGGACACACTGCTGCGGGGAGCCTGAGATGGCCGAGGCTTTTTCGCTGGAACTCTGGCAAAGGAAACATCTCCTGAAATCCATTAAAGGAGAATGTGACTTCCATGGTGCCGATCTTGGATGGGGCCTTTCCTATCATCGTCTGCATGATGGGATGGACAGAGACCTCGTACTGGGACCAACTAGCCTGGGAGCCTCTGGTTTTCTTGCTTCGTTTGCTCCTGTTTGTTTGTTTTTTAAACCTGTATATTTATTGTTTGGGATTTAATTGACGACTCTGTTTCTAATTGCACTTCAGCTAATAATCTGTCGCTCCTCCCAGGAGAGTCAGATTCAGGTGGTGGCAGCTGGCCCATATGCTGGCTGCCTGCCTCGCTGCCTTCCGCCCCAGGTGGGAGGAAGTCAGTGGGAGGGGTAACATGTACAGATCTGGAAACCATTTATTACCTTGCCAGTGGTTGTTCTGAACAGGGCTCAATTTGCTCTAATGATCAAGAGAAGTTTATGGCCCTCTGCAGCACTTACCTCTTACCCTCAGAGAGGGCAGGAGGAGGAAGCAAGGGTTCTGTGCTGAACGTTTGTTATAATGTTAGCGTAGTGCGTCACTTCTTCTATACATGGAGAGGCCGCCCCTTGGCCAAAAGGGTCCCAAAGCTCTTTATGGGCTAGATGTATACGAAAGAAACACTTCGCTTCCACCACTGAAACACAGCTATCTCTGGGGTGTAATGCGGCCACGCTGCAGGAACTGAAGGAGACTCCCATGTCTGAGGACAGCAAGAGGTGTGTAGAGAATTAGGCAAACTAGAAACCCACTGGCTATGACCCCTTCCTTCCACGAGCCAGGAGAAATGTTCTAACCTGACCCCGTTGGGCCTGAGAGGCCATACTGGTCCAGCTTAACCTGCATAAACCTTTTGCCTCCTGGTTTTGTTTTGTTTTTTATTCTCCGTGTCCCCATTTTCTGCCTGGCTGTCCAATTCCGGAAGGGATGATTAGATAGTTTGGGAACAAAGGCGTCTGACTCGGGGCACCGATCTTGGGCCAAGCCCTCTTCTGTCTGTGGTGAACCCAGTCTGTGGGCTTGGGGGTGAAAAACACACTGTAAAACTGAGGATTGTCATGCTTGCTTTGCCATCTCTGTGCTGAGTTTTCAGAGTAACTGACCATGCTGCTGCCGCCGCTACTTACTTTGCCACACACGCCACCAACGGGGCTCGAAATTCTCCATGGCTCCCACCTCCCCATCTCCCCTTTCCGTTCGGGGGGGGGGGGATGACAATGCGGTGGCTTCTCAAAAGGTTGCCTGTGTCTTGGCTGGCAGGCAGCGGAGTGGAGATGCTGCTGGACTGAGTGCCCAGATCTTCCCAGGTATTGAGTTGCCTCACTCCCATTGCACTCAGTGGAAGTTAGGTGCCTCAGTACCTTTGTAGTGTCTCGGCCAGGGTGATTTGATGCAGATGAGCAGAGCACGAAAAGCTTTTCCACACAGGTTTCTATTTGAGTGCTTGAGAGCAAGGGATGGGTGGTGGGGGTTATTCCTGAGTTCGCTCTCCCCCAACCACCTTTTCCGCTCTCCCTTCTCCAGTCGTCCTAGCTACAAATCTCAAAGCAGGATGCGCAGATTAGTATGAGTGTCAGTCCAATTCCAGACCGAGCCCCGCCACCAATCTCATTAGCCCGCTGGGACAGCCTCCTTCAGACCCAGACGCCCTAGGAAAGGGTGCAGTGTGATCCCTTTTCATGGCTCTTGCCAGACATGCCCATGTTGATGCAGAGGGAGCTCCCTTTGCATTCAGAGACCCAGGCCGTCCAGAACTCAGCGGAGTGGGGCTTAGGGGTGCTCCAGTCCGGCAAACCGCCCATGAGGTGCCAGGTTTGGAGAGGGCAAGGGGCATCCTCCTGGAAGGGTGAAAAGCGCCCCCTTCTGGTGCCGCTTTGATCAGAGAGTGGCACCACCGGAACAGGCCCATGGAGTCTGCCTGTAGTGTAGGTGTTTGTCTCTGCAGGATTGCTCAAGAGCTGGTATAGGGCAGTGGTTAGGGTGCTCCCCTAAGCTGCTAGGAGTCCTGGTTCAATTCTTCTATCTGCCAGTTAGTGCAGCAGACTTTCAACAGGGAGCTGCTCTGGCTTTCCTGTTGAAGCTGTTCCACTTTAAAAATGGGGGGAGGGATAGCTCAGTGGCTTGAGCATTGGCCTGCTAAACCCAGAGTTGTGAGTTCAATCCTTGAGGGGGCCATTTAGGGAACTGGGGTAAAAATCTGTCTGGGGATTGGTCCTGCTTTGAGCAGGGGGGTTGGACTGGATGATCTCCAGAGGTCCCTTCCAACCCTGATATCCTATGACCCAGAGGAAAGAGCAGTGGGAGGAGATGGCCACTGGCCAGCCATGCTGTGGAAGGAGCCTCTTCACAGTGATGCACTGAACACGTGCTTGGCATTTGCGGGGAGGGGGAGAGAGGCGTTCCCAGAATGATGTAACATTTCCTTTATGCTGGACAGGATTAAGGGCAGCTGACCCAGCCCTGGGGTGTTTCAAGTCTGAACTTAGAACAGTCCTCAAAAGCTCGGCTAAATGTGCATCATTCTGATCCGTGGGAGACAGCAGCTCTATGTATGCCCTAGGCCAATGTGCTCCCCAGTGAGCTTTAGAAGGGTTTATTATCCCATGCAGAGCCACAACAACTTTGAAAAGCCTCCCCACCTCTCTCTCATCTGCACTCCCCTCCCCACCCCCTATTATCATCGGTCAGCAAGAATTCTGCCCTGTCCCTGTCTTCGAGTTGGTGTTTGTTTACGACCATGCCGAGTGCTGTGACATTTGCTGCGTAGGTTTCCTTTGGCAGAGTTTGCTCGTTTCAAGTCCACTCCTGGAATCGCTAACAAGCATCTGCTCTTTGGATTTGTTTTTCCCTTTTTATTTTCTTTTGGTAAATGTTGAGAATGGGGCCATCACGGGGGAAAGCTCTCATTTTCCTTTTTACTTCCAAGGATACAATTTCGAGCCCTGAATCTTCTCTCTTCTAACGTCCCTCCTTTCATTGCAGATCTCACATTGTAATTTTTTTCTTGTTTTTATTTTTTCCCTTGTAAAATATGCAACATTGACAATTGGTTTTTTTTTTTATTATTATTATTAAATGAGATTTCTTTTCTCCCGCTGTCTTTTCTGCTAGGTATGCTCAACCACCCACCAATCCCCATCTCCGAGTTGGCAGAACACACGGAGCATCTCAAAGCCAACGACAACTTGAAATTATCCCAAGAGTATGAGGTACGGGCAACAAAGGGCACGTTGGGTGGGCCCTCAGAAGCATGGGCCTAGGAAATCCACCCAGACCCCAATCCAGCAATGCAATTAGGCACATTGAAGTTGAAATCAGTGACACATTTAAAGTTAAGCACCTGCTCAAGTGCTTTGCCGGATTGGGATACAGAGAGCAAACAGTGTCGTGTAGACACATTTGTGTGCAAATATTTAGATTGTAAGATCTTTGGGGCAGGGACCATCATTTTGGTCTGTGTTTGAACAGCGCCTAGCACAATGGGTCTTGGTCCATAATTGGGGCTCCCAAGAGCACCCCCTGAGGCGTTTTCAAAAATCTATTGAGACCTACAGGTTGTAGGAAAATCTATGAGCCTCAGCCAGCTCTCCTGAAGAAGGGGAACTAGGCGTCCATTGCTAATAGCCCAGAGGACTGTCTGTTGCTCTCCTTTGTATCACTGATCGCTCTGGGTCCCAATATGGCCAGTCACTAGCAGGGCCCTCGGCGCGAATAGGAGAAATAAAACCCCAGACCGCAGTCTGCTACTTCCGTTTGCATTTTGATTTGCCCACATCCGCGAAGCTCCCATTTCCATTCTCTGCAAACACTCTGGCGCCACGCACTCAAGTGTTAGCCAAAGCCAGTCGGTAGCTGCAACGTCACTGAAAGCAAGTTTCCGAGGTGGGTGTTTGCCCATAGAACTCACCAAGTGCAGCTGTCACAATTGACTGTCCCAGCTTACTCTGTGACTTAAGTTACATAAATAGCAAACTGACCAGCCGATTTAATTATTTGTTCATCATACGTGCTGGTAGTTGCTAGGCGAATGATTCAATTCTAGACGGTCCAGCTCACAAAGAGAAAGGAAGGGAGTGATTGGTTGTGAGTTTTATCACTTAGCTCTACTTGCTGATATCAGTGATGCTTTATAGCAAGGGTAGGCAACCTGCGGCACGTGTGCCGAAGGCTGCACGCGACCTGATTTTCAGTGGCACTCACACTGCCCGGGTCCTGGCCACCGGTCCTGGGGGCTCTGCATTTTAATTTAATTTTAAATGAAGCTTCTTAAACATTTTAAAAACCTTATTTACTTTACATACAACAATAGTTTAGTTCTATATTATAGACTTATAGAAAGAGACCTTCTAAAAACGTTAACATGTATGACTGGCACACAAAACCTTACATTAGAGTGAATAAATGAAAACTCGGCACACCGCTTCTGAAAGGTTGCTGACTCCTGGTCTATAGACAGCTCCTCGCCGTAGCAGCTGTTGTGGGGGAAAGATTCTTTGGCTCTATTGGGGTCTTTCACCCCCATCTCAGAGTCTGGGGAGTGCGTGGAAGCCGGAAGCCAATTAATATGCTCTATACAGATTTCAAAGTCTCATTTGCATAATGCAATATCCCAAGTGCCCTGGCTTAGTTCCAGCAAAACCTCCTCTAGTTGGGGAACCAGAGCTAAACAAACAGCACTAATGAAATGAAAGCGAGGCGAGATTAGAGGGATAGAGAGCAAACAGACACATTACAACAGTATAAATACCCATTAGTTAGAAATGCTCCGCAGCAAGAGAGCGAGAGGACATTAGTGTCTTGCGGTTTTGTACCAGCTTTTCCACCTCCTCTCAGCCGCACGGCTCATAAAACACACACCAAGAGCACCAGATCTAAGCCATGCCCCAGGAGAATGGAAACACTGCAGGTTAGGGTGCTGAGGGGAGGGCAAGGGACCTAGCAATTGCCTTTGGGTGCACAGCAAGGGTCCAGAGCCCATGTTCATGGGAGCTGGAGGCTACTGGTTCAAACAGCGCGTGCATGCAGTATGCCTGTCCCCCCAAACTCCTGCCCCCTAGGAGGGGCACAGGCAGGAGTGAACAGCGGGGAGTACTGCGGAATGTGCCACTGCCAAGCCCCATTTGGAGGACCCCCCCCCCCGCCCCCGAGACTCTCCAAAGTGATGGCGGAATTAAGCCCAAGTTTTATTTAATTCTCTGGCTGAGGATTTAGAGGTAAACATAATTAACCTAATTTCCATATCTGGGACAGCTGGACTTAAAAACCCACCAACCCTGGCATAAATCATCGGGACAGGCGGGGAGAGGATTTTTCTCTCCAGTGCATTCCACTGTTCCCCTCTTTATCCCTTCTAGGAAAGACCAGATTCCTTAACCCTTGTCTGACCAGGGAGAGGCACCACTTCTCCTCCTGCCAAATGGGCACATGCCAACCGTTGCAGGGTCAAAGCCTCCACGGGCCCCCTTGTCCATTACTTTGCTCATGCAAGAACGTTCCCTGCTCTTCAGTGCGCTGTCCAGTTTTCAAATATCCCAAACAATGCTGCTTCCCCCGCTTCTCTTGGGACAGGACAATTCCCTTCCCACTGTCGAATACCCCTCACTGAGAAGGAAGTGTTTCCCTGATATTTAGCTTAATTTTTCCCTCTCTTACTTTTATTCCATTATGCTTTGTTATCACCCTTTGTCCCATCCCGTCAGGTACTGGTAGAGTTAAGTCTCTCTTTTCAATAATTTCTTAGCTAAAATGTATAGATTTTGCTCTTCCGTTTATTCCTCATAAATCCATCCCTTTGGCCCCCCGATTATATCTGTTGCTCTCGTCCCAGCTCCCTCCTAGTTGTCAATCTATTTTTGGTAACATGGTGCCCATAAGAGAGAGCCAGAATAATAATTCTAGGCACAGTTGTACCACAGCGGTATGGAGAGGAAGTTTTCGCCTACCTGCTCCTTGACTTGATGCCTCTGTGTGTGCAGCCTGAAATTGCACTGGGCTTGTGTTTGTTTGCATTGTAATGGAAAATATCCCAAGTGTGCCTGGGGCACGTTACAGAAAAGGAGAGGGGGGACGTATCACCGTGACGATACTGAAAACAGTGAGGGGAGGGTCGGTTACTGTTCCTGGGGGCAAGGGATGGAGAGCACCCCATTCTTTGGCTAGATCTGCAGAGCCCGGACTTGACCCGCAGCGGCAGAATGCACAGAGCTGACCACCGCTGCTCCTCCTTTCTGACTAATTGTTTTCTTTCCTGATTCTTCCAGTCCATTGACCCTGGCCAGCAATTCACCTGGGAGCACTCGAACCTTGAAGTGAACAAGCCCAAAAACCGCTATGCTAACGTGATCGCCTATGACCATTCCCGCGTCATCCTGCTGCCCATTGAAGGTAACCATGGTGATCTCTACGACTGGACATTACTGCTAGCCTGTGGCTTTTTCAGGGGAACGCAGGGCACTGTGGTCCACAGAGTCCCATGATACTGCTCTCTGCTCTGTCTCCTCTCACCAGGTCCCTGGTAGAGCAGCAGGCAGAGTCCTGTCATGAGAATACGTTCTGATCCCTGGTCACAGTCCCTGCATCCTTAGTTTCAAAGGAGCGTTTATTTAGAAGCTGTGTTCCCTTTACTTGAAGGTTAGCCTGCTTTAGCTCCCAGCTGGATGTACTCCCAAGTAACGAGAAGAATCCAGACTATATACTGGTTGGAGGAAACACGTGGCGCTTTCAGAATCCGTGTCAGGCTTGAAGTGAGCCTCTGAGACCCTGCTGGTGTTTTTGACACGCTGGGTCTGCTCCTCATTGAATATTCAAGGCCAAACCGGAAGCCTCCCTCTAAAAAACCCTTTTCACTAAAATGCTAATTAGCAATAACACTTGGCTTCGTGTCCTACAGTCCCTTTCCTAAGCAGTTTCCTGAACTGACATGTGACTGACACACCTGAGGTAGTCAGAAGACTTGCAATAAACTGCACAGCTCCTGGCGCTCAACACAACCACCAGTTTGCAAACTGGGATGAGAGATGCTTTTGTGGAGAGAAAAGCTGTTCTGCTAACAGAGTCGCTGCAGTGGGGCTTCCTTGGCTGGCTGCCACTGAGGTGACGTTCTGCTCTAAGCCTCTCGCCCTCGTGTATTGCCCGGGAACGTGCCGTTCACGGTTGGCCTTCTTCAGTCAAGAATTGTCCTTCTAGGCATCAAGAGCAGGACCTGGGACAAGTTCTAGTGACCCCCCTAGCTGGTGTTAAAGGTTAGTTGAGAAATTCTAGGGATAAGGCGAATGGCTAGAATCAATCCCTTGCCACAATAATTCCAGAGGAGGGGCATTTCCATTGCTAAGGAAACCGTGATAATAGAGATCTGCCAAGAAACCAGCATCAATTTGGATCAGCCTTGGCTGTTGCTGAAGGAGGATTTCTAACATTTCTCATTACAAAGATGACTGTGTCTCAGCTTGCTTTCCATCTGAAATTAATATTGCATGAGCCATTTAAATTGTAGAGCTAGGCTTTCAAAAGTCACATTGTCGTATGCACTGGAAGAGAGAGAGAGAATTCCTGATGTTTTCAGAACACCTGGAACAGTCTAATTCTGCCCGAAGCCCAGGGAGCGTCTGATGCCAGCACAGGTGCGGGCTCTATGTTTAGTGTTCAAGCTGCTAAAAGATGGTGGCTTAACAGCCCTATGGTCTAGACCAACCTATTTATTACTGTGGGCCAGTATACGGAACCCCTCCCCCCAACACCCTGGAGACCCCAATGCCCCAGCCCGCCCACAGACCCCTCCACAGCGTGGGGCCAGGAGCGGACCCCAGATGCGGGGCAGTCCCTACCCTGACCCCACCACACAGCAGCCAAGAGCCTGGACCCAAGCTAAGGCCAGACCCTGCTGCAGGGGGCTGGGACCCCACCAGGTAGGGCAGCGGGGCCCCGCCACACCAGGCGATGGGGCAGCCCGCACCCCCAACTCCGTGGGCCCAGCGGCCTTTAGCACACAGCTGGGCTGCAGCTGTGTGCTAATTGGGCCACGGATTGAGTACCGCTGGTCTAGCCACTTCAGTCTATCTCCAGGACAGATACAGCACTGGCAGTGATGGGGCAAGCTTCTCTCCTGCTCAGTCAACATATCGCAACCCTGGCAAGATGGGAGTTGTGTCTTCATGGCCCCTTCGGTGCTTAGCATCTCTGCCAACGAAGTGGTGTTGGGTTGTGCAGTGGGGACACCTGCATACTAGGAACGGGCCTAGGTCCCAAACTATCTTACACAGGCAGTGAAGAGCCACCAGATGGTAACGGCTTCCAATCATGTGCTTCCCCTAGTTAATCCAGACACTGCACACACCCAGCCAGGCCGTCCAGTGAGCTGTTGGAGAACGTAAAGCTCTGTGCGTGGGGGTGGCCTGTTCTTCTGTTTCTTCCATTCCACCCTCCACCCAGACAGCTCTGCGTTCGTCTGTGGGTAGAAATAAGCCTGCAGCTGCGTGACGGTGGCTGGTACCCAAAAGCACTGGGAGATTGGGCATGTTTTGCTCCACCAATTCCCAGGCAGCAGCAGTTTTTTCTTCCTGTCTCGTGCCCCCATCGTCCAGCCGTTTTCATGCCCTTAACTAAGGAGAGACGGTAGCACAGAGGAGGAACTGGCAAGGCAGACAGGGGCAGATTTGCAACCCCACGTGGAGAATGATCTGCAGAGAGATTTACTAAAGCCAGAGTCCTTTCCTCTGCACTAGCTGGCAGGTTCCCTCCCAGAAGCCTGGGCTTGGGGTTTTTTTTTTTTTTTTCAGTTCTTTTAATTTTGCTTTTTTTAACTCTGCAGCGGGTCAGCTGTGCCCGGTGAAGGGGGGGGAGGGAGGTAATTTTCGTTCAATGACTTTTCTGTAACAAGGCCTGTTACACGGCAAAACATCGCCCGAGCTCCCAGCCACCATTTCAAACGACACAGCCGGCCCAAGGGGGCTGCAGAGATTAATGCCAGAAGCTCAGCCTTTGTTGACGCTCATGCTGCCGCTACACAGCTGCTCTTCCGCTTGGAATTTTTACATTTTGGAGGAGGGAGGCCAGGGTCCCTCCAGAAATTCAATCAAAGGCTGTTTCCCCAGGCACCTGAAATTACCCACTGCCTTTGAAGACTGGCAGGCAGTTCTGAATGGGTTTAGCATCGCACATAAACCAGGCTAACCCTGTTGGCAGCAGCGGCAAAGAGGACGGGAACCCCCCCTCCCTCCCAAAACTTGAGTTAAATGTTTCTCCGTTGAGTTAATCGTAGGAAAACAAAAACCTGCCGATACTGCCAGCAGCTGCGTGTGAAGAGTTACAGGACAAATCCCCACACAGCGGTCGTCCTCTTCGCCCATCGTAAGTGGCTCTCTAACTCCGACCCATAAGACAGACACCTGGCAGGGTCCGGCTCTCTTCCCGCCGTGCACCCTGCTTTTCACCACCCACCTAAAGACGCTTCGCCAAAGACTCCGGCAGGCAGCTCTCACGCGACACGCTTCAATCGGTGCGAGTCACTGTCTGTCCTTTCCAAGCCGCCTACTTCCCCTGCAGACCCCAGCCCTGTTTTCCGTGCCTCGCCCAGTCACAGTGCAGATGGGCTCATCCACAGACGATCCAGGGAGTCCTGACTCGCTGCTTCAGAAACCCATGGCGAAGAGGCGTGTCTGCGGCATCGGTCCGACCCGGGGTGGGACTCTCCTATGAACTGTGCAGCGCATCTCATGAACCAGATCCATATTTGGCCCCAGAAGATTGTAAGGTCTTAGTGCAGGGACTATCTTTTTGTTCTGTGTTTGTGCAGCGCCTAGCACCATGAGCCTCTGGTCCATGACTTCAGCGCCTAGGTGCGAGTGCAGTATAAATAAGATACGCCAGGCTTGGTATTCGATATCCCCGCCTCCCCCAAAAGTAGCTGTCTAGTGGAGATGTCCTTGGCCAGATCCTCAGCTGAGGTAACTTGGTTGCTGATTTACCCCAGCTGGGGAACTCACCTGCTATCTCCGATGAGGAATTCAAGCTGTTGCAAAGCTCTTCCCCCTCCCCGCCTCCAGTAAGGCAAAATCAACTGACTCTCTGCCACTTTAATGCAGGGATTGTGGGGAGCGACTACATTAACGCCAACTACATCGATGGCTACCGGAAGCAGAACGCCTACATCGCCACACAGGGCCCTCTGCCGGAGACCTTTGGCGACTTCTGGCGGATGGTGTGGGAGCAGCGCTCAGCGACGGTGGTGATGATGACGAAGCTTGAGGAGAAGTCACGGGTGAGACACTTCAGCGAGATGGCTGGCTAGTCGTGATCCGGGCAGGTGCTGTAGAGGGGGAGAGGTGGAGACCCCCAAGGGAGGTGTGTGTGGAGAGGTGGGGAGCAGCAGTCTCTCTGATCTGCAGCCCTCATCTGCTCCTTTGGGAGATTTCTACCTGCCTTGCTGGCCCCCTGATTCATTGCAAAAATACTGTCCACCTGGGAAGTCTTAGATCCCTTCACTGCTCTAAGGGGAGAGGGAACATGCTCTGAGCCTGGCCCCATGTTAGATCAAGTGGCCAGGTTAGAATCCTATTATCTCGTGTAATATTCTCCCGAGCGTTCTGCCAATCAGAATCATTCCAGTCAATCAGACATCAGACCACCAATGTGCCTCAACGCTCCAGCGCTATGAGTAGAAGCAGCGTTTGATGCACATAGGACATGGAGCTGAATCTGTGGGCTCTCGCCCTATTCTGATGCTTCAGCAAGCAATGCTTCTTGCTGTTCCGCTCTCCCTTGCCAGGGGCCCATCTTTACTTTCCGTGCCACGAGGGAGCGTCCCGTGCTGCGTACTGTGCTCTTTGGACTATGTTCCTGAGCTCATCGTCGACTTTTTTGTTTTCTAGATCAAGTGTGACCAGTACTGGCCTGGCCGGGGCACGGAGACCTATGGGATGATCCAAGTGACCTTACTAGACACTATCGAATTGGCCACGTTCTGCGTTCGGACGTTCTCCCTTCACAAGGTGACGTTTCTCTCTGATGCCACGTCTCTCTATTGTCCCATTCCTACGTTCTGTAACTTGCCGTGTGCGTCTCGTGGCCCTTGCTTAGCTCACCGTGACTCTTGGTTCCTCTGCCACTCCGCAGAATGGCTCCAGTGAGAAGAGAGAGGTGCGCCAATTCCAGTTCACAGCATGGCCCGACCATGGCGTCCCTGAGTACCCTACCCCGTTCCTGGCTTTCCTGAGAAGGGTCAAAACCTGCAACCCTCCTGACGCTGGCCCGATCGTAGTGCACTGCAGGTACTGACCCGCTTATTACCAGAACCACAGCCTCCCCCTACACGGAGCCCCTGCTGGAGGGGGGGGACACATTGCCAAGCAAATCCCCTTTTCAGTGGGGCATGCAAACACATTCCCATCGCAGCTCCCAGCGCGCAGGAGCTATCTCGTCTCAGGCTCCCGTTTGGTTTCTATTCAGAGCGGCAGTTCCTGAACTGAGTGGGGCTGGAGTTGGAATGGTTTAGTTGGCATCTTTGATAAGGCCTCATTGGCAGAGTGCTATCCAGTAAAGTTTGGCCTTTGAGGAGCACGCAGGCTTGTTTCTGTCACAGTGGGCATGGACGAAAGATGAAATGGGGTTAGGAAGCATCACCACCATGTGGAGTGCAAGAGGCAGAGTGGGTTGTGCTGGCCAAGGGAGAGAGCGAACAGCGTCTTGAAAGAGCTTTGAGAGCCGCAGTCATTCTGAGAGCAGAGCGGCGAAGGTCCCCCTGGGCAGGTAGCATTCCCTAATTCAATTTACCATCCAAGGAGGAACATTTGCCGACTCAGCTCAGACAAATCTCCCTCCTGCCTCAGGAGAAATCTGGAGGGGCCTGCAGGTCACTCAGTGCTGGGGAAAGTAACATCTGAATTTTACAGGCAATCGGGGACTCTAATCCTGCCTCTCCTGGAGGATACAGTTTAAACAGTCTTTGTAAGTGGGCAACTTATCACTAACCCTGCAGATGGCAATTATCATGCGCCTCTCGGAAAATGAATAAAAAGGGCCATCAGCGGGCGACTTACCGTGACCAGATCCCTGATCGGCTGCTCCGTTCTTGCCAAAGCTCCAGCAACCTGCTTGGTTTAGGTGTTATGCAGTCTAATTAATGGAGATCCAGGAGTTTTTTTTATGAAAAGAGGGACCGCCTTTGAATAGGAGGAGGAAACCCTTTATTTCTAGCTGCGAGTGTTTAGACCTGCAGGGCCCTGCTGATTCATAAATGCCTTAACATGCAAGTCTGATGTTTCCCAAATGTTTTTGTGCATTGAGGTAAAAGGGTGACGCATGTTATTCATTACAGCATCAGTAGTTTCCAAGCTGCCTAAAGATCTGAGTGATTAAACATGCTTTTGAAGCCCTTAGATCATACCAGCCCTTTGTTCAGGCCTGGAACCCCCCTACCTAGAATTATCATAATGGTGTCTGACGGGAGAGCTCCCTTCATGGTGATGTTGCAAATGAAGAGGTGTAAGGAAGGGGGCTGATCAGTATCTAGGAATGACACACACATCAGCAGACACGACTTTTCATCTGGTGCCCTCAAGTGACGTAGAATCTAACTTCCTGAAGTTCTTGGTAAATTGGGCTCAGACTCAGAGCAAATTTCGTCAGAGTGGGAGCTATTGGGGGCAGGGCCTGTGTTATTTTTTGTGGACTGGATTGCGCTGAACTTGCTGCTGGGGCTAATAGAGAGGCGAAGTGACCGTTCTGTTTTTCAGTTCTTAGCTGTGGCCACCTCTTTCTCTAATAGATTGACAGACTGTTAGCACACGCCTGTAGCTCAAAGAAACACTTTTCTGGGTTTCAAGACTCTCTATTTTAATGGAATTTCCCTGCCTATTCGATAGGGTTTAATTCTTGTGTTCTCTTTCTTCCTAACCTTTCTCCTTCATGTTTCAGATCCGGTGCCTACAAAAACCAGTGTGTATGTTGCACGGACACACCCTGCACTGTTATAGGGCCTTTCACTGGATAATCCCACATCTCTTTATAAAGATTACGGGCTGCATCTTCAGCAGCTGTAAATTGGTGTCACTTCATTGACTTCAGCAGAGCTACATCGATTTATAGCAGCTGAGGATCTGGCCCTAAATCACCCTGGTGATGCAGGGAGGGGGTGTTTTCCCTTGTTTGCAAAAAAGAGGGAAAGTGACTGGCTCAAGGGTCTCTCCCCTGCCAGTGCCCGACATTTTTCTAGTGCTTTTTCCTATCTAGTTTTAAGTGACTGAAGCACTAGGCCTTCCACCACTTCCTGTGGAAGGCTATTTCACTGCCTGAGAGACTCAGCATCAGGAAGCTTTTCCTGAGATTTTACCTAGATCCTTTTTTTAATTCATCCTGTTACTTCTAGCTGTAGCCCTTTGTTCCACTTCAAATAATTCTCTCCTCTACGTATCCTCACCATTCAGATAGTTATGACTAGCATCATGCTCCCTTCAGAGCCCACAGCTTCCACCCAACCCAACTGTAAACCCCAATCCTTCCTGTCAGCCCCTTTCTCATTTTGCTTGCTTGACTCTGAATTCTTTGCGAGTGTGAGGCCTAGAATTAAACGTAACGTTACAGGTGTGTTCTTGCGGGGGTGACTGTTCCCCAGCTGCTCACTGATGGGACGTCTATGTGTACGTAGCCCAATATCTTACGGGGGTTTCTGGCTGCCATGTCACAACTGGAAAGTGGTGTCGAGTTTGCCATCCACTGTCACCCCTTGCTCTTTCCTGGCGGCCATAGTGGAGCCAGCAGCGGGCCAAAATGAAGTTCGATCCTTTTGTGACCTCGGACCGCAGCAAGAACCACAAGAGGCACTTCAATGCACCCTCTCACATTCGCAGGAAGATCATGTCTTCTCCCCTTTCCAAGGAGCTAAGGCAGAAATACAATGTCCGCTCTATGCCTATCCGAAAAGATGATGATGTCACCCCTAGGTCACTCTTGGCATTACTGCTTTCCAGCATCTCCCAGTGTTGAAGCTGGGGCTGGGATTATTTTCTCCTAGGTCTATTAACTTGTGTTTTTGCCAAGTTGAGCCTCATTTGGTTGCTTTTCTGCCCATAGTTCTAACCTGTCCACAGGTAGATCCTCGGGGGGGAGGGATAGCTCAGTGGTTTGAGCAGTGGCCTGCTAAACCCAAGGTTGTGAGTTCAATCCTTGAGGGGCCATTTAGGGAACTGGGGTAAAAATCTGTCTGGGGATTGGTCCTGCTTTGAGCAGGGAGGGTTCGACTAGATGACCTCCTGAGGTCCCTTCCAACCCTGATAATCTATGATTCTGTGATTTGCGTATTTCTGTCCTCACTGGTGTTTGCAACGCCTTCTGAATCAGTCTCATCTGTGAATTTATTGGCAATGCTGTTTGCCCTGCCCCTCTGATCATTAATGAAAATGATACTAAGGGCTTGTCTACACTGGCACTTTACTGCGCTGCAACTTCCTGGCTCAGGGGGTGTGAAAAAACACCCCCCTGAGCGCAGCAAGTTTCAGCGCCAGTGAAAACAGTGCACCAGTGCTGGGAGCCGCGCCTCTCATGGAGGTGGGGGTTTTTTTTTAGAGCGCTGGGAGAGCTCTCTCGCAGTGCTCTGCCACGACTACACAAGCCACGTTAGAGCACTGCCAGTGTAGACTAGCCCGAAAGAAGATCTATCTTGACACCAGTTTCTGGAGCACCCCACTAGGCACCTCCCTGCAACTCGATACATTGCGATTTACCATTCCCTGGGGTTCGCAGTCCTTTCAGCCCCGGGAATGTTTGCCTCCAAGCCAATTGGAATCAATTCTGAGTACGGTTTTGTGAGCCTTTGTCTCTGGCTTTACTAAAATCAGGATATTACATCTCCAGAGCTTCTATTCATCCATTAATTTTGTAACTGTCAACAAATCATGCAGGCAAACTTGATTACTTTTTATTCATAGAGCCATATTGCTTATGGCTCGGAATGCCATTATCCTAGATGGCTACAAATCATTTCCTCTCAATACCTGATCAGTTAATGTACCAGAGTTGCAATTAAACTTAGCAGATAAGAGCCAGGATGACTCGTATCCTTGTTTTGGAAACCAATGACACCTTTTACTCCCCCCCCCCCCATCACCGTTACACCCCCAAATTGTCGGATGCTGCATGCTCAGTTGCTATGGCGATGGGTGATAAAACAAAACCCTGAGATTAAAAACACTAAATTCTCCATGTGTGGCTAAATCCTCTAACCAGCTTTTAAAATTGACCACACAACTCCCATTCATGTCAATGGGAGTTGGGTTATGTCATTCAGCAAGTTCCCTTAACACAACAGAATGCACGAAATATCTAGCCCTGCTGATTTATGTTCTAGTCTTCCAGTAATTCATCCACCCTATATTCTTTGTCTGTATCTATATTTACAAGGTCTCTATTGCTTCCTACTTCTCTTTCATGCTCGTCACATACTGCATCCGTTGTCATTCGTTGTCTACCTCTCACGTACACATCTGCTCACCCTCCCATGCTCCCGATCGCGCGCTCCCGCTAAGGAGCTGTCCCTTCCCGTCTGGTCGGCCATCAAGGTAAATTTCTCAAGAGAAAGGCGGCACTGGGGTTTGGATTATGTTGCTTATCTTCCCACCTCTCCTTCCAGCGCGGGAGTTGGACGGACAGGCTGTTTCATCGTGATTGATGCCATGCTGGAGAGGATAAAGCATGAGAAGACAGTGGACATTTATGGGCATGTCACCCTCATGAGGTCGCAGCGGAACTACATGGTCCAGACAGAAGACCAGTACAGCTTTATACACGACGCCTTGCTGGAGGCCGTCGCTTGCGGTAACACAGAAGTCCCAGCCAGGAATCTCTACACTTACATCCAGAAACTGGCGCAGATAGAGGTGGGGGAGCACGTGACAGGCATGGAGCTGGAGTTCAAGGTAATGGCAGAACACTGAGCTCTAGGCATGTACCGGGGGGGAGAACAGGGACAGAAAATGTGCTGGTGGGCTTCCATTTGAACTGGACCATCCAGGGGACAGCCAGGCAATGCCATGGGCCCAGTCAGCGCTGGGATCAGTGTTCGCATCGTGCTGATCCGCATGGTTCTGCCGCGGTCAGTGTGATGGGGATGTTTTTGAGAACCACGCTGTAGTCACTTCCCTGAGGCGATCTGCAGTGTAGACTATCGCTGAGCATTATAACACAACTCTAACATGGGGGTTCCAGGGAGGGCAGAGCCCAGACAGCAGACTGAAGTGTACCTGAAGTTGCTCTTTTAAGTAGGACGATAATGGGGACTTAAACCAAAAACCCTGGCACCTAAGGAACTTAATAACCTTCTCCTATTGGAGAGCAAAGGCAGGGCGGGGAGGAAAAGTCTGTGCTTCTGACAGGAGCGTTCTGCTGCTTAGACTCCAAGGGATGACAGACGACTGGCCCTTTCGAGGGGGAAAGGAATGTTTTTGTGTTTCTACATTAAAGAAGTAATTACATTTCTGACTCCAGGGCTGCTGCAGTGGGTCCCAGGGGAAAGACCAGCTGCTGCTGCAAGACTTTAGTCCAGCTCTCTGAAATCCAGGTTGAATTTCCTCCCCTCCTCACGTTTTATTTTAATGCTGTATTTCCACTGTCAACAAATCACAACAAGGCTTTGCAATGGGGAAGGCCCTGACGTCTCCAGCACTTTGCTTCTGGAGTTGCCCCCCAGGAAATAAATGAAAGCCAGAACCACACAGGGGAACTTGGAGGGGGAAGAAATTCACCTGCCTTGGGGCTGGCGTGAAGATGCTGCTGAACCATTTGTCTAAGATCAGACCCAGACCAATGGAAACTTTTCTCCTGCCCACCTAAATAAGCCAGTTTTTCCCAGGCATCTGAGCAATTCTCACCCTTTTCCGGGAGCTGAAAGAACACCTGTTAGAACAAGTGTGTGTGTTTTTTTTCCTTCAGCGACTTGCCAACTCCAAAGCCCACACTTCCAGGTTCATAAGCGCCAACCTCCCGTGCAACAAATTCAAGAATCGCCTTGTCAATATCATGCCATACGAGACCACCCGGGTCTGTCTTCAGCCCATCAGGGGAGTGGAGGGCTCAGACTATATCAATGCCAGTTTTATCGATGGATACAGGTAAAAACGACCACACGTTGCAGCCTGCTGTTTTAACAGGGAGTAATTCAAGCTGATGTCCCTTTTCCCAAGGTGCTCAGAGAAGTACAGTTTAAAGAGGTAATGACAGAAAAAGGGAAGGAAGGTTGAATGGATTGATTTGCCAGCCCGGGTCAGAACATGGTTGGTCTGTTCTAATCCACAGTTGGTGCTTCAAAGGAACTTGAATCCCACCCACACTCTGCCGCTTGTGCAATGCTGAACGTTTTACGGGGCAGATTCCTTCCTGACCCGGCTTGTGATCAGTTCGCAGCTTGAAATATGGGGTTTTCCCGAGAGTATAACCTCAGTTGTTAATGGTCATAACATTCTCTCTCCCTTTTTTAAGAGAACCATCCAGCTGCTGTGTTAGACTCTGAGTATCTTGGCTGGATCGATTTCACTATGGGGAATGTTTATGGAACAGATCGTTCCTGTCTCAGCCTTTCTTTAGCTGTTGGGAAACAATCCGTATTTTGCTGGTTGGAGCCAGCGAGCAAAGCTGCAGTATCACCCAAGCAGCAATGCTCTAAGACCGTCTGCCTGTGCAGGCCTGCCAGAGGCTGAAGGCGGAGGAGGGAGGGCACTGAGCAGCACCAGATGCAGCAAGGGCTCTCCCTCCTTCATGCCTCTGGGTGCACAGAGCAGGCAATAGGCTGCCTGTGGTCCCCGGCCCTCCCCTGTTTTGCTCGGATAGGCCAAGCAGCAGACTGCCCTCTAGGTCCTGCGCAGACGTGCGTGGGAGGGTGGCAAGTGTCCTGCTGCAACCTCCTCCTGCATGACTAGTCAGGATTTAGCCCATAGTCACAGTAATTAGGGAAACCCCAGCACAAGGCCTTTGAGTCCCGGGCCCCTAACCCAAGCCTGGGAGATCTCCAAGGAGCTGTATTCCCATCTAGCTTATAAGGCCTTCCAAATGTTCGGAGCCATGCATCAGCTTTCATGCTATCCCCCCAGTTGCTAAGCCCATCACCCCAGACCCTGGGCTAATAACTTGTCACCTTGTGTGTGGGGTTTGTGCTTTCTTTCAGACAACAGAAAGCCTACATTGCCACTCAAGGGCCGCTGGCAGAGACCACGGAGGATTTCTGGCGGATGCTCTGGGAGAACAACTCCACCATCGTGGTGATGTTGACCAAGCTGCGAGAGATGGGTCGGGTAAGCATGGACCCATGGAAAGGGTGGTTGAGGAGTGGGAGGACAACACCACGAAAAGCCCTACAGCAGCATAAGGGGTTAACTATGTTGTCCTAACCTGGTGTCTTTTCTCCCCTCGGCAGGAAAAGTGCCATCAGTATTGGCCCGCTGAGCGGTCAGCACGGTACCAGTACTTTGTGGTGGATCCCATGGCTGAATACAACATGCCTCAGTATATCCTTCGAGAATTCAAGGTTACTGATGCCAGGGTGAGTGCTGTGTCTTCTCTCTGTTCTGGGCTTGGCAGTGTGAATTCTACGTTCATGCCTTGACCGTACAGTTCTCATTTGGAGTCTGCACACAAGAGACTATCCAGAGAATAGTCCCAGCTCAGGATTTATGTGTGGCAGAAATGGAGATTGGAAAACAGGCCATGGGGGTTCCATTCCCCTGCTGCGGGGTGGGGAGCAGAATTGTTAAATGAACAGAGATTTTCAGAAGCTGTTGAAATCGGCTGTCTGTCTCTAGCTCCTGTCATCTGAGGCTCAACATTGGTCCTATTATGCAGCTGTTTGCAAAGCTTCTCATAAACCCCTGACTCCACCAACATGTTCCAACTGGTGGTATTTCCTTCAGGCTGTTAGCTCACACTGGGTAATTTCTCTGAATTCTTTTCCGAAGATTATTAAATTCTAGGGAGATTTTGGAGCAACAACTTCAGCAGTGCCCGTTTGGATGCTTCAGCAGATTTGTATAGACGTTGCTGAGGTCAGGGAGGTGTTTTGACAAAATGCACAGAGCACATGTTGCTGGCTTTGGTCTGTCTGAGGCACTGTGGGGAATGATCAGGAACGAGACTCTTCTGGACCGGCGAATGGAAGGTCCTGCAGTCCCCGCCCATTTGGTTTCATTAATCACAAGTGAATGAGGAGGTTGGCTGACCTTGCTGATAGCGAAAGCTGTACTCTCTGTCGTGTCTTTCATACACACTGAATGCCAACAGGCTTTTACAGAGGCAACACCCTCAGCATCCAACAGGACAGGCATTAAGATGAGATGCTTTCAGTTAAGATTTGCAGAGAGCTGCTGAGGGCAGAGTGTGGTACACGAATGCTGTTGCAGAGAGGACTGGTGAGGCTGCATGAAGGGACAGAGAGGAGGTCTGTGCTAAGAAGCAGCAGCAAGGAAAGGAGGCGCACAAGGGTTGTGATTGGATTTAAAAAGAAGGGAGGGGGATTTTGAGCTGGGTCTTGAAATGAATGGGGGACCCCCGGGAGGTGTCCTACGGTAGAACAGATGGGATTGTGCTGCTTTGCTCAGATACCGGAGGCTCCTGGGTATGTGGAAGTAGCTTCACAACTGCCATTTTATGCTAGCACATGCCCTTTTAGCTCCTGGCACATACAGGAACTGAGCCTCTGTCTTTCCCGTGCAGGAGACTCTACTACAGTCTTAAGGTAGCGTCTTTCCTGCTCTGCCTGCTCGAGCTGGTCGACACTTGGCATTTTTGTTCTATGGAAATTTCTGAAATTTCCTTTCATCCTGAACTGGTACCAAAACGCACATTTTCACATCCCTCACTAAACCCACTTTTTTTTTTTTTTTAATGGTCAGATCAGATTGGTTTGAGCCCTTCATAACATTTTAATATAAAAGTCTAAACAAAGTCCACTTCGATCCTTCGTCAGCACTTGACAAAAAGGGACACCTTCCCACAAAACATTTCAGTTTAGTCAAATCAGCATTTCCTGATGGAAAACCGTTCCAATGGAAAAACTTTGACCGGCTCGGTGGCCTTCCTTTTAGAATGTGATTTTAATTTCCCTGGAATGAGACAGAGTGAAAGCAGAAACCACCTTCTGCTTCAAAGGCTGTCTGCCTGCCCTGGCCCCACACCACTCCCGGAAGTGACCAGCAGTGGCTCCTGGGGTGGGGCAGGCGGCTCTGCCACCCGCTGTCTTCGCCTGTGGGTACCACCCCCAAAGCTCCCCATTCCCAGCCACTGGGAGCTGCGGGGGGCAGTTCCTGGAGGCAAGGGCCACGCATGGAGCCCTCCTCCAGGGGCTGCAGGGACGTGGTGCTAGCCGCTTCAAGGAGCGGCCCCGGCAGTTAGGGGGGGCTGCCTTATCCCCGCTGCGCCACTGGGCTGGCAAGCCCACAGGCTGGATTGAAAGCCCTGACTGGCCGGCTCTGGCCCACACTTTGCCCTCCCCTGCTCTAGACTGTAATTCTGACACCATGGCAACTATTTGCCAAAATTGGAGGCGCTATAGCCTCTTCTAGAAGGGTCCACAGCGGAGGACTGAGTGTGGTCAGCCCCCGGACTGGTCGATGCTTTCTGGGCGCTGGTGCACCCCAGGGGCATGGAGCAGTACCGCCGCTACTCCACGGACGTCATTCACAGGTGAGCACATTTGTTCTATAGCTGTGGCGATCGCTGACCCCCGTGCAGTGTGCTTCAGCGTTCCGTCCCCTCCTTCGCGAACGGGGCAGCCGGGAGATTTGGCATTGGCATGAACATACCACACGTTTTAACGGCAGCTTTTGTTTTTTCTGCTGCTCTTCCCCAGGATGGTCAGTCCCGAACCGTCCGTCAGTTCCAGTTCACTGACTGGCCCGAACAAGGTGTGCCAAAATCAGGAGAGGGTTTTATCGATTTCATTGGACAGGTGCATAAGACAAAGGAACAGTTCGGTCAGGATGGGCCAATTTCTGTCCACTGCAGGTAGGCAAACGAGCAGCCATCTTTGCCTCAGTGCAAATTCCTTAACAGAGCGGGTGACCTAGTATTTTGTAATTTCTGTAAGCCCAGCTCACTGGACACACCAGGGGGGCTGTGCATTCCTCCATTCCCCTCCACGAGGTCCTCGGGGGTCACGCTCTCCTCCTCCCCAGCTCTTGTCTCCCAGCCAAAACAGAATTAATGTTATTGTGTTGCGTACAAACAGAGAAATGCCATCAAGTTGAGTGGAGGGCCTCGTTTTGCTCACCCAACCCATCTGAATAAAAAAAACCAAACTACACCACAATTTGCTAAGCCAGATGCTATGCTGGAGCAAGAACTATTCTTGCATCCTGACTGGCTGAAGCAGAAAATAGAGGGCATTACCTCATCAGATCCCTGAGAACTTCTTTCATTAAACCAGATAATGTTGCTTCCAAATGGTGGAGGATGTTTTTTCAAGTTATTTTCTAATTACAATAAAAATAATTTCCAAATTGAATATTTATCTACTGCTGGAGCTTTTGACATTTGTGGATCAGTGACTCTGGTGGTTTTAGTATGTCTATTGCTGGTAGAGGACATTGGCCAGGAAATCTGACACCGGACAGGCAAGGATTGATAAGCAGGGGCTTTCCGCCTCTAATGTTATGTTCATTGGACATGGATGCCAATTTATTGCTTTAAGAAATATTAGAACATAAACAAAGCCTTCAGCCTTTATAACTGCTACACTTCCTGCTGCTTCCTTACTAAAATACACACAGGAGTATAACACAGTGTTTGTTGTTCTCTCTCGTCTGTAGCGCCGGAGTGGGCAGAACTGGGGTGTTTATCACACTGAGTATCGTCCTGGAGAGAATGCGTTATGAGGGTGTTGTAGATATTTTCCAGACAGTTAAGATGCTGCGAACACAACGACCAGCTATGGTGCAGACAGAGGTAAAGAACATTGTAGCGATGAACTAGCACACGCGGGTGTTTGTGAACGGAATAGCGAACAGGAAAACACTGAATTCTCTCTTTCCTCTGGTGCTATTAACTTTTCTCTCATACCTGGAGGATGAATGAGCTTTTGCCTTTCTAACCACTGTGCTAATAGGAAACTTTAACTCCATAAGAACAAGGGCTGCGATCCTCAAAGCTATTTAGGCTCCTAATATCCATTTATTTCAATTGACGTTAAGAGCCTAAATGCCTTTTGAGGATCTGGGCCAATGGGGCCGAGGCTGCATTGCTGAGCTACTGTGTCATGTAGCAGAAGTATTAGGTATAGTGGCAAATACACATTGGTACAGGCTTTCTTCAAGGGCAGCTGTTGTCTGACTCCTAGCCCCATGCTCTGTCCATTACCACAGTGGCTCTCAACCTTTCCAGACGACTGTCCCCCTTTCAGGAATCGGATCTGTCTCGCATACCCCAAGTTTCACCTCACTTAAAAATACAAAAGTGTCACAGCACACTTACTGAAAAATTGCTCATTTTCACCATATAATTGTAAAATAAATCAAGTGGAATATGAATATTGTACTTACCTTTCAGGGTATAGTACATAGAGCAGTATAAAAAAGTCAGGGTCTGTATGAAATTTTAGTTTGTACTGACTTTGCTAGTGCTTTTTATGTAGCCTGTTGTAGAACAAAGCAAATCTCTAGCTGCGTTGATGTACCCCCTAGAAGAGCTCCCCTAGTTGAGAACCACTGCACTAACAGATTCTGACCTCACCCGACCCAGCCTGGCTGTCAGTTAACCATGGATGTAGGCGCTTTATGAAAGGCAGACATGGTTGTCCCAGTTTTACACATGCATTTATCATCCTGTGGAGCTCCATGAGCCATACGAGCGTTTGCTCGGCTCTGGGGCTGTCTGAGAAGGTTTCTTCATTTCCAGTACACCCAGTGTTCTTCCAGGGGCTGTTCCCGCCCAACAGCAGAAAAGCTGATGCAGTGAGCGATGAAGGCGTGCGCTAGAATGTCTGGGTAGGCGTTCCACAACCATTAACCCGCTGATTGTCTCTCTTAACCTTGCCTAGGATGAATATCAGTTCTGTTACCAGGCAGCTCTGGAGTATCTGGGAAGTTTCGATCACTATGCAACCTAAAAAGCCATCCGCCTTGCAGACTCCGCCCACCACTTCAGCCCTGGAAGGCCTCTCCTGGCCCGGGAGGAGTGCTCGGACTTATAAACCCGACTCAGAAGAAGTCCCTTTTCATTTGGACCATGCAGTGGGGAGCGGGGGAAGGATTTGAAAGGAACGCCCCTTCAGGAACTCCCATGTTGTAACCCGGAACGTGACAAGGCAGCTCAGCAGGGCACTGAGGGATGATTTTAAGTGGTGAACTGCTCTGGTTACCTCGCGTGGTGTTTGCTGTGGAGGGCAGATGGACATCCTCAAACTGATCCAAAAGCTAAACACGCCCCGTGTGAAATGTTACCACTGAAGGGAGAGGAGAGGGCTGGAAAAGAGCAGAAAACCAGCTTTGGTTACATCATCAGAGTTCAGTTTATTTACTAATCTAGTTGGCGATCTTTAAAGGAAGTCACTTGCAGAGTTGAAGGTGCTGTGTAAAAAAATATATATATATAATTTAAAAAATCTCAAATAAACCTCAGTCTCATCATCAGGCTGATTCAGGGCTTATCGGCCCCTTGCCAACACCATTCCCTCAATGCCTCCGCCCCCCAAGAGGTTTTATAGCTCATCTTTTGAATACTTGGAACATTCCTCCTAATCCCCACATTTATTTTTTTTAGGCTATTTAAAGGGAAAAAGTGGCTGTACACTAGGGATCCCCTACCTGGGGCACAGAGCTGAGGTGTGGTCAGGCAGAGACGGGCTCTTCCCGGGCTGGGTATAACGACTGTTGGTTCTCTTCTCCCCTTTTCAGCTCATCCAGACGCACACTCAGGCGCTGCTTTGAATGAGACGTGTTTGAGCTGTACAGAAATAGAACTTCTTTCCATATTAAACCACCCCCTTCTGCACACAGCTGTTCGTTTTTCCCCGGGGTGGGGGAGGGAGCATTTTTGAATGGAGCCCTTACAGGGCTGATACTAAAGAAGCCTCTGTAAGAGATTCATTCCCAATAAGCTATTGCTGCCAACGCCCCACCTCCAATACAACAGATCTCAGAGACGCTCTGGTGCCAGGCCTTGTCACTCCAAGTTCATAGGCACAGCTATGAACATGCCCTCGCTGTATAATAATTTGGAAAGATCAAGCAAGATGCAGTCAGTGGCATATGCTGTGACTTCTTTAAAGTATCGATGTAACTGTAACAAGTGACATTACCTTTTTTTTAAATAGTGTATTTTTTCCTTTTTTTAAAAAAAAAAACAAAGAATATCAGTCAATGAATTTAAAAGAAAAATTTGCTTATTTGTTCATATTATGTTCAAAGACAGTCTATTTTTTCACTGTAGAAATGTTACGTGTAATGGCTGTGATATATAAAAATGCAGTGCAAATTGCTACTTCTCCATATTGCTTTTCTACCATTTAAAAGGTTTAACTTGCTCACGTAAGAACAAAATGTCTCTTTATTTTAAATCTCAGACATATCAGGTGTCTCTGGAAGGGCGTGAGGTTAGCGGGCTGGCTTAGATGTGGTTGTTAGTACCAACTCACGCCCCCCTCCTCCTATGGCCATGTTGCCTGCCCTTCCCAGGGCCAGTGGTGAATTGGGAGATTAAATAATACCAGTGTCTTATGACTGAAGTAGAGAGAGAGGAATCTCAGAGCCATGGCGGGCAGGTGCCCACAGACACACACGTACAGTTTTTAAACATTAGATCAACAACAGAATAATGGGTATTGTAATAACAGCCCAAGACTCTTCATGCAGTGGGCCATGTGTCAAATAGGCCAGCAGTTGTACATGAAAAGGAATTGTGTTGCCAAAGTGCGGTGAAGAGAGTGCGTCATGAAGCAGAGACGCTGCCCCAATAACTACTCTCCCTTGATTATTATTTTTAATGATTTTCTAGAGAGGTAAACATGGCCACAAGCTGGTACTGTTGGGATGAGCTAAATGCAACCGAACTGCTACACCCCCCCCCCCCCCCAAAATCAACCTATGTCCTGTCTTGAAAGGGGGGAAAAAGGCTTCTTTGAGATTTTACTTCCTACTTGTGTGAAAGTTTCCCAAATTTCTAAGTATGTTGCAGCAAAATCTTATTGGGAGAGGGTTTTTTTTTTTTGGGGGGGGGGGGGGGAGGAGAGAAATACGTTTTTTCTTTGTATGAGAGCAAAGTGCTGTTGCTTTCACACTGTTATTTCAAACTGAATCAGTAAGTGGTTTTCAGACCACTGTGTATGTAGATATATTGACTTTGTATTAAAGGAAGATTGTCTGAAAGGCCGGGCTGCAGCCCTGTTTGTCGTTAGAATTGTGGGATGCATGCAGAACAGAACCAACCAGCACAGGTACTTTATCTCATCTATTTTGCTCAACTCCAGCTGCTAATTGGAGGACCTTGCATTTGTGTGCTAGCACCAGGGTTCTGTCACTTTCTAGAGAGCACCGTGAAAGGGTGCGGCCTGCCACAGACAGAGTGGGATGAGGCCTCGGACCGGTCAGTATACCATTAGACAAGGAGATGGTTCTTAAAGGAACATCTCCAGTTCCCACTGTCTGCCAAGGCTTTTCCTGGCTTCGAGAGGCCTTGGACTCCGAAATCTAACCACTAGCATATGCTGCTCATTATTCCAGCTGCCAGCACACCTGTGCTAGTCTGCCTTTTTTAAGGGCCTGCAGTCAAGTTGGGCCCGTAGGAAAGAAGCTTTTCCTTGGGTTTGGGAGGACCAGAGCCTCAACGAGAAAGGAGAAAATACTCTGCTTTCTTCCTTTTCAAAAGGACAATGCAGGTGTCACTACGCAGCAAAACAAAGCGCTGGCAGCAAGTCTCCGGCTTGCAGGGCTAATGCGAGCAGTGTAGCTGTTCAGGCGTGGGTGGGAGCCCAGTTCTCTGATACCCTCCCTACTCTTGGGAGCCAAAACATATCCATTGCTATTTTTAGCCCCGAGTCGGCTGATCTGGGGGCTGAGACTTGCTGCCGCACGTTTTGCTGTGTCGATGTAGCCTTCGAGGGAAAATCTGCTAGAGTGAGAAGGGAAACGAAAAGAGGCATCTGCCACAAACTTGTAGGATAGGGAGAGCACCAAGGCAGAGGGAAGCTTTCCTCTTCAATCATTTCCCCAAAGGAGGCTGCCTGAGATCACCAGTGCCCCACGCTCATGGGCAGCTGGCACCCTGTGCCCATCAAGCCCAGTGCACCATATCTAACCAACAGCGAGAGCAGCTTCACTGTAAACCCGAGTGAAACGCAAGGATTGGGGGAGACAGAGAAGACATGGCATGTGGGAGCCGAGAAAGAGCTCCAAGCAGCTGAGGGCAGTGCTCGTAAAAGAATGCCAGCCCCACTGCAAGGGAGGATACAGCAGGCCTTAAAGGGCTTGAAATGGATCTGGAGATGAATATGGGGTGACAGAATGGATGCAAGTGTTACATTACAGGCCCCCCCTCAAGAATCAGAGCCCCCGTGGTCTGGTACTGTACAGCCAGGATATAGTATGCAGGGATGATTTAGTTATGCTTCCTGGAGTGAAAGTTAATAGTTCATGTCAATACACCGGTATTTCATGTTCGAATAATATCCCCTCAGGTTTTTACAATGTGTCTGGCAAGAAGCAATTCAGAGTAGGAAAGAACCGCCGTTCTCAGGGAGAGGTAACCAAGGGGACGGGAAGAAATTAAAGTGCACTGCACGGCTAGCCCCACTTGCACTGTGTGGGGAGAGGGTTCCTGTTCTCTGCAGAATTGGGAATCAGCCACTACCAGAGAGGAGTGGAACTGGACTGCGGATCTGACCTATACTCTAGTATGTACCAAACATAGACACGAGAAAACCCTGATGTAGAGAAAACAAAGACACAATGAACCAAAGCACTTGTATGACTGGACTAAAAACACCCGTGGGAAACAGCTAGAATTCAAAGGAGCCTGTACCTACCTCAAGCTTTCAATCGTCTGCTCTCGGGCCAGATTGGCAGATGAAGGTTTGTTCTCTCGTTAGCGAGCACGATTTCTAGAGCAAATGCAAAGCAGTGGATTCTCGAGCACTTACTCAGCTAGAGGAGGACGTTCCAGCCTGGCACAGCTAGTCCACTCGGAGAAAAGACAGGCATCCCAGACGCATATAACCTGCAAAACCACGAGGTGATACTGACTTAGGGATAGAGGAGGCTGAGAACAGGAAGAAGGAGATGACAGCTGCTGCCTACTTTTCATAGGCGAGTTCCTGGCCCCAGAGAAGAGCCCTGTAATTTGGACCCCTTGAACATTTTTGTCTGCACCAGGTAGAGTATTGTCAAAGGACAAAGCACTTCTAACGAGGAGCTAGGACTGAGCCTATCTGTGCCACCCCCTCCGGTACATCTCAACAGTCAGTACTTGGCCTCTGGTTTTTTTCTTGTAATAAAACAGAAATGGAGGGAGAAGAGAGGGGGACTATCATTAACTTGCAACAGCACGGAGTGCCAGTAGCATGCACTGGGGCTCTGATGGGGAGCAGAACAGCTGTCATAGCAAACAGACCAGTGGTCCATCTAGTCTAATAATTGGGTTGAGGCAGTAGCAGATGCTTCTTAGACAACTGCCAGCATCCTCATTATGGACAAATTTCCCCTGACCATGGGGGAATTTTCCTCCTAATTCCCCGTATTTGGGGCATAATCCCTGAAGCAAGAGTTTCTCTCTTCGATCCTCTGTGCCATTCCATGTGCTTGGCTATAATTCTTCCCTGCCAACAGACAGGGAAGTGATGGGAGATCCCCTCTGGCTAGAAGGGATGTATTTGCTGGCTCACTGAGTTGTTACTGTCTCCAGCAGGAGGAGGGAGCAGTACCTTTTCCAAACATAGCAATGTGGAAGTCCAGACCTTGGCAAGTGCAGTGCTCGGAAGAGCATCCTGCAGTCCATTGTGGGAGGTGCCCGGAATCCTACTTTGACCCTCCTCCCCATTCAGACTAGCCTCATTCTGCACATTGGTTCAGTTTAAGTTTAAAGGGGAAAAAGGTAGCAAGTTATTACAGACCTGCTTTCCAAGTATCAGGCTGACAAACTCCTCCTCTACAGGGAATGACACTGTATAGTCCCCAGCTGTTGGCTGGGAGATTTACCATAAGCCTCTGAACTAGCACAGAGGATCTGAAAGGGAAAAAAAAAAAAAAAAAAAAGACAGATAAGGAAAATCTCCCCCATTTTGAATCCTGTCTATTGTACCTGGATATCCTCAGACATGTATATGGCTCATAATCCTTTGACTCCTAGTGAGATCTTGGGCTCTACTATAACTGACCTTTGGAACTCAAGGCTACAAGCTAGGCATTGTGTAAAAGGAAAGTGTCTCTTTTTATCAATTTGTTGACTTCAAATGTCCCTTATTGTATTATCAGAAGGCAAAAAGGAATCTCCAATTTTCCTTCTCTGCACCGTTCATTGTGTTCCATCAATTGCCTACCAATTCTTCTGCTCTCTGCACTAAAACAGTCCCATTTTTTCTCCACTGTTACTGAAGTCTCTCCATGCCTCTAATAATTTTCATCACCAGTCTTCAGCCTCCTATTTCTGCTCCATCTTTTCCGAGATGGCATGACCATCTCCTGTGTTGAGATGTAAAAATTCCTACTGAACGCAGAATAAGTAAGTACCAAACGAACTACGGTACAGTGAATGCTACAGAGAATTGGAACAGCAGCTGGGAAATACGTAAACCTTTCCAAAAAAACAATCGCTAGCAGAGGAAGCCATTTAGAAAAGCAAATGTAAAATGAAAGCCCATGAAAGCAGGAAAGTCTTGTACTAAACTGATTCCACACATACAAAATACAGCAGAGGTGATATTCCCAATAGCAGCACTTCAACACCCAGCTTCGTTCCAAACGCTACATTGTAACAACAAGAAACAAAAACATTATGGTGACAGCTGGGCAGCATTTTTCAATCAATTAGTTTAATTACTGAAAAATGCACTTTCAGAGGGACCAAAACTATTCACAAATCCAGCATGACATTTTTTAAAAAAAAAAAAATCAAAACAGTTTAGACATTTTTGAAAAGAAAAAAAACAAATAAAATAACTCAAAAAAAAATTTTTTTTTTTTTTTTAAAGACTTTTTTTTCATTCAGTCACTGAACCAAAAAAATCAATTGTTCGCTCAGTGAAAAATTCTGCCCAGGACTATCCCTTTCCCATCTTGCAATCCTGCTACACTAAACTCGTCCGTGCCAAATCAATGGGGCCGTGGAACTTTTAGAAAAGGCCAATTGAGCAGAAATCGAAGTGAAGGGTGTAAGTCCTCCAATGGTTGAGATGTCAGCCCAAATTCCTGTCTTCAGTGTAACCCACATACCAGGAGAACTAAGCGTAAGTGGGAAGAAGAAAGGTGTAAAGAAGGCCGTTCTGACCGAGGATTATCAATAGCGAGAATGGCCTAGCAGGCACTGGTGTTCTAGAGTGGAATCTATGCAAATCCCTTCTCCGCTTAAACAAAACGAAGAGGAAAAAGGAACTGAGATTTGAAAGCAGATGAGAGAGATTCTGCCTGGTCACAGACATTCTCTCCGATCCTCAGATGTAGCAGGTGGTCCCTGGTTTCCACTATCCATTTTAGCGCCATTGCCTGGCCTCTGCAGTAAGTCTCTCTCTGCCATCTCTTTGCAATTAAACTAGTAGCATGACTGATCACTTGGCTCCACGACTGGAAACCCAAACGATATAGATCAGCATTTCTTCCCTCCCCAGAAGGACTGGGAGAAATCACAAAGCTCCATACCATTTTTGGGACAGGTGGAAGACAGCTGTGATCCTTCAGAGCTGACCTATGCCTTCCCTATTTTAGAAACATATTCGGGATCCCAACCAGGGCTGCAAAAACAAAGGAGAGCAAAATATGAAGAGAAGATGCCAAAGGCGAATTCTTAGGGGGCAAACAGGGATAATGGAGGACCCTCCAAGACATTCTCTCAGCCCTCGAAAAACTTCCTGTCTGGAAAACTTGACTTCACCAGGCATAACTTGTATTGATGCACACTGCAAATCTTTCCATGGATTCATTTTATGATGCAAGATAACCAGCATAGATTTTACACTCTCTCTGAGCCCAGACTGCTCCAGACCTCTGGGAAGCAGAGACTAAATGAATACAGGCAGAAATCTGCCTTTAATAGCCTAGCTGATGTAACATTTTACTTGGGCTCATGAACTGGTGAAATTACATTCTAATGCATTGACTCTGAATACAATAGACTGACGTGCTTCAGGTTTGATTGAGCATAAGTTATTCTAGGATACGAGACATGCATAATGCACTAGCTGTGGTGTTACAGGGGTACTTGTTGCTGGAATGATCGAGGTGGAGTTTGAGTCTTCACCCAAGTTTTCAGGATTTACTGTCAGACTGCAGTAGCCTGAAACTCGATCCCTTGTTAGCTCACATTCTTATTTTTATTAACAAAATCCTAGTTTTAGGGCCATTCAAGTCAGCTTTCAGCAAGGTACTCAGGGAGGTTTTGGCTAGCCACTTACTATCGATCCACAGGAAGAGGGTTTTGCATTGCTTTTTAATGTCAGCTTTGACAGTGAGTTGATTAGCTATGTTAGCACGTATGTGAAAAGAGTAAATAATTGCAGGCAGTATTTGTACCCAAAAGCAGCGTCTCAGCACAGAGGCTAGGGATCTACACTGGCATAATTCCTTATGCCAGGAGAAAGGTTATTAAATATACTGGCTTTACAGGGGAGACCTTGGTGGCAGGACCTTATTAAAGGCAGACTAGCCAGCCAAGAAAAAGCAGGAGAATGGGGATGTGACCAGGTTGGAAACCAAAACCACCTCCAGCCGAGCAGGCTAAGCTGTAAATGTATTTCTTGAAGAAGAGGCCGTAGCACATTTCAGTCCCTAACCCTGAAGGATTCACCTCACGTCACTCCAGTTAATATGGGCAGAGCCTCCAACGCACCCATCCGAAAGACGTTGCTACATTAAACCCCAGGTCCCTCTATATATCAAGGGCATCAGCATGGAAATCACGCTTCTCACCTTTGAGAAGCGAAGATTATTCCAACAGCTACTGAGACTTGTTTTCCAAACCACACCCGGTCTTGTTCTGCTCAGCAGCCGGTGGACTTTAAGACATTTTCCTGCAGCAACTATTATGCAATCATTTATATGCAAATCCTGAAGAGACTCTCTCCCTAGTTTAATAAATGAGTCTCTAAACCATCTCTATTGCCTGTCTCTTCTCCTTTTAAACATAATGGTCTATTTATGTTGCTTCCAAAGGTCAATTCCGAATTCTTCTTCCTTAACTCGAATGTAGCTGGTGAAGCATCACCAGCGCTTGAGAACAGTTCATAGACACTGCCACCCGGAGATCTAAGTGGAACATTACAGCATTCCCTCACCTGCTGACTGAATGCACTCTCATGCACAGACTTCCCGCCAACAGTAATCTTTCAGTTGCACACCCAAAAGATGCTGCCAGCCAGTTAAGGGTCACCCATTGGAGAGAGACTCTTACTCCCAATTAAAATCCCTTGACATCTAAGATCCACCTTCTTTTTTTGTCTTGAGCAAATGTCAGCTAACCCACTGGGAAGAGCACGCCAAGTAGATGGTGTCACAAGCATTGACCTACCCTAGTCTCCAGTCCTCGTCCAGACGCTGATAATGGGAATATCTGCTCAGGCTACGCCACTGGGTCAGTTAATGAGACGCACCTGAAGGCACTCAGCTGACCGGCTGCAGCTGTGTGAATTTCTGCCTCCTCCTAAGATGAAGCAATAGCTGGCAGGCTAGTTTGGAACATGGGAAAGACACCCTGAGAGAGGAGATATTTTCTTAGGATGCACAGGAGGCTTGTAGGGGGACAGAGGCAACCAATATGGACAAAACACACAAGGGACCTCATTCTCATATACACAAAGACCCCTTTACACACCATGGCAGTACAAAGGGACCTTAGTGTATCTCTAGAAGAAAAACCTCTCAGTTTACTGAGCTACAACATGTGGCAAGCCAGTTCCCAGGCCAGGGGAAGCCCTTTGCCATTAGAAACCCTGCGTGTTAGTGTTCTTTAATTATAGTGAGAAAAGCAGGCAGAGTAAGGGGAAAAATAGCTTTTTCCTAAACGAATTTAGTAATGGCTACTACCCCCAAATCACTAATCAAACAGGTGTAGAACTGAAACAGAAAAAGTAAATATATTTGAGTCAGAGAAGTTGGTTTTCTTAACTCATCTAGCCCATGCCCTGGGGAGAGGATCAGGCAAGCCTGTTCTAAATTCACTAATGAGGTCACCAGAACTTCCTGGGGAGTCATAAAATGCAACCCGAACAGTGTTTCTAATTGTAGCCCTAGAATTTCTGCAATTCTACAACTGCAGGTACACTATGGACTCTGTGTGTAACCAAAATAAGTGTCATTTCTCCCTCCCCCGGAGCACAACCAAACATCCCGAGCATTGCTAGCCGCTGCAGGAAAAGTGTGAAAAGGAGGCCACTAGTGACATGTGGCTGTCAGTAGCACAGCTGGGGAATAAGAACCCAGGAGTCCAGACTGGAGCAGGGCAGGAACCAGTTTCCTCATCCCGCAAATTTTTTGAAAGATCATTTTTTCCTGTCCTGAATGAGGACAAAAAAGAAAAGTAAAAAATCTCAAATTTTCACAAACCAAAAATTCAAAACAAATTTCAGTTTGGGTCAATCCAAATGTTTCATTTTGACTTCAACCATTTTTTATTTTTTTTACACTCTAATCTGCTTAAATTTCTAAAAAAAAAAAAGTCATTTCAAACCAGAAAATTTTCATTTCAAGAGATGCCAAAACTAAATGTTTTGACAACTTGAGAAAAAGTTGAAGAAAAGGTTTTGAAGTCGAGAAAATCCTCCAAACCGACCCTTTCCCACAAAGAGATTTAGTTTCAACAAATTGGCATTTTTTTCAACGAAAAATTGTCTAATTAAAAAACCCAACCAGCACTAGTTCAGATTTGCCAGTCCCATGATCCAACCACTCGCTATACACTGTACAGGACAGCAGTTCTCATTGTACCGTAATCCTCTTGTGACAACAAGAATTACTACATGACCCCAGGAGGGGGACCAAAGCCCAAGCCCGCCTGAACCCTGCTGCCCTGGGCAGAGGGAGCCAAAGCTGAAGCCCTCAGGCTTCGACCCTGGGCCCCAACAAGTCTAACGCCAGCTTTGGCGACCCCTTTAAAATGGGATTGGGACCCCAAAGTGGGTCCCGACCCACACTTTGAGAACCCCTAGTATAGGACCTTCAACTGCTCCAAGGCAAACTTAGAAGCCAGAACTCTAGCTGCCTTCAGGATCCTTGCCATTACTTGTCACTAATCCGATAAAGCACAGAGCACCCCAGAAGTCATGCTTGTCTGCCCTAGCAGAAGCATAGATGCCTTTTTTACCTGCTTCACTGCTACCAAAGTTAATAGTCAATACCAACTGTTGACTTCATTGGAAAAGCTATTAGAAACTCAGCTGCTGAGCAGACATGGGCAAACTGACCAGCCTCTTGGAACCATCTGCCAGCACCTGCACTTGGCCCTGGAAACGGTTAGCACATTTCTAATATGGATGGGCCTAAAGCAAAATCCCAAATCCAGGTCTGACCCTAGCTCTACAACGGGTTGAATCCAGTCACTGAATTTGCATACACCAAACCATGCGGGAACTTTAGATACTGATCCACATTTCACGTAACCCCTGGCTTGGCATTGATAGCAGACATCGTAAATCCAAGGCCAAGTTTGAATCCCGAATTCTGGTTTGGGCCCACCTTTAATTTCTAGTAAGAACTAGTGCTGCAGAAGAGATTATTTAAATATGGCGCTAGGAAAGGTGCTACTTATGTATCCAGACGGAGGGCGGGGGGGACTACAGACCTAGGACATGGCATGTCAGGTCTGTCTTTGCTGTTCTTCAGCGCTGCTTTGTGGTGGGAAATAAAACGACGCTACGCCCTATTTGGATGGACAGAGTCCCAAAGATACAGACTAAAGAGACAGACTCAAGAAGCAGCGGCAGGGGCTAATGGAGAGAGGCTTTTGCTGCTTGTGCACACACGGATGTGTTTACATGTCCTAAGCGTGCAGCCCCAAGCATCTTATAAACTAGTTCCTAGAAGTAGATGCAGCTTGTTGTTTGGAACAGGGTGAACGTTTTGAATATCACTCAAATATACACACTGGTCTTGATCTTTAGCTTATGCGAACCGTCCACAGTAATAATAAATCATTAGATCCTTTCAAAGCTAGCAAAGGGCTGGAGGTTTGACCAACAGCTATATATCTCCATTTATTAATAGCGCTCTCTCTAGCCATCTATCTAATCTGTTCATTCCAGTCCATTTTTAATCTGCCTATTTTTCTAATCTATTTATCCAGCCAGCCATACCATAGATCTCTTTACAGTTTGTACAGAGATTAAATCCTTATGTTGCTATCTAATCACTATCTCTGGAAAGACAAACACTCAGAATTTCTTCGTAGTTATTAAAGGCACAGATATTTGAGTAGAAAACTGTAATATCCGTCCATCTGTGTATGCAGACAGTGTATACATACTGCACATGAATATGCACTCCTATATATGCAGATGGCCATCTTAGATTAATAGGCTACACAAGGGTTGTATCTATCCTGGGTTTACTCAGAACAATAAATCCTCTTTCAGAAAAACTACAACATACCCAAATGATCAAAAATCCCTTTTATGTAATTAATTTCTGAACGTTTTGACACACAGACAGCTGCCTGGCTGCATGGGAAGAAGATGTCATTCCTACTAAGGCCAACACAACAAACTTGGTAAAACATTTCACATCCAGGGCAGACTTCATCCCATCCTTCTGGTGGCGAAAGCCAGGCAGTGTACCAATAGGATAACTGATAGCACCACATAGAGACCTAAACTGAGGACACAATCCCCCACTTTCACTTTCACTAGGAGCAGAAACGGGCCTTAAATGTTCACTGTAGCGTGACTGCCTTTTCAAGGGCCACAGTCACATGCAAAGTATGAGCCTTGAAAGAGAGACAGGCTCAGACACTAGGGAGGGGACGGTGGGAACGCCTCTCCTCCCGCTCCAGCGGGGGTAACAGGCTGCAGAAGGTGCGGCTGCTCCTCCGTAATCAGTAGCATTGGGCAGGAAGATGTCGAGGGCAAACGAGGAGAAATACCTCAAGAGATGTTCATTGGTTTGGGACGGTCCTAGGCACAGAGGGGAGGAGAGACCGACTCCAAGCAATTATCCTTATCCATATGGAAACACATTTTCTTATTCAGGGACAAAACAACTGTAAGGTCCCTCAGGCGACCTCTGAACTTCCATTCACAGCTTTTTGGACTAAAGCCCCTCACAAGAGGTCTCAGGCGGTCTTCAGCCCATTGTGAGACCAGATAACCCATGTATCAGTGACAAAACAGCTACCTCCACATTTCTGGCAGAAAATGCTGGGGAGGGAAGGGGAGGGGAGGGGAGGAAACAAAAGCACTGCCTCTCTGCTTTCTGCCCTCGAAGACTGACCCACCTGCAGCTAGCTTAGGGAAACAAAACAAAAAAGTGGACAAGATCGTTATGTACAACCTGAAGGAACAGGTCATCAGCTTAGTGGGCACAAACCAAGACCCCATCCCCTGGGGGGCTGGGAGGGGTGGGTGAGAGAAGGGGTGACTCCTATCCCTGTGGGGGCAGTAACTTCCCACCCCCTCACCAGTGGGGAACATGGTGCTTTTCTCCCTTCTCCCAACCCGTTCCTTGCACTCTCCCCTTCCGCCTCATCTCCTGAGCTGGTGCTACTGCCAGCTGGTTGAGTCAAGCCCCACTCCTCCCATTTATGGTGGGGCCAGGGCTGTCAAGAGAGCCGGCTGGGCCCCGCTTCTGCCAGCCTGGGTGGTACCAGTGCTGCTGCTGCAGCCGCTACTGGCTGTACCCCCTGTCCTGCCAGGGAAGGTGATGCCAGTGCCATCTGCCAGGCGGCAATTACCCTCCTGGGCGGTGGGTGCTGGAGAGAACTGATTCCCGTTGCTTAGAGCAGCAGCAGAGGGGAGCTGGAGAACAGGAGTGTGACACTGCAGTGTCCTGCTTTAAGGCTTCACATTTCCAGGAGAGATGATTTAAAAACGGGACAGTCCTGGAAAAAGCAGGACGTTTGCTCTCATGGGGGTGGGACTAGATGACCTCCTGAGGTCCCTTCCAACCCTCAGATTCTATGATTCTATGTACAGGGGCTGGTAAAGGAAGTTTAACGAATGCTGCAGTAATACGAACTGCATTGATTTCATATTGGTCTGCTTATAATTTCATTACAAAGCTCTCTGGATTCAACCGTTCCGCTTATTCACAGTGGCTTCAAAAACCAGAAACCAAAGCAGAACTATTTTGTTTTCACTGTCCAAGCCCCGAGACGCAAGAGACCGGCACAGCATACATGGTGAAAAGTGTGTTTGCTGTTGGGGGTTTTTTTAATTCAGCCACTTTTAACAGTTGAAAGGGTTTTGAGCAAGAAAATTTGTCTTTAATAGAACCGGCCTCAATTCTCAAAAGCAACAAGTGGTTTTTGGAAGCTTCCATTTTGGGTTCCTTTCCCATTTCATTTTGAGAGAGGACATGTACAGATCCACACACTGTGCTGTGTCATGTTTGGTAAATGGAGCAGTGGAAAATGGTACATTTAAAATGATTTCATGGCCCATTTGGTTTGTTAATCCATAAAATCATTTTAAAAGTACCATTTCCCACTGCTACATTTACCTAACGGAACAGAACACAGTTTGTAGGGATCTATACATGTCTTCTCCCAAAACGAAGTGGGAAAGGAACAGACTGTGAAAAATCAGTCTACTACGCAATCTGCTAATGTCTGTTTCTCGAACTGCACTTAACTAGTAAAAAAAAAGGCACATTAAAATAAGATAAAACTAGCAAAGCATTTGCCTCAGGGGAACAAACCATTCATACAGATTGGTCCGTAGACGACAGTCAAGGTGTAAAGCATCTCGCTGAATCAGGAAAGTTACAAATACAACTGCAAAAAAATGCTCAGCACCTCGGGTCCCTGTAAACATTCAGGGGAAGTGGGGAGGCTAGGGGGAGCAGGCGGCAGGGTCGGAGGTTGAATTGAAGAAAGACCTTAGAGACAGAGGAACTCTGCAAACATCAGCTCCAAAACCAAAACACCAACCAGTGATTTTGCAATAATGTTGAAAAGCCCATTACAATTTCCATGAGCCGTCATGCATTCTGGGGTACAAACCTATAGGAAGGTGAGGGGTGAGTTCAATCCTTGAGGGGGCCATTTAGGGATCTGGGGCAAAAATCTGGCTGGGGATTGGTCCTGCTTTGAGCAGGGGGTTGGGACTAGACCTCCTGAAGTCCCTTCCAACCCTGATATTCTAGGATACCTAGGAAGGAAAGGGGGTTAATTCCCATTGGCATCAGGATGGTAATACAAACAGCAGCAGCGAAAAGCTATGGAAGGAAAAATTTAGGCCAGACAAACAGGAAAGGACCTGGACCCTGGACTATACTGCCAAGGGATGAAGTGGATACAATGTCCGATTAAAAGCAACAGCATTGCCACCGTGCTTCATGACATTGACATATATCAGGCTAATCTACTCCATCCAGGTTTATTGTGCCCATAGGCAGAGCCACTGAGTGAGAATAAGGGAGACAGATGTCCCAGTGCCCCAACCTTTCCCATGGGGTTGCATCAACTGACTCTGTCTCTCGGGGGAGCACTTTCTGGTGAAAGAATTGAAGAGCAGACCAACTAAAACAGCCGTGGGAATGATGCAGGGAAGAGAGTCCTGCAAAATGGAGAGGGGAGGAGAGAGAGCAAGAAATCAAGCAGGGTATTAGAGAGTTAAAATTTAGTCAACGCTGCTGCCCTGTTACTTCCAAGCAACAATAATAACGTGTCACTGACTCATTCCCGCTTAGTGAACCTGGCCTAACTCTGTGGGGTGATGTTAAGGCCTCAGAAGAGAATTTTTGCCCATTTTCTTTACTGTACCTGTCTTCGAACACTCCGCACCTGTGAATAGCAGCAGACGCTGTTCTCGGCTCCCCACGTGCCCAGGACACACAGAGCGAGGACAGAGGGCTAAAGTGAGCTGCTACCAGGGTCTTTCAAAGGCAGCAGCGCACTCTGCAATACGCAGTAAAAGTCTTCCCACCTGGGGGTGAAAAATCTAGACGGCTAACAAGACATGGTCCCCCTTATGCTCTCTCTGCAAATCGAGCACAAAGCACAAGGAGTTGCAAGGTAACCAAACAACAGCACAGAGCTTACACAAACCACAGGAGCACGTGCTGCACACGGCCTAGGTGTTTCCTCCACTTTTTAACTGCTCCAAGCCTCAAGCCCAGTTCCTGATCATCAGTCTGAACCACCCTAAAGCTTCTTCTCCTGCAAAAACAAACCTTCCCAGAGAGAACAAACTGCTGCTGCAGCCATTACCCCAGGAGGCAGAGTTAACATGAACAACCCCTCCCAGAATGATTCTTGCTGCTTTAGGACCACAGCTCCCAGCATGCAACAGTCAAATTTGGCTGTTAAGCCTTTCCTCGCCTTCTGATCTGGAGATAAATAACCCACAAAAGACAACACTGAGATGAGAGTGACCAACAATAGCTATAGAAATAGCTCTCTGTGCAGTGGGGGTTTTCTTGTGCTGCTCCTGGCTGGCAGTGGAGAAGAGCACACTGTCAGGAACGTTGTCCCAGGAGCCGAGCAAATGAAATACAGGAGGGAATGAGAGGATGACTCATGTCTAATAAAAGGCAGGCAGGAAGGAGGGATGGCCTAAATTTCCTGTTCTGCCCCCCTGCTCTCTGTGAAGAAGACGAAGACCACCTAGCTCTGCTAAAGTGCTTTTTATCAGTAGATTTCAATCAGAGTGTTAAAAACGAGTCGCTAGATTTGCCCATTAGTTGAAAGCTACATTTGTAGCCCAGCTAAGAGGAGGTCTGGTGACCAAATCCAGGCCTCAGGGTGATTGTAAATCAGATATTTATTATGAGTATGCAAGGCGGGAATCCTCCCTGACAGCGTGATATGATTAGCCAAGTAAATTATGAGGGAGGTGATACTGGCCACTGCCCACATGGAACCGGGGGGATGCTGGACCATGTGGACTAATGATTTGATCCACTATGGCAAATTCCATGTTTGGATATACAAAATAAAACAAGCCAGCTGGAGTAACAAAAATCTCTTCATTCAAAGCACCCAGACAGAATATATCTGCTCCTCTTATGATTTTTAAAGTCTTGCTCCATTCTGCGCAGAAGCCATGCAGAATATCTACAGAACACCTGCAAAGATTTGGTCTTATTTTTTCACTTCAGTAAGGGCAGTTTAACATTTCTATTGGGAGGCAGCAAGGTCTGGAAACTGTACACATCTGATATTTTCCCATTTATTCTACAGGTCAGACTTCATCCATTTCCAACTGTTTTCCATACAGATTGTTCCTGCAGGAACCAATCTGATCTTAAAATGAGAGACTTTTTTTTCCCCTCTACAAGTGAAGCAGAAAAAATGTCTTTTGTTGGTATACACGGACTATTATCCAGTGAAATGGGATCAGCTGAACTGAGGAGCAAAAGGACTAGAGTTACTGAACAATGATTTTAAAGCTCTGGTCTCTCGTTAGACAAACAGACATGTAAATAGACACAAACAAAGGAGCTATGAACACCACATTGGCATGCTTTTAGGAACAGCAGAATGCAGTTTCATATTCACTGTTATGTATATATTTTTAATAACTACAATTAAGGTAAATAGGCAGTATATCCCTGGATGATTAATTGCACACAGTGATGGACTTTTCTGTTTCTTCACAAATGATTAGGCAAATAGACACAAATTTTAAACAATCTATTAATACTATTGTTATTATTAATTTGTATTATGGTAACTCTGAAAGGCCCCAACCAAGATCGGGGCGTCTTTGGGCTGGGGTAGGGCCGATCAAAATTCTGAATTTCTGTCCAGCAGGACACTCCTTGAAATTTGGTTTCATCCTGAATCAGGATGAAAAGTTGAAATTGCAGAATGTTTTGAATGATTCAGAAAATGTTTTGTTTTAATAAGCTGAAAACTTTTACTAATACAATCATATATTAGCTATAAAAATGATAAAGTCAAACAAAATTCTTCCATCTTATCAAAATGGGCCATTTCAGTCATTTCCCATGAAAATTTAGATGAAGTCTATACATTCTCCCAAAACGTTCGCATTTCCTAGAACCAGCATTTTCCAACAGAACACTGCTGCACAAAACACACAGCAAGAGAAAATCCCTTCCCCAAACAGCTGAGAATCAGAATAAACAAGACAGGCATGGGATGAGAGAAAGGAAGTATCGTTATCCCCATTTTACAGATGGGAAACTGAGGCACATCTGGATTCAGTGACTTGCCCAAGATCACACAGGAAGTCTGTGGCAGAGACAGGAATTGAACTTGAATCTTCTGAGCGCTAGTCCAGTGCCTAGGCAGTTCTTTGGGGGAAGGGACTATCAGTTATTATATGTTTGGACAACGCTATTGCAACGGCGCTCCAGCCTAGCTGATCTCTTGTAGCTACTGCAATACAAATATTAAATAATAAACAAACCAGTCAACCATCTCTCAACAAACAAGTTGCTAGTTATTCATTGGTAATTCTCATTAATTTGTTGGACAAATATAAAAATCTCTTCAAATTTTGTGCTCTTCTCTACGTTAACTTTTTCTTTATTAAGCTTTGACTGAGTTAATATGCAGCGTTCTTGTAGCCATGTCAGTCCCGGGATTTTGGAGAGACAAAGTAGGTGAGGTAATATCTTTTATTGGACCAACTTCTGTTGGTGAGACACAAGCTTTCGAGCTACACAGCTCTTCTTCAGGTACGTATTGCTCGAAAGCTTGTCTCACCACCAGAAGTTGGCCCAATAAAAGATATTGTCACACCCACCTTGTCTCTCTCTGAGTCAATATGTGAAGAATATCCCAGCAATTTTAATTTGGAAGGGGGTGAGCAGGAAAGCACAGGAAGGGAGTAGTAATGGGATATGGATCTTGGGTCACCAGTCTGAATCCAGTAATAATGACTGAAAGTTGTTACCATTTGGTAGATGTTCAAGGGGCTGTGAGAAATCAGCTCCAATTCTTAGCAGAGGAAGGTCTGTTCCACAAGAACCATGTCCCCTATTGGCTTCCTTGTTAGACGTCTCAGCAGAGACATCAAGGACTAAATAGGTCATGGAGACTTAATACCCATCTGGCTTCAGAACTGGATAACTCCAATCAGGATTAAAGCACAATAGCAGGAACTTTGCATCACCTCTGTTGTACTTGCTCTGTGACCTTCGTCTCTGGGGCAGTCAACCCAGCACCTTTAACTAATATTAATTTATCACAAATTTTAAATTAAAAAAAAGTCTCATTTTTTAAAAAGCAGCAGGGAGAAATCCTGCCAGGTACTTCGCTCGCTGTCTGAGTGACCATGACAGTATTGGGACTTTTTGTGGTCACAGCCATCTGATAATGGGCAGGATGGTCATATATATTTCCAGTAAATGGGCTTGATAACGAGGCCAAGAGATTTCGGCGCTGACGTGGTTACAAAGAGGTAATCCCAACACACAAGAACAATAATTAGAGAGCCAAAGGATAGTCCAATGTCTAGGAAACTAGTTTAGTGGCTGGAGCCCTCGGTTCAATCCCTTCCTCTGCCACAGACTCTCTGGTGACTTTGGGCAAGTCACTTACTCTCTCTGTGCCTCGGTTCCCATCTGTACAATAGGGAGAAGGGCCTCACAGGGGTGCCGTGAGGATAAAGTGCTTTGAGAGTTACTGATGAAAAGCACTACGTAAGAGCTAGGTAGTGTTGTTATACTTCCTGATGAACACCACGGGAGCTCTCCCCTCACTGCCTCCCATACCGCACTCCGCTCCCTGTGCTCTTTGCAATCCCGCTTCTCTTCGTCTCCGGGTCTCACTCTCGAAGGCTGCTCTAATTGACACCCGTTTTGGGTGCCGGACGTTTAGATGCCTTTGGCCTGACTTTCACCCATAAATCTGACTGAAGTCCAACAGGCGCTCTGGTTGCCCAGCAGCTTCAAAAATCAGCCCGACGGAACTGAAATTGGGTGTCTCCAAAAACTAGAGGCTTCCAGAAAAAGTGGCTGAATATTTGTAATTTTAGACACAGCCTTACTGAAGATACTGAGACAGCAACAGGCTAGTCCAAAACCTGCTTCTCTTTACAGCGTTAGATAACTATTTACTGAGCCACATACAGTATCATAACAAAGTAGATTAGCTTTTTTCCCTTAAGGGGGCATTGCATCATTCCACAGGTCTCACTTGAGATTGTTAAAACTCCATCTTCTTAACAGATACAATATTCTGTCAATTCCTCGGTGCTAAAGATCTCACCCCTCCTCCCCCTTCTCTCGCACACACACAAACTGTCTCTTTCAGTTCTTATCACCCACAGTTTATGCACCTCTGACTCTCTTTACCCATCCACAGACCTTAGCTATCTCTGTGTCTGCCTGATGCACTCTTTCCAAATGGAGTTCCATTCGCCTTACAATCACGGCTGCCTTGTGTGCACCACAGATCTGTCCTCGGTCAGTTACCCTGTGTGTATCCTGCCTGATACACATTTTGGAATATCAGCTCTCGGCCACATGGTAGCTGTGCTGTCTTTTGTTTGGTTGTGGAGTTTAAAAAAAAAGTAAAACTAAATAAATTACTGTTCCACCAGGAAAAACAGACTTAAATTGCCGCACTATTTTTTATCTAAATAATGTTTCAATTTAAAAAGAGGGGAGAGGGAACTAATTACATCCTTGTGTGGAAGATCATAAATCACATAATTACAATGGGAACCTCTGCATCTCCCCGACAGACTAAAAGCAGACTACACAAGTTCTTATCTCATTACAGTTTAATTAAGAATTATGTTTGAGCATCTTCTTTTTAATTATCGCAGGGCCCCAATGACTTCTAATCTTTTTTACCCGGAGTGACAGAGGGTGCGGTCCAAGATGGGCACTAATGAATTTACAATTTGCTCTTTTGGGAAGTTTAATAAAATTAGTCCACATAGAAGATTAACACTGATAAAGTGAACTTCCAAAGAGAACATTTGGTTCCTATCAATTAGTGTCCTACAAGCGCCAGTAGCATGTGGAGGGGCAGCTGAAGCGTTACTATGTCTTGGGGCGAGGATGGGGGTTTCAAGGTGGGAGAGAAGATGGTAAATACTCTCTTCCCTAGTCTCACCTGCCAGCACACAACCACCAGCTGCTTCACATGCTGCAGTGCTAAGACCCAGAGGAAGGTGTGTGTTAATTGTTTTACTCAGCGCTAGACTAGCAGCATCAGCGTCTTTTTTTTGCAACACTCCCACTGCCCACAGGTGTTCTTTGCACAGAATGGATACAGTATCGGGCTACAGCTGTCACTTTACCCAGGTTCATCCAAATCTGGATTTCCCATTCCAGCATGGGCCAGCCTCCTCAGGCACTCAATTTCCTTTGATACCAAGAACATAGCCAGAGAGACTGGCTTACAAGGTCCCTTTATCTCATAAGGTTCTAAAATGTACGGCCCTGCCAGCTTTGAGCTGGGTTATCTGAGACACGTTCTGTGTGGGCAGAGCATGTGTCTGAGGTTCAGAAAGGCTGTCCTGTAAGTGCTAGGCCAACTTTAGAAATAAGCGACATAGGCTTTTTGTGCACTACCGAGCCTGTGCCAACATCGCTCCCTCCTAGTCTAGCTGCAGCGTACGCCAACAGAAGGAGCTCTGCTGGAAGAGGAACTCCCTGAACGTTAACCAAGCTGCGTCTACACTGGGGGGGTTGTCGGCGTCACTCTGCCACTAGAGGCTGTGGGTTTTTACACATCCCTGAGTGACACAGTCATGCTGGTGTATGTTTTAAGTGTAGATGGGGCCACACGCTGCCTCCTAGGGCTCCACTTGTTATGACCAGGGCTGTTTCAGACTGGTCAGCCGGTGTCGCTATGTTCCCTGTTGGGCACCTTAGCTGTGGGCTCTTTTGAGCACAATGAGGGGAAGGGAGGAGCCGGGAGAGGAGGAGAAGGTGCTCTAGAGATACTTTGCCTGGGGGTCAGATTACATGTAGGATCACTCTTGAAACAGATTTGGACAGTCAGAAGGGGCATTCCATGGCTGTCTGGCCTCGTACCCTCTGATCAATCCAGTACCCCACTATTCCATATCCCGTGTGCAGACAGAGTTACAGCAGGAGGGAAAGGTGCTGAAGCTGCAAGGCCCCCAGCCGCTAACTGTTTGCCATGGTACGGAAACTCGTAGCAAAGACAGACAGTGGAGGGGGGAAAGAGACTGAAATGCAGGAGAGGAAAGCATAATGCTGTAATGAACCCTGGCAGGTGGCAGCATTGATGCACATTGCCCTTTGCTTGACCAACAACTGCGGTGCTGAAGATGTCAGTCGCTTGTTAGCATCCACATATGCTGTGAATATCTTAGCAAGCAACACCCCCCTCCACCTCCCATGCACCTAATTAATTTTAGGGTGAGCATAACCTTTATTCCTCCATTACTGGCTAGTCTTATTCCTTTAGTACCTTCTGGAGAAGATGAACTCTGATGGACACACAGAGTGGCAGCACAAGAGTTAGCTCTTTGGTACCCGGAGATGAGATTTCCCTATGCTGAAACATACATGCCTTTTGCATTAATGCTTAGCAACGAGAAGATCAACAGTAAAAATAATTATTTTGTCACACACACACACAGCTTAGCCACCACATTTCTCTTAAAATAAGTTAATCACAAGCCCACACCTACGACAAAGGGGTATGCGGGCCCACCCAGAAACTAGCACCACAGGGTGGAGGGTTCCATTCAATATTGTTTGACCAGAGATGTGTCTGAGAGAGACAGGCTGAAGGAGACGACACACAGAACAATCAGTGGGCACCTCAACCTGGAAAAAGCTGAGAGCACGCGAGCTTTGGGGGTTCTGGCTGAGAAGTGTGGTGGGTGCTGCGAACAAGGACATGGTCCTTTGGTTCCTTCTGTCGCCAAGGAAACAGGACTTGGCCTATTTCTTATAAATAAACACGCCTGTATCAAAGTAAATACCAAACTCCATAGTCAATTTCTACTCCCAAATGAATCACCCGCAGGGTCCAAACTTTGACTAGCCACTCAGGTCAAAAGGGGCAACACCACCACCACCACCACACACACACACACACACACACACACTCCAACCTCAGCAAGCAGGGGATGACTTCTGGAGTTCCCTTGCAGCCCTACACATCACATGTCGCGTGCGTGTGTGTGTGTATATTTCAACCTCACTGCTGCTCCGAGTTAGCTTCACACAGAAGGTGGGGCAGGTTTCATACTGGAGTCTCTGGGTGCCACTACGCTATAAACAACAATAGGAATCCAGAGGCTTAAATACCAGTACGCGTCTGTTGTTCCTGGCTTCACAATGCCACACAATAGCCAGAATGCCATCGCTGCGATTGCATTATCTCCCTTTCATTCCAGCTTGTGACCCAAGGCCCAGAACCTGAATGGCAGGGGGCTTATAACTGCTTGAGTTCTGCGATACAGCATCCGGATTGCGTGTGGCATGTTTTTACCACATGAAACACTTAGAACATGGATGTCATGGCCAGGACATCTACAGATTCAATAGGCTGCATTGTTAAACCACATTGCTTGTGAAACTCAGCACTCTGACTTTGTTTAAGCTTCTCTCCAGCGATCTGCAGAAGCCTGACGAGGTGGCAGATGTCAATTAGTTTGCAGCTAGCAAATGGACATGATCAGCTTTCTGAGCCTTGGCCTGTCACATCCAGCGTTTGTTAATTTCCATCTCTCGCACCAAGATGGTTTCAGGTTTCTCCGCTGGAAGCGCCACAAACCTATCAAGAAAATCTCTGTAAATGCAAATGGATTTTGCAAGACAGAGGACAGCGGCACAGATCAGTTGCCACTCACCGGGGCACAAACACTCACCGGGGCTGCCACTGCTTAGGAGGCTCCAGAAAATGTTCTATTAACAGCCAATTTAGACGCTCTCAAAAGCCCAGCAAAGCCCAATGCCAACTGGCAGAATGGAGGTCAGAGTTCTCCTGCGTTTGCTTCTAATGCTGCTCCTAAGGGCGTACAGCAGACATCAATTCCCAACCTAATTTCTCCTAGAAAGAAGAATTGTCTTGTCACAGTTGATACCCCTGAAATCCTGATTCAAAGGGACTTGCAAACTGCACACAGCATTTCGTTTGTGCCTTTTCTCCTCCATTCTTATAATGTAATGGTGAGAAATCCTACACCCGGGGGGCAGGGGAGAAGAGAAAGAAAGGTTGTGGGGAAATTAGAAATATCGGGCCTTGCCTTTCCTGTATCCGTAGGAGGACTCTATGGATGACTAGAGAATAAAGGAGACTGTGACATCAGAAATGAAAAGGGATGAAACGGGACCAATTGAGAGGGGAAGGGATTTGAGATCAGACTATTTAAAAAAACCCTTTCTTTTTTGCTTTTGCCAAGAGCTGTTTAACTCAAACATTGGTGCAAAAGCTTTTCTGATGGTTCCAGACCCCAGCCAAAACACAGAAGACCAGGTTCTTTGTGGGACAGATTTTCAGAAGCACTGCGTACCCACAATTGGCATAAGATCTTCAGAAGTGCTCAGCTCCCATCAAAGCATCTAAATGAAGTGGCTGGATTTCTGAAAGCACTCCGTCCTCAGCAGCTTCCACTGAGCACAAGACAACCTGCTGGGTCTTGAGCCATTTATGTAGGTGCCTCACTGGGAACTGCTGGGTGCAGATGCTCTTTGGAAAGATCTTGAAAGACACGTTCCTGGATACTTCTCAGTTAAATGCAACAAACCTTCCCGGATCCTTCTTTAGACCCCACAAACCAGCAAAGAGAGGGAATAAACATTATTTTCTCCCTTTCCAGGTCACTTTTAAGACACTGAAAAGACTGTGACCGTTCAAAACCTTATTTCCTTTCATTAGGGAAATTCGGAATCAGAGGCAGAACCTGGGGTGAAGGATATGGACATAGTGAAAGCCCAGGCTGGCTATGAGAGAACCTACAACTTATCCGCAAGTGGCTTTTTGGAGCATTTTGCAAGCACTCCGTCAGGTAAAAAGCAAGACAGGGAGAGAGCTGTGGCGATAACCCCCCCACGACTGAACCTTTCAGTCAGAGCTGGGAACCAGGGGGCAGCGTCTCTCACTTCCGCCTGCCATCCCCTAGCTGGGGGACTGGGAAAAACGTAACCACCACAGGCTGCTTGTATGCAATCTCAGCTCCGTTCAAGCTGCGGACTTGTGAGCGGCTTGCTGTCAGCGGGATAAAATATTCAGCAACTGTAGATTCTAGACAATGTTTCATGCCTCATTGACTGCAAAATTTTTTAGATTTAGTCAACATCTGAAGAGGAAATCCCAGGGTAGTCGTATCTTTTTTCCCCTCCCGTGGATAAAGTCCAAATTTGTATAGGTTTTTTTGGCAGTTTCTTTTTTGTATTTAAAGTTTGTGCGTATTTTATTTCAAATTAAACTAGGGGCATTATTTACAGCCCTTAACGGAGGGAACAATAAACAACAGTTGCTATTGTTGAGGCCTATTAATATTGTTAGTTGCCAAGGGCAACGTCTCTAAAGAGATACAAGCAATCTAAAAAGACTGTGCAAGGCAGTGGACTCCCCTTCATTCAGCTGTGCTGACTGAACGAAGCTCATCTGCAATCACCTAAATCTATTGTTATTCTTTAACATTTAAATTGCAGTAACACCTAAAGGCCATTGTAGCAGATCTAGTACTCACCGCCGTGGCGCCTCCTGCTGGTCATCTTGGGAATTCGCTCTTCACCAGCTTCAGAGCGCCCTCTGCTGGCCGGTGTCTCGCCTGCCCCAGGCCCCCGTGTCCCTCGCGGACCCCGGTGCCCCTTTACCCTGGGGTTCTGCCCACTGCAGTATCCCCACACGCTGGGTCTCCCCTCCCAGGGGAACCCCCAACCCTCTACACCCACCTTGCCTCAGTGGCTACTGCCAGTCGTCATGTAGCCCCCGCTCACTGGGGCAGACTGCAGTCTGTCATGACCCCTCATCATTGGCAAGGGGGTTGGACCAGCTGCCTCTGCCTAACCTCGGGCTGCACCTCCCAGCTCCAGTACCCGCTTTGGGCCTTATCCAGCCTGGAGCTCCCCAGCTCCTCCTGCCTTTCCCCAGCACTGCTCTGTTTCCGGTACCCTGCTCCCAGGCAGCTAGGTACTTCTCTCTCCACAGCTCGAGAGAGAATGACCCAGCTCCTCCCTGAGCCCTTATAACAGGGCCAGGTGGCCTGATTGGGGCATGGCCCCAGCTGCGGCTGCTTCCCCAATCAGCCCAGCCTTTTTCCACCCGAGCAGGGGAACTGCCCCGCTACAGCCAGACATTGTGCTGGGCACTGTACAAAAATATATAGTCAACCAGTCTCTGCTAAGATCTCATCTGGAATACGGCCCACTGTTCTGGTCACCCATGTTCAAGAAAGATGAATTCAGACTGGAACAAGTGCAGAGAAGGGCTATTAGGATGATCAGGAGAATGGAGAGCCTGTCTTGCGAGAGGAGACTAAAAGGTTTTAAAGAGCTGGCTGAAATGTTAATGTTGATTTTCAATAACTCTTGGAACACAGGGGGGACATTCCAGAAGACTGGAAGACCGCTAATGTTTTGCCCATATTTAAAAAGGATAAACAGGAGGACCTGGGTAATTATAGGCCTGTCTTAGTCTGAAAACAATCCAACGTGCTTTACAAGCCTTTTTAATGGGTTCCTTCCCCTACCCGGTGGAAAAATTGAAATCCAAAATATTTCAATTCTGAAGAACCTCTACAGTGCCTTATGGGTGTTATAGGTTAGCTGCCACATGCTCCCATTTTCCTGTTCAGTACAGGTGGAAGGACCAATGCTCCACCAGTTGGGCTATCAAGTTGTCTAGTGATGATATTTGTAATGACCTCCTGTTGAGAGGGGAGGGAAATGCTTTTCACTGACAAGTTGTTTATTTTCCACCCCTCTGGATCATCACCTGGGGTAAGAAGTTGCACAGAATACGGATTAAAAAAAAAAAAATACAAACCTCACACACCAAACACCTTTTAATTCAACTGGTTGAATCGACACAGGGAGATTATTAGTTTTCTGTACGATTTGATTCCATTAATTAGCTTGAGAATATCAGCACGGCCAGGCAAGCAAAGAAAAACAGAGATAAATCCTTGCCATAGCACAGCTTCATCTTTTAAAGGCAATTAACTCTTAGTTATTAGCTTTTAATTAGGGAATAATAATGACACCATTAATACAGTTTATTATACTTGTCAGCAGACAGCTGTTCCAAGCAGATTTTATTATCAGATCTTGGCGGCTTTTGTCTGCTGTGATCCCATATTTCTAAGCATATTGGCGTGACTCCCCCCTGCCCCTACCCAGGGGGTACAGCAGTTAAGCCTCAGCTCCCAAATGTGCAACTCTTGTCACACAGAAAGCGCAAGGGCCTCCAATCTAAGGTGGATCTGTATCATCTCCCCGCTGCGGCAGGAGCTGGCTCCAAATCGGAACTCTTGGCCAAATTCCAAGGAAGAACAAGAAGAGGGAGGAATGAGAATGAACGACTCTTCAATTCCCTCCAAAACATCAAAGGAATTTAGGCCTTACATAATACATGGGCACTTGTTTGTTTGTTTATTTTAAATAATCTAAACTGGTTTCTCTGTCCCAAAGAATTCCAGCGGCAGCGGGATCCAGTCTTGACTGCACATTTGATGTCTCTCTCATGGGTAATTCACATTCCTTTCTTCGCTCATTTCCTGGGGGGAGGGAGGATGTATGCCAAATGCCAGTCTTACACCTCAGCTCATCACATCTGAGCTTGTGTCACGATAAGATGCCAGCAATCTCACTGGTTTTCTTCAGAGCAAGCAATGCGGCTTTTCTGGCTCCTGAAGAGTTCCGGGTACTTTTACAGCACTGGAGAAATGTTTGGGAGTCTTCTAGTTTTTTTTTTTTTAAATCAAGAATCTCAAATAAATTTATCCAATTGAAATGTTATTTCTGCCAACCCACCTGGTGCCCACTGTATTACTAGAAATATCTGACAATGGTAAAGTCTATGGAAATCCCACACAACGTATTCTCTTGTCCAAAACTGGTCCAGAAATTCTAACTTCAAATCCTGCTCTTAAGACCCTCTGCCACCAGACACGCATGACAAACTGCCGAAGGGTAATGACCAGGCTGGCAGGGATGGTGTTTCTAGCCTCTGTTTGCTTGATTACCTCTTCTGTTCATTCCTTCTGAAGCACCTGGCACTGGCCACGGTCGGAAGACAAGATAATGGGCTTTGGTCCGTTCTTATGTTCTTTCATTAACATTGCATTGTCCACTTGTTATCAAATCAAATACTCTGAGGGCTCTGAGTTGTACACTCAGCTATTACCTATAACCACAAGTTCCTGGTATTGTCACCCTCATCCTTCCCCTTCCTTACCTCCACTATGTTCTACACCCACCTTCTCCCTAGGTAGGTTTGTAAGCTCTTAGGGGCAGGGACCTTCATTTATTGTGTGTGGCACAGGACCCAGTACAGTAAGGTCAGAAGTCTGACTAGGTCCTCTGGGTGCTATTGGGCGAGATAAATATGTAGAAATGTAATAAATTCCCCTTGACCGTGGCCTTTTTCAGGTTCATATTAAAATACAAAACAATGACAAGATCCTCCTGGATGAGCGGTTTACAGTAATGCAGTGAGTTCCCCCCAGTAAGATTTTTCTAGACAACATCTTCTCCGTTTGGGCCACAATTAAAGATGCCAGACTGTCAGGGATGCAGCAGTTCATATTGGCGCAGAGATCACATGTGTGAACTAGTGATGCTAAACACTCTGTTCCACCTTGTATTTAGCTGTGATGCTCGGAGTACATTTTACAGAACTGAAGAAGAGCTCTGTGTCGCTCGAAAGCTCGTCTCTCTCACCAACAGAAGTTGGTCCAATAAAAAAAGCTATTATCTCACCCACCTTGTGTCTCTAATATCCTGGGATCCAGGCAGCTATAACACTGCACACATGGGCACTTGTCCATGGCAGACATTCTCCTTGCACCAAGCACAGTGAAGGCAAAGCCCTTTGAAATAAATCAGCCTGACACGGGGAGTAAACCAGCTGCAAGAATCCACTTGCAGTTATCCAAAGAAAACGTACAATTGTTACACTGAAAGCAAGATTGTTCAAGGCAGATACTAAATGGAGAAACTTTCCTGCATTTGTGAATCAAAATAAAAATAGACAAGACAAAGGAAGGGAGAAAGAAAGGATTGTTATCTCCATTTTACAGATAGGGAAACAGAGGCGTCGGGAGGTGAAACGACACATCCAAATTCCAGGTCAGTGGCAGAAACTGGAATAGAACTCAGGTCTTCTGATTCCTAATCTAGCACCTTATTCAGCCAACCCACTGCCTCTCACTGGAGCTGGACTTACTGCAGCACTCTGTTGGCCCTTAATGGCCTAATTCTGGACTTATTTTCATCCTGTGCACTGCCACAGATTTCGACGCAACAGCAGATAGTGTAGCATCAGCCCAGGATTTGGCCTTAAGAATTTATTTCCCTGTGCAATGCCGCAGGTGTTTTGCACATTGTAGTGGTGCAATACACAATCTCAAAGCCTTCACACGTCATTGTTTGTTTGCACCGGTGACGAAAGCTGGGGATAGTCTCAGGTCGTTAAACGAAGCAGGTTTGGAATTCTCGGTGCAATTAAAACCTCTTCACCAGGGAGGCACTTTTTTGGGTGTTTGGCTGTATCACAGAAAATCTCCCCAAAATGACCAAACTAAGTTTCACCAAACGTTGTCTCCAAATACATTTTGAGGCCGAGATCATACATGAGACACTTCAGCCCTGATGGTAACTTACATTAAAAAAAAGTAGCGATAAACTGCATTGAACAGAGGCTTACAAAGAAAGTGCCTTCTCAGCCATAATGAGCACCACTTACATTACTTACAGCTAATGGCAATTCTCCTTTAGCTCAAGTGCTACCATTTGAGATCATACGCTCATGCAGGAAGTGAGGAGCCTCAGTTTAAGTCCCAGCAGAGGGACTGATTCCTCGTGTTTCTTAATGAGACATGTCAATGCAAAACAATCAAACGCCAACGCAGGGATCCCACGCAGGCGATTACCAGGGTTCTGTGGCAGGCGACAGAATTAACTTACCTGTACACTGGAGTTTTGCAAGTAGATCCAAACTCCCCTGCCCCTCATTCCCCGCATGGTTCCATGGTTAGCCAGCAGCCTGGAAGTGACAACAAAAAGCGGGTGGGTTCACACACAAGGGTGAGCACTGCCTGTGTGCTGGAGTGCACAGCTCCTCTGGGTTTCCCCCAGCTGCGGGTGGCAGTGAACAGCAGTTACTTCCAAGAGAGGATATCTGCAGAGGGGTGTGAATGATAGAGTGGTCAGTGCTTTGCATCTCTTCATTCAAGCAGGGCAGGTGAAGAGTGGCTTGCCCTCCACTTGATAGCCCTTTAGCGTGGTGAGAGGGGGGTTCGGCAGGTGCCCTGACTGAGTTGTTAGTGCCAATCCAGTGATCACCATGTCATTCTCTTGCCAGGGGATTAATTTCTGATTTTACTGCTGCTCTTTATCACAGAGACAGCTTTGAAAGGCACAAATTTTCCAACCCACAATGGACCTGTCACAATGACAATTATATTTAACAGCGGCAGTTCAGTCTCGCCTTTGAAGGGCTCTGATTACTGCAGTAAATAGAAGCATATTAGAGAGGTGTTGGGAGTGACAAGGCACTGACAGGCGGTATTCCTATCACATCACAGCACTGCAAGAGGCCAGCAGCACACCAAGGCCTTGAAAAGTAGACCCAGCAGAGCAATTCTTTTCACTGGGCTTCGGGTGCAGAGGAGAGGCAGAAGAGCGACTAGAGAGAGATTAAAACACGCTCCTGTTACATTACTGCCTGAGACTACATGGTGCAAATGAAGTGATTTGAGAAAAACAGCACCAGGGGAGGTTTTCTCCCCCCTTTCCAAGTCACCCGCCCTGCTGAGAGAAAAATACTGCAGCCCGGCAAGCAGAGAAGTAAGTAGATGTACAAAGTTTGGACTTTGAGATCAGTGGTGGCACTAGGCAATTGCTTTGGGTACCAAGCAGCTCAAGGGGGTCCCCGATTTAATATTATCCTCCAAAGACCGTTCATCTTATTTAACGTGGACTTATTTAATGTTGACTTTTAAACACGTATATTCATAGGGTTGTGCTGGTATATTTTTTGGTTCATGGAAATAATGCAATTAGTATTTTAGGGAGCAGGTGAGGGGGTAACAGGTCCCCCCCAAAATATTCCTGCTTAGGAAGCCCGCTGGGCTACCACCACCTCGGTCTCAGATGCAGAATTTTAAAGATATAGAGGGGTAACTGAATAGCTAAGGAGGAGTCTATTGTTTAGAGCAGAAGACAGGAGTCAGGATTTCTAAGTTCTTTTCCCAGCCGCTCCCACCCAGGTGACATTGGGAAAGTCACTTGTCAACTTCCAAATTTGGGTGGCTAAACGTAGACACCTTAATAAGCAGTGGCCTGATTTTCAGAGGGGCTGAAGTCAATGGGATCTGCAGATGTTCAGCCCCTCTGAAAATGTTTGACGATTTAGGCCTTAACCCACAGTGGTAAAATAGATACCTCCTCTCTCCCTCCCAGGCTGGATTATGAGAGCCTATTAACATATACAGAGTGGTTTGGGGTCCTTAGTTTTACCTATAGAAGGTAAAAGTATTAGGATTCATCATTAAATAGGGAGAATTTAGTGCAGAAAAGTCCAATCAGTGGAGCTGAACAGAGAAGGTACAAGCCTATAAAATGGTTTCATCCCCTGAATAAGGACAAAGCTTTGGATTGCCATCCTTTTCAGATTTGTATTTGATCATCTGAAGTCGAGCCTGTCCCTAGTTTTTACTCCTGGGGGAATTCTGCACCAAAAAATTAAAAATTCTGTGCACAATATTTTAAAATTCCGCATATTTTCTTTGTCAACTAACACAATATAATCATGCCAGTTTCAATTATTTTTGGTCATTTATTTCAAAATACCTGTCAGCAAGTATGTCTGTAACAATTCAGACAACAAAAAAGATTCAGGAAATGTTTTTTGTCAAAAAGATTCCTTACTAGGCACATTAATACAGAATGCGGACTAATAATTCATTTAAACTATAATACAGAACTGTATTTCCCTCACCCCTCAGAAGCAGTGCAAAGGCTTGTGGGAGTGAGGGGTAACGGAGGAGCTGAGGGAGAGGAAGTAAATTACTGGGAAGGAGCCTGGGTGTGAACTTGGAGGACTGTTGGGTATGGGTGGGAAAAGTATGAAAAGTTTTTGGGGGGCAGGGAGGGATTGTTAGGGAGCTTCCCCCAGCAGATCCCAGCTGACCCCTAGCCTCTCCGATTCAGTCAGGCACATCTGCCCCGTCCTCATGTGTCCTTGCACCCCGTCCACGTGTCCTCTCTCCACCTCCACTCAGACACCCCCCCAATCCTCATATGGCCCTGCACCCCCTTCCCGTCTCTGTACCCCCTCCCCCATCTGTCTGTGCCCCCGCCCAGCCACTCCCTTGTCTCTGTGTGTCCCTGTACCCCCTCCTGGTCCCCATGTCTCTGTGCCCCCAATCATCTACCCCATCCCCATGTGTCTGTGCCCCCACCCAGCCATTCCCCTATCCCTGTGTCTCTGTACCCCCTCCCTGTCCCTATGTCTCTGTGCCCCCACTCAGCCACGCCCTGTCCCATGTAGTTCTGCACCGATTCCCACATCACCATGTGGTCCTGCATCTCCCTCCCCCCTGTGACCCTATGCCTCCACTCCCATTCAGCCCCTGCCCCAGTCTGTCCTCCTCCACTAGCCCTTATGAGCCTGTCTGACCACCCCCACCCTATCTCCTGACCTGCAGACGCTGCAAAGGCGGCAGGCTCTTTCTCTTCCCTAGCTGGCCAGGAGCTTCTGTTGTGTTCTATCACCAGTGTCCCCTCTGGTGGAAAAAAGGTGGAACCGTAGTAACATTTTGGCAGTTTTTTTCCTGTGCAAAAAATTAAAAATATGCATGGCTCATTAATTACGCATGCAGTAGCACAGAATTCCCCCAGGAGTAAATAGTTTTGGTTCCAAGTGGGATCCAAACCCAGAAGCAGCCTATTTTCCAGTCCCAGGTCAGAAGCAGCTACACTAAAGGATTCTAATCTAGCAGAAAGAAGGCATAACAAGAACCAATGGCTGGTGGCGGAAGCCAAATTCAAATTAGAAATTAGGCCCAAATTTATACCAGTGAGGGTGAATAACCACTGGAACAAACTACCACAGTGCTGGATTCTCCATCTCTGGATGTCTTCTGATCAGGACTGGACGCCTTCCTGGAAGATATACTTTATCTAAACAAGTTATTGGGCTTAATGGAGGGGTAATGGTGAAATTCAGTGGCCAGTGTTGTACTGTTCAGACTAGATTATCTAGGGTCTTTGTGGCATTAACATAATCTATGAAAAATCTTACAACTGCTGTTCTTATCAAACTTCAGCCAAAATGGTGGGAAATGCATGGGAACAGCTGCGCTCATGAGATTTCCCACCACTTGTGGTCAGAAATCTCATGTGAATGGTTTATGCCAGGTCACAGCACCTCTAAATCCCAGCTTCAAATTGAGTCTTATGCCTGAACCCCAGACTACACTGGACCCAGACGCATCACTTCCTCGGCCTAGTTACGCTCCAAAAGCGCCAAACTGATGAAATGGTAAGAGCGGCCCAAGGAAAAAGAGAGACAGCCCTTATCCCCAGGCAGGAAGTGAGGAGGCCTTAGGCTGTTTGGAGAATTTAAGCACAGCTTTCTTACCACCATCACCTCTTTAAAATATCCGTGAATCCTCCTGTATCTAGCATCAAGTCAGGTTCTTTCTTTGCTGGCAGTTGTCTAGTGGGTGAATCTGTGCCTCTCCGCTGTGCTAACTGAAACAGAAAAAACTATTGTAGCACCCTGGCTTGTATCAAAAGTAACCAACCATTCTCCTCCAACCCATGAAGAGCTGCTGTGTGGTCGAGAGCCAGCTTGGCCACATGAGGAGGGCATATGTCCATTAATTGATTTTCAAACCACGAGGACGAGGTCACTCCTGCTATAGAAACAGCCTGGCCAGGAGCCTGTTTGCTGGAGAGAGGCTGCCGCTCTGATATTCCAATATTAGCAGCAGGCATCTGAAATGACAAGCCTAGGGCTGAAAGGTAAGCCAAAGTCAGCGGCACACTGCCCTGCCCTGCCGCTGCTCAGCCAGATTCCTGTTCAGCCCATGGAAGAATGGGCTAACGATGGGTAGAATGACACAATGACCTGTACATTGGAGGATAAATTGCTGTTTCTGCTTCTCTAATCTTTAATAAAAAAAATACTCCCAGCCACTTTCTATTGGCACATAACTGCCTGCTGAGTTTATTTTGGTTAACTTTTCTTCCATCGGAGATGCGGAGTAACTCTAGCCCAACATTCCCTTTGGGGCTAATGCCCCAATATCAGTTTACAGCTGGGGTGAGGGTACAGACAGGAACTTCTAGATCACAGTAGAAGACCATATGAGAGCTTGGGCAATTTGCTTGCCCTTTCTGCCTCTGTTCTCCCTGTTTGTAAAGCAGGCATGAAATCGCTCACGGGGGTGTTGCGAGGAGTCATTTTTCTGCAGTGCTTTGAGGTGGAGAGTGCGAAGTATCACTCAAATCTCAGTGCTAGGCCCAATTAAGCACAGGTCCTCTGCTTAGGCTCTTCGCACTCTGCCCCATGTGCTATGCAGACAGAACTGTCAATTTATTCCAAGCACCACCCTGAGAACAACGGCACCTACAAAAAGTGTGTGGTAGGTAGGTATCAGCCACCTGGGTCCTCCAGGCATTCTACGGATGAACATGACCGGTGCTTTTGCAGGCCTGGAAGTGTGAAAACAACAGGCTTCCCAGGAGGTGGCAGTCAATAAAGGGTGGTGAGATTGGAGACTGTGCTTGCCCCCGAACCCTGACTGCAGCAGGTGCACCTCGCTGGGCCTTGTTGAGAGTCTGTGAAACCAGTGTTCCCCACCTCCCTTTTGGAACAAACATGGAGAGTCTCCCCGACCCACTGGCATCTTAGCTGTGGGAGGACTACAGTAGCTTCTACTTTGACCCCAATACATTGCCAATACTAACCTAGTCACACATCTGTGCCTCCTCTCATCTCCAGCCCAAACAGTCCTTCAGACACTTTATTACAGAGCGGTCTTGATTCTCCATTTGCCCTGCACCTTGCCCGTCATTTAAACCATTGCAAAGACCAGGCCATTTTCCCTTGGTATAAATGACTGCAAAAGGTGCAGGGCAATAGGATTAGGGGATTTTATTGTAGGAGTGGCGTGGAAAAGACTCAGCTGCCTCAGCTCCAGTAAAAGAACCTGCTGGAGAAAGTCTTCATTTTTGCTTCCTCGCCCCCCAAAATTACCAAGTCATAGAGGAGATGTCTAAAGCAACACCCTGATGTGACACCATCACCTTTAATCCTCAATGGAATTATCCCCAGCATCGAGCAAACAGAAATACTTCATATTCCCTTGCCCCAAAATGAGCAACTTTATCACGGTTTTAAAAAACACAATCATGTTGTAAGCAGAGCTACAGATTCCACCTTCAGGAAAGAGGGAAGGAGAGGAAGTCTCTGAAGACCCGGAAAAGTTGCACCAGTTTAACTTAAATCACTTATTAAACCTGTGCGAATGCTATTTCAGTTTAAGAGTGGCTGCCTGAGGTTTAGCTTAACCTGATCAGTTTAAGCTAAATTGAAACAAGTCACTCAAACCAAACCACACGGGATGTACTGGTTAAAAAGTAAAAAAAAAAAAAATCACACCTTTATACACCAGTACAACTTACTCAGGTAGACAAGCCCCGAGATTCAATCCACAGGAGTATGGTTCTGTATTTCCTTTTATTCGTTCATGTATTTAGTGCTGGTGAAAGGTGCAGGATTGAGGGCCCGGAGACTGAAATCCTATTAACTCAAGAGAAGAGGTAAAAACCCAGGCAACAGCAGGGCAAGCTTTGCCTACAGATAAGCCTCAACCCTGCGATGGAGGGGACCAAATGCAAGAGTGGACTTGAGTGACAGTATCTCATTCAGTCTTTAGCCTCTCTATTGAGATCAGCAGCAGGAGGGAGCGCCTTGTGGCAATGGTTTTGAGTTACGGACTTTTGTCCTTGGGCAGCGGGAGTCCACCTCATTTCACACGGGCCATGGAATATCAGAGAGCTTTCGATCCCTACAGATCTGGGTGGGATTTGAACTAGTGGGTTAGACAGTTTTTCAGATCTATCTTTCATTCCTTAACCATGAAGCCTTCCAGTCCCCTTTCTTAGGCCACCCTCACATAGGAAAGAAAAAAAATGAAGTGTTCTCTTGATTTTCATTTTTAATTGGATTCACCGTATTCATCTCCTCCAAATACCTGGAGCGCTGAATGGGGTAAAACACAGATAAAAAAGCAGCTAGGGAGAGAGCAGATTGGAAATTTTTCAAGCAACACTGAATTTTGTAGTTAATTGTCTATTTGGATGAAAAATTCCACAAATTTGTGTCAAATTTGTGTTTCACAACACAAACGGGGACAGCCTGATCTAGAAAATAAGATAAGAAGTTTCAACCTGTACTAAGTAGCAGCTCCCTTTAACTTTTTACGACATCGATTATATCATGGTTACTCTACAGCATAATATGACATGGCTTGACATACAGCATGTTCAAACACAGGTTTAAAGCGTGCTTTAAGTTAAACTGGTAGTGCAACATTTCAGCAAGCAGCTGGATCTCTAGCACAATCAGTTAGTGTGTTTGGCTGTTAACCGAAAGGCTGGTGGTCCAAGCTCACTCAGGGACATGACTACATCTTTATAAGAGTAGTTAAGCGCTGGACCAGGCTTCCAAGGGAGGTTGTGGAATCCCCATCACCGGAGGTTGAAGAACAGGTTGGACAAACACCTGTCCCGGTTGTTCTAGGTTTACCTGGTCGTGCCTCAGCACAGGGGACCGGACTTGACTTCTCCAGGTCCCTTCCAGCCCTACGTTTCTAGGATTCTATCTCATGTCAGATTATGCACTACTACTACTGGCACGTCATGAAATGTAAAAATAATAAAAATAAAAAAATCAAAACCAATTTTGTTCTGAAACAAAATTTAAAAATTTTCCTCATAAATGAAGTTTTCAAAATGGATTTTTTGTTTTGGAATTTCCATTTTGCAGCAAATTTCAAAAACTTGTTTTGTTGTAATCTGAAATGAAAACATAATTTCAAAAATGTCGACTTCCCGCAAAACAGAAACGCCAAGTTCCGACCTGCTCTAGTTCAATGCGTCCTTTGAAGCAGCAACATTGATGCAGAACACATACCAATGGCTGGAAAAGAGAAATGTAAAAACAAAATAACCCCAACTGATACATGTGCTATGAGAAAGAGCTGAAGCATCTAGGAGCATCTGAGGTGGCCCTTTATAGATTCAGAGATTCCAAGGCCAGAACAGACCATTTTGATCATCTTCTCTGACCCCCTGTATAACAAGCCATAAAACTTCCCCAAAATAATTCCTAAAGCAGATCTTTTAGATAAACATCCAATCTTGATTTTAAAATTGCCAGTAATAGAGAATCCACCATGACTCTTGGTAAATTTTTCCCAGTCTGAATTTGTCTAGCTTCCAACTTCCAGCCATGGGACCATGCTATACCTTTCTCTGCTAGATTCAAGAGCCCATTATTAAATATTTGTTCCCCATGTAGATACTTACAGACCGTAATCAAATCATCCCTCACCCTTCTCTTTGTTTTCATCTACTCCTCTCTTAAAAGGAGTGAGAGCATGGAACTACAGCCAAGTGAAAAGGAAAGCACTGGAGAGAGAGCATGGAAGCTGTACTGAAAATTCCCTCTGTGTTCAAAGAGCCTAGTGCTGGGAGGCTGCAGGAAGATGGAAGAACTGATGGGCAAGCTTCAAAATGGTGCAGATAAGCACTCAGACCTCTATGCTGGAGACCTACGAGAACACACCCATGAGAGTCACTGTTTCAACTGGATCCAAAATACGATGAGAACACTCGTCTCATGGCACTTCCACATCTGTATCAGGTGAATTAAAAAGGTGAAGAGCTGACCAATGTGGTTAGAAGTTTGGACCATTTACCATCTTGATCGGAGAACTAGTCCATATGTTCCTAATAAAGGCCGTAGCGTTTTGACTTTGAGCATCAAGAGGCAATGCATGTAAAGTATGTAGCAACACATACTCCAACAGCATTGCTATTTTAACATGACGTTCCAAATTACTCACCTGCAAGAAAAGAATCCTCCTCTCATCCCTCACTGAGCTGCTGTGTCTTCCATCAGACAGAGAAACTGAAGAGTTAAACATCTCTCTTCCTCCACTATTCCACCCTTCGGGCTTAGGGCTAAACTCCGTCTGGCAGTGTTGCAGCAAAAATAAGCAACCTGTTCATTCCTGTCTTTTCAATGCTGCCAGAAATTATGACAGAACAGCTTTATTGTGCGTGAGACTATTTGTGACACGGACTCACAAAGGGAACTCCACCAGCTTTTACACTACAGGATTTAAGATGTTCGCTCGTGAATACATCCCGCTAATCACAAGCCCCAAAACAGGAGCTGTACTTCTCTGAAACTACAATAGCAAAAGTGGTCTTCTTTAGGGCTTCAGAGCTGGGAGGGAGCATAACAGATGGTTATCTGGCCAAAGACCATGTAATCTGGGCCCATCACTGACTGCATCTATGACCAGCACTCCACAGGGCAGGCCGGGGAAAGGCTTTGCAGTCTGTTCATCACACTGGTCCAGGCTGCCCAGCAACAGGAACCTGCGGAATACGTAGTAACTCCAGCAAACAGATTGTACCTGACTTGAGATGAGAGGGGAAGGAGTGGGAATTCCAGAGATTAGAGGAAATGGGACCGAGACAAATCGAGGAGATGGAAAGGTGTGTGGAGGGGAGGGGAGGGGAGGACAAAAAAGGACAGAGGAACATCTCCAGCTACCACTGCAATTCAGGTGCATGGGTAAGAAACATCCCAAATCCCCAGGGATATATGACAGGGAGAGACTGGAAGAAGAGACTAATGAGGGGCATTCAACGGAAGACTCTCCACCCCACCCCAAATGGTGCTCAGAGACGGGGATGAAGGAATAGTGAATGAGACGCTTAGCAGTATTCACACCTTATCCTCATGGTGCTCACATTGTGAGATGACATGGGATAGCACAATTTTCTATTCAGCCCCGCAGAATCTACCTCAGTGGGAGATTGCATAGGGAAAGGGCCTAGACTAGTGCCTAGACCCACAGAGTGTCAAGACTTGGGAAGGCTAGTGTGAAAAGATCTACTCCATCCCAGCTCTATGATGCACTGATAGGAAATGTTGATCTTTGTCTTTCTGATATTGATCCAAGGCTGCTGCTTGGAAACATTTTATTGGTCCTTAATGTGGCTTTATTGGCCCTTCACAAAGGGTTGTTGGTTATGGCAGGTCACAAGATAGTGGACCTTAAAATCACAGGACAAATTCTCTGCTAGTGACTGCAATGGAATTACACCAGCAGAGACTTTGGCTCTCACATCCTTCTCATGCCTCTGGATCAAATAATATGGTTTTATCAGACTACCTTGAGTAAAGCTAGGAAGCAGGTATTGGTGAGCTGAAATCTAAGGGATATTGCTTTCACATGATCTGAAGCATTAGTCACTAACTGTAGCAGTTTGTGAGATGTCTCTATAAAACAATGTCAGAACTCAAGTGGGGGGGAAAAGGGTGGTGACAATCGAAAGGATGTGATTTTAAAAGGTTCATTATCTGTGTGGGTTCAGCATGCCTATCTAGCCACTACTGGGATGGCTAAAAGACAGATTCCCTGTAATATGTAGCCACTGGTGGTTTACAAAAAAAAAAAAATCACAGAAATGTAGGATTGGAAGGTACCTCGATAGGTCAACTTATCCAGTCCCCTGCTCGAAGGCAGGACTAAATATTATCTAGACCATCCCTGTCAGGTGTTTGTTTAACCTCCTCTTAAAAACCTCTGACAGATTCCACAGCCTCCCTATTTTGGGCCTTAAAAACTCTCACTGATCAGTAACTAACCACCACTTCTATGGCACTGATCTAGCTATACCAAGTCCTGGACCTTGGATCATTGCAATTTCAATTCTGAACTGAGATGGGGGTGCAAGGGCAGAGCTCTTAGGAGAAGGGGCAGACCACATTCCAATTCACCAACCTCAGCGTCTCATGACCGAGTTACTGGTCAGCTTTCACCAACCACTCTGACTTGGGAGATTTCTTCCCCTTCAGCACAGTAGCTTTTATTTAGAAATGAAGAGACTTCAACCTCCTAAAAATTGTAATTCTGAAGTGCTCAACAGCCTTTAATTCATTATGAACCTAGAGGCAGAGAAAAAAAATGCAAAAAAATACATCACATCCTTAATCTAAGAGGAAAAAAAATCAATAATTTTATAGCACATAATCAGACACTTACAAATATATTTCACTGGGGGGCGGGGAAGAAGTGTGCATTTCCTATTTCCTTTTCCATAGTCTGATGCACAGAAACCTTCAACATGGTCATTATAGATAAACTGCACAAGTCATTCCTGAACCAAAAGAGGGCTTTAAGAACAAACAAAACAGGAAAAACCCAGCAACAAAGAAGGGCATTCTACAGTTCCAGATTCACGTTTAAACATAACTCACCATCTGAATATGGAGGTCAGGGAAACACTTTTTTTTTTTTTAACAATATAAATAGTATTTAAAAAGGTACTACATATGAATACAGTAATGGTGCTACTTCAGTCAGGACTTTAACATGCAGAGGAAATCCGCCCACTGCTCACAACCCCCCAACCCATCCCACCCTACACCTCCCTTTCCCTCCCCACTTCCAAAAAAAAATCCTCTGCTGTTTAAATTCTCTTTCAATTGTTTTAAATATTTCTGTGGCCTGGCAACCATCCATTTTTTCTTTTATACAAGCAAATTATCCTTTAAATCATGTTATAGCCAACAGGAGACATCTATGCAGGAGTAATCGCTACACAGGTGCAGCAGCAAATAAAGGAAAGAGACTTCAACTAGGTTCTAATTCTTCTTCTATCCAAAATGACAAACTGAGGCTTTTAAGAACCATGTCCTTTTTTCCTTTAAAAAAAAAAAAAAAAAAAAAAAGTACATTCTTTTATAAATTCAGTCTAATGCTTTTTTGGAGACAGATTCATTTGGAGACGTTGAAAACTTAAAATAAAAAAAAATTAAAAATACAAACAAACAAAAAAGAGCAAAGCACCTCACAGCAGAGGCAGCAAGAAGTGAAGGGAATTCTAATTCCCCCAGGAAAGAACACTTCACTCCATTTCCATTCTCTGACTGGGACAGCTGAATATCCGTCCAGTCTCTTAAGATGCTAATTACCATGTTATCCCCCAAATGCTTCCCACTTACTCCCCTGAAGATATCTAAACACAGTCACTTTAAAAAAAAAATATTGACTGTATTACAAGGGGACTTAAAAAGAGAATATTGTTCCTCCCTGCCCAGGAAGTTCAGGGACTCAAGTGAAAAAGATTGCTGAGGACGCGTTTCCTGGATAGCTTTGTCAACTCACAGGCAAAGACACAAAGGTGGGTTTGAATAGGTGCTGTACATGTACCATGTCCCGTCCCGCCACACACACACTGCAGCAACCTCATCTCCCTGCAGTTCTCCACGAAGTCTACTTATTTCTCTTCACTTCAAACCTGATTCAAAGCCCTCTGAAGTCAGCGGGAGCCTCTTTCCACCAGCTTTGATGGGCTTTGGATCAGGCCTTTTATGCGACACTGTTCCATAACAGCTCTACAGCAGGAGCGGCTTACACAGCGTTCAGGTGGGAGCTGCCCACTCAGTATTTCAAGATTTGTTTCTGACTTTAATACTCATTTTAATACTCAGTGAACTGAGCCCAAACAAATGCAGGCTTTCATCCCGCTTCACCAGGAGCATCTCAAAGGCTGACTCCTTACCTAGGTAAAGGATGTCACAACAATCGAAGGCGTTTGGGGAATTTCTTCTTTAATGGGGGAAAAAAAAAAAAAGAATATACACACACCTCCAAGGCTTCTGTCGTGGAATGATTCGCACAACTGTAAGCTGCACAGCTCAAAGCCATGCCTAATAGAGAGCCAGAACAATCCCCTTGCACGCCACTGTCTGATAGGAAGGGGAGGGCAGCAACAGAACAATGCCTGCCAGATCTGTGAGGGGAGGAATCAAGTGGCATATCTGAATCGAAAGGCATGCACGCTGGAGGCCGCAGAGTCGAAGTGATTGCAAAGATGGGGAAGGAAAAGGAGTAGAAGGAGCAAATACCAATGTCTAGCCATTTCTCCACTGGTTGCTCTTTGCTGATGACAGGGCAGAAATGCACACACCCACCATCTAATTCATCGACTGCAACAACATTCGGGTTATGAGACATTTCTTTCCCCTCTTCCCCAGGTTACAAAGAAAACATTGCTTTAAAAAACAACCCACGATGTCTGCTCTTGTTCTCTCTCCCCACTGCAGTGTTAAATTACATTTCAGTGGTGGGAAGGAGGGGGAAATGATTTTATTTTTTTCTGTTTTAAAGCAATGACCTAGAAAAAATTATTGGTGGAAATTGTTCGCTTTCTTTTTTTTTGTTTGTTTTTTTTTTTTTCTTAATAATGCTCATTTATAGAAAACGTCACAAAGGTGATTTATATGTACAGAAATCATGATTCCAAAGGCTGCTTCAGTAGTCAGTGAAATAGCACCTTTTAAAGACAAAAGAGTTTGATGTGGTTTAAAAATCTGAGTCATTTCATTTTTCATTCATTTTAACCCTTTCCAAACCTTAAAAAAAAAAAAAGAGCCAATCACAAAGCTCCATTAGTACAAACTCTTCCGAAGTCTTCATGTGAAATGCTGTCTGAAGGGGTTTTGAGCTCCCTATTCTATTGGCCAGCAATGCAGCTGACAGAGTAGAGGTAGCCTGTAGCCAGACAGGATTTTCTTGCAGTCCAAACCAAGAGCAGAAGAAAGGAATTCACAGCAGGCTATTGCACGGGGCTGGCCTTTTGTTCCACAGTTTCCTGGTTATTTTTCCTCAGGGTTGAAAAGGGTTAATTTTTTATTATTATTGATCCTGGTTAAAACATGTTGCTCTGTGGTCCTGGCTGGTACTGCGTCTGCAGCAGGGTCTCCATGAAGGCCAAATAATCTGGGTTCTGTCCATAGTCCTCGGGATTCCTGGAATTCCCCACTCGGGGGCGCTTGGCCGCTTTCACTTCGTCTCCCGAAAACACTCCTTCCTGAGGGGCCCCAGTGCTGAGGGACTACAGGAGACAGGAAAGTACAATCATTAGAGGGGAAGATGCGCACGAGAGAAAGCGCACCTATTTAACAAAACTGCTCGGACAGGAGAAAGTGAACATTGTGTTACGTACATGCTAGAGAACCACTGAAGGCCGGAGAGTGCAGGGACTGGCTCAGAGGAACCCACTTGGCTTGTAAGACCAAACTCAAAACCAACTTCAAGTCTGCTTCATTTCTGTAGCAGGTTCTCTTCCACTCTTTAACTCCTACTCACAAATCCTCTGCCACTGCAACCCTTCTCTGTCTGCTCAGGTTATTCATTCATCGTACAAAGCGCCCTGGTAAAGGAAGCTTCCCTTACTTCCTTAGGCATAGGGGGGTCTGTTTGGGGAAGGGATTGTTGTAAGACGACATGACATAGCTTATACACTGCCTCTCACTCTCAAAGCAGACAGAAGGTTCTTGGTAAGCGTGGTTACTTCCTTCCTTCATCCAGCTGCTCTTTATTAGAGTATCTGGTATGTCACTCACACAGAACTCTTCCTAAAAATCTCTGGGAACAGGAGGTTTGCAGAAAGAATTAAGAGTTTCAAGTCAGATGCGAGTTATTCACCTTTCATTGTGTGTGTGCGCGCAGCACGAGGGAGAGTGTGCACGAAGGGGAGTGGATGTGTGTGTCAGTCACTCTGGAAAGGTTACAAAGCTTGAAGGTCAGGATCCATCAAAAGTGACACCCCCACCCACCCTACCTCACCACTCAAATTCATCAGCTTTGCTGAAAGGCAGCGCTGCAGCCAGATACTAACAAAAATATTGTCTAAATAAGGACTGACGATCTCTGTTCACCAGATAAAAGCAAACACAAGCAGCTCCTCTGCCCCCAGAATCCACTTGAAATAAGGACAAAAGTAAATTACACACAGCACAGTTAATCTGTGGAATTCATTGCCACAAGATGTCTGAGACCAGAGGATTCAAAGAAGGATGAGATATCTATATGGATAATGACAAAATCTAGAGTTACATTAGAGATGATAAAAGCATTTTATAAGGCATTAAAAATCCCTTCAATATTTCATGCCATAAACTAATCTATAACCAATTGGAGAAGTTTCTTCTTAATCCCCATAGGTCAGGGGTGGCCAACCTGTGGCTCCGGAGCCACATGCGGCTCTTCAGAAGTTAATATGCGGCTCCTTGTATAGGCACCGACTCCGGGGCTGGAGCTACAGGCGCCAACTTTCCAATGTGCCGGGGGGTACTCACTGCTCAACCCCTGGCTCTGCCACAGGCCCTTTCCCCACTCCACCCCTTCCCGCCCCCTCCCCTGAGCCTGCTGTAGTGCTCCTCTCCCTCCGAGCCTCCTGCACACCATGAAACAGCTGATTGGGAGGTGTGGGGAGGGAAGGGGTGGTGCTGATCGGCAGGGCTGCCAGTTGGGGGGAGAGCTCATGGGGGGCTGCTTACATATTACTGTGGCTCTTTAACAATGTACATTGGTAAATTCTGGCTCCTTCTCAGGCTGGCCACCCCTGCCCATAGGTAGTTTATTCCACATAAATGTCCATTACAGGGTTATTTTATTTTATGTGCAACTTCAAGCATCTGTTAGTGGCCACAGACAGTGTTCGTGGTCAGACAGACCAGGGATGGCAGTTCCTATAATCCTTTTGTCTTTATCATGCAACAGTTGACATCACAGGCATCTAGAACAAAGCGAGCAGCTGTGTGTGCTTCATTGCTCTGGGCATCTGATCTCACGCTCTTGCTGGAGGGGATGGCTTTAAAAGTTAAAAGCAGCATCAGGTTTGGGGGGGAAAAAAAACTCTTGAGCCACAATCTTAGTAAGATCAACTCAGCCCCTCCTATTTTCTAGGTCGACTAATTCAGCCACAGTTCACTGCATGGAACTATGCCTACACTATGGGGTGCGATTCCCCCACTTGTACACACACACACTCACGCTTACTCTCATCCAGATAGCATGAGTGTAAATAGTTGTGTAGCTGCAGTAGCACAGGTAGTATGTTGTGCGAGTATATATACATGAGGAGGGCGAATCACACCACTAGCTCATAGTGTAGACATAGACTATATGTTGGTCTTTAAGAGGAAGCTTAAAAAAAAAAAATAGGGTCCTCTGTGTTCCATGGGATTTTTAATATCTTTTGGAAGTTTTTTATTCCAGTATCGTTGGCCAAAATTTCCAAGACACCACTGGGCTGCAGGTCAGTTCACCTGACCGTTATCCTCTCACCCCGCAGGTGGCTACATTTCAGTGGTGGAGTTTGTAACTGGTATCCTACCGGATGCAAGGCACTTTACTGAACACAAGATCTCTTAACTAGGGAACACAGAAATCGGGTCTTGACAAGCAGGAATTGTTTAAAACCTTTTCAAATGTCTTCATTAGTCATTTTACAATCTTACACATATTCTGTGAGTGAATTAGGGTCTTATAGTTCTAGAAGGGAGAGGGAGCTTTTTAGGTCACTTTCAAACAGCTTTTAAAAGAAAATCTAATGAGCATATGTGAGAAGCAGCTCCCCTTTTTTTCCCTGCGGATTTGATACCCACCAGGCGAGATTTCACTCTCTTAGGAAGCTCCTCCTCCAACGTGTAAATATCACCACGTTTTACCATCAGCTGGGAGCCATCTTCAAACTCCACCTGCAGAGAGCATAGTAGCAATCAGGTTACTGACGTCTTCATTTACCGCTAACAATTCTCTCCTCACTTCCTTTTATCAGCCTAAAAAGTCCCCAGGATTCTCTGATGGACACAGAAAACACAGTGGGAACCATGAAGAAAACACCCCCTCCCCTCCGCCCCCATTGTAACATGGGTATTACACTCACATTAATAAGCCCTTCTTCCTTCTTAAATTAAGATTTTTTTCACACAAGTCAAAATATATTTGTGTTTTAACAAGGAACAATAATCAGTCAGGTGTAAAAAATGGTGGTGTTAACTCCTCATTCCAAACCTCTTTCACTGAGCACTGATTACATCATGAATTATGTAACAGGAGATGTTACAGGGATGTTTATTCATGAAAACGAGCACATGAAATTTTAAACTATAAAATAAATGTTCTCAGAGCCTCTTGCTTGCTTTGCTGAAGACTTACAGTAGCCTCCTGGATAATGCAGAAAACATACACAGTATTTTAAGAGAAAGGTAGGGTTTGATTTAAACTGGGAAAATTCAGAGGGTCGAAAGAATCTATGGGCAGGTCTACATTACTGCTTATGTTGATATAACTTACGTTGCTGAGGGGTGTGAAAAAGCCACACCCCCACCCTGAGCAATGCAAGTTACACGGACCTAAGCGCCGGTGTGGACAGCGCTATGTTGCCAGGAGACGCTCTCCCGCAGACATAGCTACTGCCTCTCACTGAGGTGGAGCGATTAGGCCAAGAGGAGCGCTCTCTCCTGTCGGCACAGAGCGCCTTCACCACGTGTACTACAGCAGCACAGCTGCATTGGTGCGGCTGGACTGATGTAGCACTTCCAGCGTAGACCAGCCCTATGTTTGAACTTGCCCCTCCTGTTGCACACAGGTATCGTGCCACAGGACTCTCTGTTGCTTTTTACAGATCCAGACTAACACGACGACCCCTCTGATACTTGACAGGTATCGTGGTTCATCAGTTATGCAAGGTCAACACCACTTACTGTAGTCTCTTAACTGAGAGGTATAAATCAGCTGTAACAACTAGGCACAAGGGAATAAGTTATGGGTAGTTTAGGTCTCCATTCTGAATACACACACAAATGAGGTTTAAAGACAAACCACTGGAGTTAAATTTTCAAAAAATATGCACCTAACCTGAATGTGCAACACATGGAACAAGTAACTGCATGAGTTGCAAAATGTACAAATGCATATGTGCCTGCATATTTTGTTCTCATTTAGTCCTGGTAAATAGATGCTTCTTTACATTTTGTTTTAGCTTTTCATGCTATTTTAAACGATCAATATGTGAATTTCCTATATTGTGACTAAATCAGAAAGCAAACAAAGAACAGATTTTCAATGGAAGCGTAAAAACGTTAAAATTTATGTTAAAATCAGACTGTGTCTTCTTTGGAACATCACGCCAAAGAGATCTTTAGGGTACAAGTCTGTGGATTATGATGCTCTTCTGTTTGCAGGTCGAGACCTTGGGCAATTTTTCCGAAAAGACTAAACAGTATAATAAATGCCTCTTAGACAAGTGTCTTGGGAAATTTCTCCCACCACACTTTTCAAGATTACTCAGGAACACGAATCTACATGGCACAAAATAGTTTTTTGTAAGTTTCACGGTGTGTGTTGGGTTAAATTGAGGAGCGCAGGGTGCACTTGAAACCTCCCAGAATCCTGGTCATTTTGAACCTTCTTGTGGCCCATTTAACCTAGATGGAGTCAAATGACCGTGTTGAATTTGGTGGAACTTCCTGTTGAAATGCTGGCCCTTTTTCAGATTTCTGATTGCTAGCCTCCTGTAAACAGAAATCCCACCTGTGGTACAAAACTGCTTCAGCACGCGGCCTTGCGAGCTGCAGAATTGGCTGCTTCTGTTCTCTGCTAGAAAAGGGAGTGGGTGACATGAATGACAGAACTGGAGACTGAAGGCTTCTAATTAGTCACAGAATAGGTAAAGGAGATATAGCAGCAGGACATTGTTCCCACATACTGCTCTGCCATGTGCCTTCCCATGAGTCTTCAGGGTGAGTGTAAAGTCTCCAAGCCCATTCTATTCCTGATCTCCACTTTTATTGCCAAGAGGGTTTTAATTACCTAAATACCTGTTTGTTAGGAAGTGGAGGTCATAAAGCTCATTTCACACAGGCCATTGAACAGCCAACAGACAGTGGTGATATCAAGTCACTTTTGACCTGGGTCCCCTGATGTCCTAGTAACCCATTAACAATCCCAAATCATCCAGTCCCCAACAGGTATTCCCCCAGTGGATCTGAAAAGCCCCCTCTTCCGCAAGTTCTCTGTGTTTAGGTAACTCCTCTCTCTCAAACTTCTCATCATAAGCAAAAGCTTTGCCAGGAACACTTGTAAAAGGGGCAAGGGAAGACTTAGACTTCCAATCAAAGCATCTTCCAGAGATCAGGACCTCTTTCGATCAGTGATTTTTCTTTTTTGTCATAAACTGTTTATCTTTGAGAGAGAAAATTTACTCGGTGCCAGAAATTCTATATTAAATTTAACAAATCCTTTACGTGTTCACTAACCACCCCCCTTTTCTCTAGTTGCTTATATCCACTGCACAGCTACATATATCAACTCAAGCATCCTTTTTCGTCACAGAGAAAGGGTGTGAATGAAAAGAACCCATTGTGAATTTCTAAGAGCAGGTATGTGTAGATAGAGAGGCATACGTGTGTGTACATACATCCAAAATCTCCCTCTGAGGACCCTTTTCCTGACTCTCTTAATTAGGAGCATTACAGTTCCTATAAGAATACAGGAAATATTAACTCTGGAGTTCACATTACGTCTTCATAAATATAACAAGCCTTCTGTACCTCTGAGGAATAAAGCTTGTGCAATACACGGGTGCTGTGGTGGAGTTTTTAGACCCCTCCCTATTTACCTGATAAATCTGACTGATCTGGGCTGCAATGAACTTGGCCTTATAGATGATTCCATCAGTCCACTGCAGCTGAACCAACTCGCCTTCTGGAGGGGGTCCCATCTGAATGCAGTCTCTGCTCTAAAGACAGAAGAAAGTCAGGAAAACAACAGACATGAATAAAACTTGGGAACAAGTTGACCATCTTTGTCATAGTGACCACCCATGGAAGATAACAATAACATGATGCTTTAACATAAGAACCCAGGAGGCTACCACACCATAAGCAAATTTGCATCTGTTCAAAAACTCACTAAGGATAGGCAGGTTACAAGCCATTGCTCAAGTACTGAACCAATTGTTTGCACCAGCTGCTGGTGATAGTACTTTGCAATTATCTGGAACTCATCCAAGGTGCTCAAAGCAGCTCAGACCGCCCGGTGATGTATTACCCTCATTTTACAAGCACAGAGGAGGAGGTGTTAATTGACTCGCCCACAGTATTACATGGCAGGTCAGTGGCAGAACTGGGAATAGAACCCAAGAATCTAGACTTAGTACCCTGCTCCAATTCTTCAATACACTCTCCCCGACTCTAATCTATTTACTATATTTAAACAAACATACACACCGTCCAGTCTATTTACCTAAAACAGGACTTGGGAGGGAAAAAATTAGACTTTAAAAATGCAATTAGTGTGCAAGTCAGAACAAACTATATTCTCTTACGTCAGCAACCAACACTGGCAGCAGCTGTTGGTCAAAGAACAAAAGATAGGAAACCAGGTAATAATCAGTAAAGCCATATATAAGGGGATGCATGAAGAACACTTTATCCATTGGCTATGCGGCCAACAATACTTTTTTAATCTATTGTAAAAAGATTTCTCAGGGTAGGCTTTGTTGTTCCTGCCCACAAAGTAAGCAAGTATGCAGCATTGCATCCTATAGATGAGGGGTGGCCAAACTGCAGCTCGGGGCTTCTGCCCTGCAATGGGGTGGTGGGGCTTCAGCCTTGGCAGGCGTCTCCTGAAGATTATCGTATGTGGCTCGGAGGGTCAGTAAGTTTGACCACCCCTGCTACAGATTCTACCTACAGTTACAGAGGAATCTAAAGAGCTTCTTACAGTAATGCTTTCCGGGTATACGTTGTCGCTGTAAGAGCCATCGTCAAAGTTCACTTCATAGAAGGTTTGCGTTGTCATGCCAATTACTTTACACCTGTAGTAGAGTCCATTGCGGTTCTTCGTAATCACAGTCTGCCCCAGCGATACCTCCCTCCGAAACTGGATCTATGGAACAAAGGAAAGGGACCAATCAGGGATCACAAGAGACATGAGAGAAACAGTACATAGGAGGGATTTTAAATAGAAGATACTTACATTGTGGTTGGCTGCTTTATGTTTGAAGCAAGTGATGGAAACAACATATGGCCAATCATCTGGCTCCATGGGTACCCCAGCGGCATGTGCACAGGTCACATGGAAGGAAGTGGAGCAGTGCTCATAGGAACATTGAATGCAGGCACCAGACACCTTCTTCATCCGCTTCCGGCAGTACACACATTTCTGAAGGGAAACACAGGTTCACATTATGCAAAGGAGAAAGTCAGCAGCAGCTTTTAATCAACATATTTGAGGCTGCAGGCCAGAGTTAGACATGGTACAAAACTCCTTGTTATCAACAGTTGCAGGGCATTACAGACACAAGGGTAGTCAAATTCCTTTCGATCTGCCTGCTCAACCACATGCACTCACCTAGAACCCATCCTGAGCCAAAACACAAACATCCTAAATATAACAGACACACAGAACTAATGTTCCCCTCAACAGCAACAAGATGACATCATTTTAATCTCTCAAGCAGCTATCAATGACACAATCCATCAGATACATATTAGTCAATGAAGTCCTCACAAAAACAATTTGGGACAATGTTCTCTGGAGTGTAATGTATCAGCATTACCTACAAGCATTACGGTAAAACTTCTACTTCCATTATACACCCATTCTCCAGAGATTTTTAAATGTACCCATTTTAATTCACATTGTAGCTGAAACTTGGGAAACAAGTTGCTAGAAAAGACCATTTTCATCTCTGGACACAACACAACACAGAATAACAGATTAACATCTTATTTTTAAGTAGGCCCTTTTTATTATTATACATACACATGGAATACATGATGACATGGTATAACGGTTTGATTGGCATCTATGTGGGATTATCTGAAGTATGTAACTCACTCACTGCTTTGCCACTCTTGGGTAAATAAAACCTTCACACTACACCATGTATTTTGAATACGCCACAGATGTTACAAAAAAGGTTTTTAAATGCTTTAAAGTCCCACCCACCTCCCCCCCACTTGGACTGTTTCTTGTATTCCCCTCTGTAAAGCCAGCTGCCTTGGTTACTTTATGCAGGGATTAGAGAGAAAGGAAAGCAAATAATAAATGTAAAGTCTTGTCTACATATGGAGTTAGTCCAAAATAGATATTCAGGAATAACTCTTGTGTGTGGACACTTATTCCAGAATAAATGTGTCATGTTCGCTTAATCCTCTTTGAAAGAAGATTAAACTAAACTGGAACAAAGCACTCTTATTCTGGAATGAGAATATTATGCATTGGCTATGCAGCCAGCAAGACTTTTTTAACCTACTATTCATTATTCTTATGCCAGAATAAGGGTGTCCACAGACGAAATTATTCTAGAATAGCTATTGCATTTTAAATTCACACCTTACCTTAATGTAAACTAACTTTCAAGTGTAAACAAGCTTTAAGACACCTTTGAAATGGAACTGAAATAGCCCTTCTAAACAAACATGTCCTTGTTTTAAAAGTCCAGTATCTCATGGTACTGCAAATTTGGCAGTGAGCACTGGGTGCCACTGGGAAGCTGAGAATCGCCCCTCACTCCAATGGTATCAAACTCCCATTTCCAGCCCTGCAGGAATATTAAACTTTTAGCCTCTGGGAGTTTGGAATTCACTGACTTTCATGGGGAATTGGGCTCCTAATGCCTATATGCTCGTTTGGAAATCCCAGCCTTAGTTCATAAAACGTTTATGCCTAGAAAAGCTGTCACTGATGGCTGGCCTGGGCCGCAGATTGGGATAACTTGAGAAAGAGGAAATTCCACATTTTGTGGAGGAAGGCTGCCCTTTAAAAAGAAGAATGCAACTGTTTCAAACTGCTCATATGAATAGAATCCCGGGGAGATGGATTCATGGACAAGTGATCAGGACACAGGTATGGGATAAATATTTATCATATGGAAATCATCTCCCCATATATTGTGGAGTGGGAATAGGGATTGGTGGTAATTTTTTAGTCACCTGAAGATTGGTATTATGCTCCAGAAGAAAACACTGTATTGGGCCTCCCCCTCTCCTCCCCTCCCCATTCCCTCTGCTCATCTAAACATCAGTATCCCGTCTTCACTGGGAGTGAGAACCTTCCTCCCCTGCAGTTCCTGCCATCAGGTATAGCCTTCCTTCCCCCCTCTCTTCCCTGCCTCAACTGTACTAGTGCTGTAACAAAGACTGTCCCTGCCCCAAAGAGGGACAGATATTTCCCTCTCCCCACCATAAACTGAGAAAGGAAGAGAGGAAATCACTCTGCCTCAGACGTTCCCATCACTCCCAATCATGCCCAGATATATCACAAGCACTCCTGTATGTGGATGCAATAAGCCAAGTTCATTTCTCTTGTAAGTATCAGAATCAGTGGAGAGAGAGATGAATTTGGCCCTGTGCTTTCACTCTGAATTTCCTAGCTTTTGTTAGTCAAAGTCAGGCCCTTCGCATTGCCCGACTGTAGTTTTTAGTATTTAATAAGCTATGCCCTTATCGCTCTGTAAGCCATGTTCAAAAGGTAGATAAGCACCACAGCAAAGTGCGCAGCAGGAACACAGCACTGAGAGCAAGTCAATAGCAATGAGATCTCATTATTAAACTGTCAATACCTAATTCTCTCCCTAGCAGGGACAAGCGCTGATATACGAAGGGCTCAATACAGCCTCTCAAGGGAGTATTAACCCTTGAGTACAGGGAGTCTGATTTTATTGCTGTAAAGCCTGCTTCCAAGCCTGAGGGATTAACATGCATCTAATGGCATCCCAGTGGCAGAGAGACACTGTTGTGCAGAAGAGCCACACCAAAAGGAACGATTAGATCGATCAAATATGATCGGAGGACAAAGGAAAATTTAAGTTACAGGGACCTTGAGATGTGGTGTATGGAGAAAGCAGAGCATGAGTGGAAGACCTGGGACTGAGTATCGTGGGGAAGATGCTCCGACAGATATGAATTAATGAGGAAGGAGAGGTGGGAAGAGAAAATGTCTAAGGTACGGGAGAAAAATACTCTGAATAAATGCACACAGAAAAAAAATCAGATCATAGCTGAGAGTAAAGAATGGGCTGTCTACAGCATGATGAACACTACAATTCATTTACTCCAGTGAGGGATGACAGCTAATTATTCTGAATTTCCACGTCATACATAATTTACACACACAAGCCTGTAATACACCATTAATCAGAAACCATGCAAACTGCATTCTTTATAATGATGCAGCATGCTCAAATGAACTCAGAGGTCTATGCTTTCAAGGGGAGCCCAGGCCTTAGCACCTAATGCACATTTTCAGATCAACTGGACACTATTTTCAAACAAATCAGCCCAAGTCCTCACCCTGCACCTACATCAGAGAATGCTGTTCCACCACCCCCACATTGCTAAGGAAAAGAGATGTGAACAGTAAACAAAATGCACTTGAATCCACTGGAGTGGCATCTCCTGCCACCTCCCTTCTTTACTCCAGTTCATTTGCTTCAGCTACCTATGACCTTCTATCATTCTTCACCCTCCTTTCTCAGTCCCTGTTCGTGGGTCTGTTCATCCCAGCTCCACACACTCACCTACATCTGCCTCAACTCAAACACTACTGAAATCTTCAGCCTTGCCTCTTCTGCTCACCTTGATTTCAACTCCCTTCTCCATGTTCACCACAAGCCTCACCACATACAGGATACCTCTACCCACCTCTAACACACAAAGAAAGGTGACCACAATCTGCCTGTCCCTCTCTCTCTAAACAACTCCACTAGCTCCCCCACTTGTATCAGGATGCACTTGCCAAAAGCCTCAATGGACTTGCTCCATGGTATCTCACAAACCATGTTTCTCTGTACACTCCCTCACGCTCATCTAGCTCAAAATTCCTCTGCACCTCTTCATGCAATTTTACCAGGGCTGCTAGTTCAAGAACTTTCTCCTTAACATCCTACAGTCCAGAACAAAGCCTCCTTGTATCTCTGACTCATTGACTTTACATCTCATTTCAAATTTCAGCTCAAAACGTAATTTATCTTCCCTTAGTTATGACACCTATAAAAGTAACGCAGCATTATATATGGTAACACTGCGACACATTGTTGCTTCCAGCACTGGTATGTGCACATATATTATAATGGCACCCACAAGTAAAAAACCAAAAAGGGATCTTAGCAAGCAGACAGTAAACAAACACAACAGACATTCTGGTGGTGTGGGATAAAGGGGCTGAGAGTCAGTCTACTTCCTACATCCTAACACTAGTCCTGACTGCAGGGGCAGCAGAAACTTTGTACAAGGGCTATGCTGGCATCTTGCCGGAAGCGTCAGAGCTGCATGCGTGTCCAAGCAGGTATCTGAGCTCCTCCATGTTGCCTGCTAGCAGACTAATGTGTGATCTTGGCATAAACATTTAAGACTCCAGCCGACAATGGGAAAGGCTGCTCTGATTAAGATGGAGCAGTGCATAGTGAGTCATACAGACTAACATTTTCACAATCAGGTGCCTAATGCTAGGGGGGAGGGATAGCTCAGTGGTTTGAGCATTGGCCTGCTAAACCCAGGAGTTCAATCCTTGAGGGGGCCACTTAGGGATCTGGGGCAAAATCAGTACTTGGTCCTGCTAGTGAAGGCAGGGGGCTGGACTCAATGACCTTTCAAGGTCCCTTCCAGTTCTAGGAGATGAAAAATTGGAGATATCCTAAGGGGTGCCGAGCACTTGCAGCTCTTACTGACTTCCAACAGGAGCAATGGGTGCTTAGAACAATAGACAGTTAACTAAGTGTCCTGATTTCCAACCTGAGGCATCAAATGTGAAGATTCTATACCTCCCATGAAATACGAAGGAAACCATAGGGGACAATTTTGGCCCCATGCCATAGCAGATGTTCATCCACAAAATAAAAGCCACTGTACAATTCAGCAAGACTGTCTGTCTATTCGGGACTGAAACAGCAGGAGTTGTTTTAACAGATCTGAGCGGGGGCCCAGGTTGAAAATAGTAGGGAGAGCTTCAGGTTGGGTATGACTAGTCTGAGGTATATGAGTCGAGCTGTATAGGAGAAGATCACAGCTGCTGCCCATACTCTGCTTAGCTTTAGACCATGCTATCAGTCACTCGCTCTTACTCACACACTGTCCTTTACTCACCCTGCTGTGCCCAAGTAATTTAGCAAATTTGGCAAGCCTTAGCAATCTCAAACCCTGTAATGCCTTAGGCATGAAACTCACCCCCCCACACACACTTCTTGTGCATACATGTCAAGCATGTGCATGAACCTCTCTATAGGCACTTCTGAAAATCTGGTCCTTCTCATTTCTTAACATTGCAGTGCGTGAGAAAAAGACTCCGTTGATGTGGGTATGCATACAAGGGTATGTTTGGACTGACCTGTCTATAAAGCAGAGCTGGCTGGGATGCCATATGAAGGAAGGATGCTATTTTAGTATTCTGTCATCTCCAATATTACTTCCTGTGCCCTACACAGCAAAACCCACCAGCTTATCCAACAAATCCCCACACGCTCTGCCTGGTAAGAGTTAAGCTCATTTCACACCTAGAAAAGTAGTGTTTCTCTTCCTCCCAAAAGCTGAGGCAGCTGAGTCCAGCTGTTCTCAGTGAGACCCCCAACACAGGTAAGCTACTACAAAGAATGGTTCTCTTAAAATGTCCACTGCAGCTAAAGGAGGAACATGGAATTTACCAGGATACTGTATTGGACTGTTAGTCCATGAAGGGTACCATGTATCATGAATGAGGTACAGCTCAAAGTCCCTAATCAGGATCATGGGCCAATTGGGCCAGGTGTTGTACAAATAAATGCTTCAGATGAAGGTGTATTAAATCCACGATGCCCTTGGACCCCTGTAAAATGATGCACGGTGGACAGAAATCCATGGAAACTTGTTACTGAATCAAGTAACATCACACCAAAGGCTTCCCAATGCTCACCTTCACTTACCTGCCTCCACAATTTGTGGTTTTCTCTCCCACACCCCCAATACACACACCAAACTCCTCTAATTATCTTCTGCCTGTAAAATCTTCTCCTTTAATCAGAGTCCTCCCACACAGACCCATGCCAAGCAGTCTGGAGTTCACTATGACAAAGTGATGCTGCATTCAGTGATGAATGCTGCACAGTTGCAAGGCAGTCATGCAGGAGTTAACAGGTTTTCTTGTGAGGCCCCATTAAGCAATACAAGCGACTTCTGTGTAAAAGGATTTTTAATTCATCGTTACAAGTGGTGGTAATGAAGAGGATGCATGCTGGAAATGTCAGACGATCCATAAAGAGCTGGTGCTTCAAGATTTATCACTCTCGCATCACATTGCTCCATCACGCAACCTGAATAATGAATGCTTTTTACATTCACATTTGTGTACAAAACCCATTTGCACAACAGAAGAATAACTCTAGAAGCATACACAGATTCTTCCTAACCTCTCATCCAGGAAGGGCTGGGCTGCCTACACTGAAAAGCTGCGCAGTTAATGAATACATCAGCACTAACTACCGAACACATCAATGCTAATGACATCTTCCCCCACCATATCCCCCTCTTGATGTCCAAAACTGACTCCCACACAAAAGAAAAGCAGAAAGCACAATTTATCTTACCAAATGCACCCATAGCAGAGGGGTATTCAGAACCAGCTGGGAGAACATAGCACCGTAGGCAAAGCCAAGACTCATTGATTCCATCTAATCATTAAGCCCCTGGGATGAAGCTATTGCAACCTCCACAGAAAGGAATTAGAAGTCCATCCACTGGCATGTAACCTATTGATATATCTTCTCCTGATTCCCTCCTTATTGAGATGACCCCAAGGGGGCCTTTGTTAATTTCTGCACAGAGGATGGAGATGGGAAAGATTTCCTGACGAAGAAAGTGAACCATTTTAAAGGAAAGCAGACCCTCTCAGACATATCCAAATGGTATTGCTTCCTGAGGAGAACATCCTCCAGCCCTTGCAGCCTGAGGCTCCTACACAACATTTAATGTTTTTCTCACTAGCTAAGCCAAGCCCTGCTATTACTCAAGCAACCCCCAGGAAGCACCTACCAGTTTCCACCGCTGCTCCGGAATAGCACTGATGTCCACAGGATGGCGCTCTATTACGTTGAGGAAACGGGCCTCTGGGACAGCGATAGCACAGATTATATGGATCCACCTGGAAATCAGAGAAATTAGAAGCTGCCATATTTTTTTAAAAAATGTTGGCACATTTATGGGATGAATAAACTCTAGAGGGCTGTTAACATTTCTCCCAGTTTCCCTTCTATAGTATCTGGACACATTTATGATAGTTGGCAGCACTGGTAAGATTAGCATCTGGTTATTAATCATGCACTGCACTAGATAAAGGTCTCTGGAACAACTGGGATCAACTTCCTTCAATAGGGAACCATTCCTGCATGGTGCTGAAAGGTGAAATCAATGACACTGAAGGTGTTCAGTGCCACACAGAATCAGACCCTTAAGAGCAGAGGAAGAGTGGGACAGCACAGACATCCCAGTTCATCCATCCACTCTAAAGAGCAGCAATTATGCAGGCGAGGCAAAATTTGGCTCCCACAATGGAGCACCGTGACCAGTGTTCACAACATAAACAACATTACTTGCACTAGTGCTTGGATGAGAGAGCTAGTATACGTGTAATGCAGTGTAGTGGTAGCTGTGCTGGTCCAGGATATTAGAGACACAAGGTGGGTGAGGTAATATATTTTATTGGACCAATAAATCTTTTATTTATTTTGTTGGTGAGAGCTTTCCAAAGAAGTTGGTCCAATAAAAGATATTATCTCACTCACCTTGTCTCTCTAGGATACATGCAAGACATTTTAAATGCTACCTACCTTCCATCAGTGGTCATTTGAAGAGCTCCTCCCCTGAGATTACACAGGCAGCAGTCCTACAGTAAAAAACCATCATAAAGATTAATTGAAAAGGCAACCAAGGCAATCCCAAACCAAACCTCCGCAGAGATTTATTAAGCTGGGGCAACAGCATGCCGGGAAATACTTTGTCTCCCCACCTCCCCTCGGTGTTGACGCATCCAGTTAATTCTCCCCAAAACCTTTCCTTTCCAGTCTCCACTACAGTGGATACTTACCGCTGCCCATGCATTGGCTGAGCACCGTGAACAAGACCAGCCTTCATTCACCAGATCAGGGCGTATTCCATAGCAACCTGAAAGAAACCAAAGTATTCTTCTCACACTCTTGGCAACACATACATGAAGCCCATTGCTGATAGTTCAGGTTAGATGCACCTTGGAAATTAGACATAGTATTTGGAATAACCAGATTCAAAACCCAAGAGACCACAATACGTAAATGACAAGGAAGAGGAGTCACCTAGGGGTAGGGCAGCTAGGATTGATGTCACATACTAATGAAGTAGAATGTGAAACCCCAACTCCTTCCTAGGGCTAGAGGTTAGGAGGAGATGTCTGGCACTACATTCAAGAGATTGGTCTCAGAAGATATGCCCCTATTGCTACACTAAATGGACACATCAAAGGAGGTAAAAATCATGATCTGATTTAAACCCAGCTGGTGCAGCCATCTTTGCAGAAAGATTGAGCAGGACCTTATTTGAAGGGGGGAAAAGGGAGCAGAATAAAGTAATCTAGCAGTGGGGAATTAAACACTCCATGGGCTTACTGTTGCACATCACACAGGAAGTTTGTGGTGGAGCAGGGAATTGACCTGGGGGAATCCCAGGCTAACCAGTGGGTCATCCTTCTTCCCAAACACCTCATGAGAAATTTTCAGCTAAACACACTAAAAGCTGGAAATCAAGGTGCCGCCATCTCAGCTGAACAGGCAAAAAGGGTCTCTAGTATACAAAGCACTGCAATACTTAAGTGTTAATAACTTGGGTAAACTACAGGTAAATATTCAGCTATCAGTGAGGTCAACACAGTACCCACCTCCGTAACAAGCAGCTACCTAACCCAGACGAACAACCTCAGACAAGAGTCAATAATATACACCCACAGTTGCCTCCTGCATATGAAGTTCCTTTCCATCACGTGACAGGTCACGAAAGCAGATCCAATCCAGACCTGGCAAAAGAGGCGGGGTGATGGAGTTTGGAAAACTGATTAGGAAGTTGACAAGAGCTTCTATTTTAAGCCCTTAAGTGAAATATCTGTGGAGCCCAAACCTGTGTGGAACAGACTGAAATTTCAGCATTGATTTCTTGTTTCAAGACCACAGGTTGGGGGACCTCTGGACTTGAGGGGGGAATCTTCTGAAGGAACACAGCTCTCAGATGAGAGAGGGAGAGACACAAACTTAAGAATGAAAGAAAAGAGGAGCCTAAAGGAGAAACTACGATGAGAAACATATTTAATATTCATTTTTTTTCCAGAAAATAAATTAAATCTTGCTTATTAAGAGCAAACCAGCCAGACTAGAGCTGCTCAGACTAAATATTAACCTTTGAGTGCAGCTGTCTGTTCCTCAGGAACCAGGGTGTTTCTGAATGTAGCTAAGAGGCAAAATCTCATTCTTTTAAATAGTAGGCTTTCAGCTCCCAGAAATAGCTATGCAAGAGAGAGGGGAAGAAGTGTGTGCTGAGGGGAACGAGAGTGATTGAAGCCCAGAATCGATAGTTAATGCAACGAGGCTAGCAAACAAGTGAAGTGACTACTCTCTCCCCTCAATAGGTTGTGTCAGCACCTCAAGGGCCTAGCAATCTTGGCTGAGGTTTCCTGACATCCCTCCCATTGTCATAGCCTATCACAGCTGGGTGAGACTCCTCCAAATCGGACTGTAATGGCCTGATGAGCAGTTTTACAGCACCCAGACAGCCCAGCTTCAATAAGTCCCGATGCTGTAGCTCCATTCTACTGGTCTACCAGCAAACTGGTCTCACCACACCAAAGGCAAATGGATACTGGAAACTACAAGTGCAAACAGACAGTGACGAGGAGACAGAGAGGCACCTGCAACCTTAAACTAGAGTGAAGCAGCTAAACCCAAGCCTCATGGGTCCAGCACAGCTAAACCTGATTAGCAGAATGCACCAGGCTCTGTCTACGACTGCAGATTAACTTTGCTTTATTCATATACACATCTCTCTCCCCAAATCAGAATTTGGCTTGCTAACATTGCTCTTGCATGCCTTTCTACTGGAGATGTAGGCATGTAGTGGATAAAGAGACTCAACTCTCCAGTGACGACTATCTCCAAGATGAGAAAGCCATCTCTATCACGTGTGCACTCACCCTATGTCAGCATACTACACACCATGAGCCGGAAGTGACCGCCTCGTGGATGCAAGAGAAGTTCATCCTTTATTCTAATTCGCCACAAGAGACATTTGTGCTCAACTGCTCCTGTCTATAAAGCTGAGCCCATAAAAGCAAATTTTGGGGATAGAAGTCAAATAATTCTTTCCATCTGCCAAGGTCAAACAGCAGAACAGTAATGTACCACACCTCCTAATACTAGTGCAAATCTGAACTAGATGCTGTAGAATCTACAGAACTCCTGACGCAGACCAGTACCTTCAACCAGCTGCCATCAGAAATCCTCTCTTGGGCATAATAATCAAAGAAACATGTAGTGTTGTTGTAGCTATGTTGGTCCCAGGATATTAGAGACAACATGGGTGAGGTAATATCTTTTATTGAACCAACGTCTGTTGGTGAAAGAGACAAGCTTGCAAGCTACACTGAGCTCTTCTTCAGGTCTAGGACCTTTCCGATAAAAGATATTACCTCACCCACCTTACTTCTCTAAAGAAACAGACGTATATGTCTCCTGTGATAAACTAACATTGTCATAAACAGCAACACAGACACTACGAAAATGCATCTCAGAAACTATTCCATAAGCCCAGGTGCTCCCAAGAACAACAGAGGCTCACAGAAATCATGGTATTAACTACCCTCTCTCATAAAACCTAGATAACTGGTTCACCTAGCAGGCCAACATTTGAACAAGTGAGAGGATTGTAAGTGGCTTACTTTGCAATTTCTGGTTTCCAAGGTATCACATACATAAATGGTAATTTACATACCAATAGAGTCAGACTCCTTGCACTAACCAAGTCCAAAACAGGTAAAACAGCAGGCAGAAACAAACTAAGGTACCTCCAGAAACAGGATCTGCTCAAAGATGTCCGCTCTGGAAATTCCTCATTTCTAACAGGGCGTTATCACAGATAACCACATGTAAGTGCAAAACATTACATGGTGCAAGTGAGCAAGGAGGAGGTATGTAATGGAGCTGTTTCAATGAGGTGGTTTTATACTTTCCATTTCAAAAGATCCCTGAGAACGATGCTCTGTTGTCTTAATTGCTGAAAGGAGATTTCAGGATTCTATTTCCCACCACAGCAAAAGGATGCAATATCCCATTTCATTAGTGCAGACTGGGGGGGCAGAAGGACTTTAGACACAGGTTGTCCTTTAAAAGCACCAGTCAGTTCCCCATAGTGGCTTGGAAGAGAGTATGTCAATGGCACAGGTTTTGGGAGAGAAATTTAAGAATTTATTTGTCCTCATGAGACCCTGCGGAACCCAAATTACCATTCTGTTCATGCAGGCTTCGAGAAGGCCAGTCTGTAATAGATGTGTCAGAAGGAGAAAAGCGTCCAGTAAAATAATGGACTTCCTCTAAAAGATGGTATCTCAATGGGAGCCCAATCTATAGCTGCAAACATTTTAGGGGCTGATCTGCTGGAGTTTCAGCCGCTACTGAATACTGCCCTTGGGAATGTCCCCTGTTATAACCCCAATCGACTTTAGAAATGGAGGCTGACGCACGGAGGTGAATGTACCTGTTTTCTCTTCCTCAGGTGTTTCCTCGTGAGCAGCTTTTAATCAGTACTATGGCGGATCACACAAGCTAAGGATTTCTACTTAGTGTCTCCCACCTGATTTACATGTCTAAGGTGGCGCTGCTGTATCCGCCTGGCTTCCATATCCCCCAGACTCACCAGCGTGGCTTAGGGAGAGAGCCTGCACATTAGGAGTTTACATGGAAGATGCCTGTATAAGAAGGGAGCTTCCATCAGGTAGGACCTGATCTTTCCCTTATTCGCCCCGCCCCGACCAGAGAAAATAATTCCAGAAGGAGCAAAAGAGGAATAGAAAACAGATGTGCAGAAATATGCAAGGATGGCCATAGCCATGACAGACCTGAGAATATAATGAAGAGGAAATGTATATGCACATTAGTATAGAAACTGGCGAAAGGGAGTGTGGCAGGAACCGCAAGCATGCCCAGAAAGTGTCCAAATGCAGACAGCAGAGGTGTAAAGAAACGTACAAGTGACTGAATGCCCAGAGCCCTTAGTGGGGAAGGAGGAACACTCACTAGCATGAACCTGCAGGCAGCACTTGGCACAGGATATCAGGAGGCTGGTTCCATCTTCTCCGATGTACGAGTTTGAAGGAAGGGGCTCTGTGTTTTCACCGCCTGAGGTAAAGCACATCTCAGGGATCAGAGGCTTTGTCTTCTGTCCACACTTTGAAAGCTGGAGCAAGGAGGAGCTCTCCCCTGTGGAGACCTGGACAGCCTCTTTATCCATCTGTAAGGACTTAAGGAGGAAAAGGAAACAGTGGTACACAGTCTCTCCATTTTGCCCATCCACCAGCTGTTCTAAAATTCAAAGAATATTGCCCTTGTGAAAAACCAATCCTCACTAGCTCATGCTGTTTGCAACCATGTGGCAAGTGCTCTTATCCCAACTCCTACCTCACATGACAAGAATCTTGTCGCTCCCTCCGTTCCAACAAGGTGTGCCCTGGGATTTGTCGTTTGGTTTGAAAGCTCAGGGAAGCATTAGAACAATGAGCAGCGTTCACTATTTTTGCATTTATACTTTTACAAAATAAGATCAAATCCCCAAATGCTGCAGAAGAAGACGATCTCCCCTCCCCTTCGGCACCCTCTCCTGTTCTTTCTTCAGAAGGACATTTAAAGGTTTCTGGTAGTAAACCAGAGTTAAAAACAATAGATTAAACAGCCCAGCTGCACCCAAGTCTCCTCACAATCCATTATACAGCAGCATCATGCAGTCCTGGAGAGATACTTTATTTCCTGTCTGCAGAATAAATCAGGGATTTTTTTTTTTTTTTTTTTAAACACGCATGCCCCAAGTGAACACAGAGCTGTGTCTGGCTCCATGTGCCCTATTTATGCAGGGACAAACTGGGGCAGAGTTGAGCAAATAACATATCTAACAAATTTTGCCTTCCTGCTCATGAAATATCTGGAAGCAAATTGAAAATTCCTTAAAGCTGATGTTCAAATTCAGTGGATGATTTTTTTATTCTAATCTTACTTTTTTGCTTGTGAATATTCAGAAGCTGGATACAGTGCTTAGATGCAAGTGGTCAGACGAATAGCATTGTATGTTTCTGTTCCCTGACTGGTGTGCTAAGATTTCTGGTGCAAAGATGTGCACGTGTGATTTTAAATACCAGTTTCCAAAACTCTGCTTGAACACTAAGGGAAAGCAACGCACACAGATGTGAATGGGGCTAAAGCACATTTGAACAAAAATACTGCACTAATCATATATATTAAAAAAAAATTTCACCCAGATCTGCTGGGACAGCAAGAGGCCCACTAGGATTTTTATTTCCAGTTTTTTAAAATAAAGGGGGAAGAGATTCAGTACATCTCTGAAAAGCGATACCTTAGAGGAACTGGATGAGAGAAAACAGAAGGCCATCAAACTAGTAACTGGGGGATACGATGTTGGAACAAGCATATTTAAACTGATAAAAAACCCTCTTCTCCTTGTGATTCTGTCTCTACGCCTATAGGGGGTGTGAGGGTAATTACACACGCCTGCATACAAATATATACATACATATTTACACACACACACACACACACACACACACACACCCCTACCTATTACTACAGGGCTACCTGTGCTACAAGGCTACCTCATGCTGAGTACCAATTCAATGCATACGCAAGTGTAGCAGCACTGTATGTATTAACGTCTGCTCCTGTAAATCACTACAGGACCCAAATGTGTCAGTGTGTTAAATCTTATTTTTCCCAATCCCCTTGAAATGTGCAGCTTTGGCGTTTAAACCAGGCACAGCTAAGTTATCAGCACTATGTATGCAATGCACAGAAGAATTGACCAGCTTGAGAGTTGAGAGGCTTTACGAATTTTGGAAGCCTCCCGTCCTGTGTGGTCTGATTTATGATATACGTTTGATAGGTGGGGCAGGGTGAGATTTGGTTCCCAATGTTTTGCTTGGCAACGATTGCCAAGAAAATCTGCATCTTAAACTGAACTTCCCAGAACTTTAAATCCCAGCAGCCTCTTACGGCAAGGGAGGAAAGCTGGACGTGCCCAGAAAACCTTTCTGGGTATTAGCTCTGATTTACTCAAATGATTAGAAAATTAAAACAAATTACACACCACAAAGATTTCCATATGCATCTCTCCTGTCTGCTGCCTTGTACAGTGCCTCCCACATTACACTAAGCCCAGGCTCCAATGCATTAATTTATAAAACCGAGACCAACACCATTGCTCTTGCTTGCGTAACTGAAACGTTACAGCTGCCTGTATTAGCCTGGGAAAAGAGGGATGCTGTAGCGTATGTTCGCAATTCAGTAGCACTGAGGTTGGCCTCTCCTAGGTAGGGACAAAACCACAGAAGGACCTGATATTACTCTCGGTCAGCATTTTGTAAATCCACCCTCAAATTTCAAACAACCTGGAGAGCGTAAAAACAGATCCAGGTAGAATCCTCTTTCAATCAGGCAGAGTGTCTCAGGGTACGCCTACGCTGCAAAACACAAAAAACCTGCAGCAGCAAGTCTCAGAGCCTGGGTCAACTGACTCAGGCTCATGCTATGGGGCTAAAAATAGTAATGTAGACATTCCCGCTTGGGCAGGAGCTTCGGCTCAGAAACCCAGCAAGGAGGGTTGTCTCAGAGGAATGTCTACACTGCTCTGTGAGTCCCTCAAGCCCAAGTCAGTTCACGCAGGCTCTGAGTCTCACTGTTGTGGGTTGGGGTTTTTTTTTTGTTTTGGGTTTTATTGCAGTATAGATGTACCCACAAAGAGCAGAGACTGCTTTCTCTGTACGGACCCCTGAGCTGCGCCTACTCAGCTTGAGAAGTTGTCAAGCGCTGAGTGTCGGTTGACGAAGAGGAGAAAAAGCATGTGGTCCACCAGTTTTTAGGAGAAAGGCAAGTTTTGCACAGTCCTGGTGGCCTTGTGTAGACAACATTAATAATAATAATAATTTGCACTTATCGTGTTCCCCATCAGAGGATCTCAAAGAGCTTTGCACATCAGTTCTCACACCATCCCTCTGAGGTGGGCAGTATTCCCATTTGCAGATAAGGTAACTGAGGCAGAGAGATTAAGTGAGGTACTGAAGGTCACACAAGAATTCTGTGGCAGAGCTCAACACAAGACAATCTGAGGTTAACGGCATACTCCCTTGCCATGGAATTTCTGTTTTACTTAAGTAAAATTAAAAATTAATGCAAGGAAAGATGAAAAGCCAGTAGGCTTTTCCCACTGTCTCTGCTATTTCCAGATACATCTCTATGGCACACAAACCTGGGGCTCTGACTTATCAATTTACAATAAAAGCCTAGATCATCACACCGACGCCATGAAAACAAACCCACGCTAATCTGACTAAAATACCCACTATGCAATACCCTCCACTGACCCACCCACCCGCAGCAGTATCAGAAATTACCTGGTTATAAGGGTAGAAGAGGGTACAGACAGCACAGAAAGGCTCGCTCAGGGCAGCAGCTGCATTAAATTTTCGCTCAGCTGGGAAGTTATGTGCTTTATTCTTCCACTGCAGGGAAAGTAAAGACTTCAAAGCCTCTGGGTCACTCACATCCTCCTCCCCGGAAAATGGAAACGTTTCTAGAGCAAAATGAGCAATGGGAAGTGTCTTCAGTACGGACGAAATGCAGCAAGAGGGTGTAAAATAAACACTCCAGTGACACTTAGGAGAAGTTAAAGAACAAACACCATCAGTTAGTTCTTCTATAGCACTTTTCATCCATAGGTGCCAAAGCACTTTACAAAACCAGCTATCATCATTTCCATGTTACAGATGGGGAAACTGAAGCACAGAGGGAGAGTGACTGGGCCAAGCTCACATGACAGGTCAGTGGGAGAGAAGAGAACCCAAGTTTCCTGACTCCCAGTCCCAGTGTCCAGGCATTAGATCATGCAGCCTCCCCTAATTAAGCCAAGTTCAAGGTGTGCAACACAGATCTATAATAATCTCCTGCCCTCCAGGCGGTAGTTTCATCTTTCAGGAAACTACATGATGATTCATTTGGACAGGCCAGCTTCCAAGAGGGGTCTGAGCATCACCATCTGTGAGTGGCAACTCTGTTCTCAACTACCATCACAGGGTGCACTCCTTAGCACCCTATAGATTTAAATCGGGCCCAAGAGGCAAGCTCAGTCTGGGTTCTACTCTACACTTTTCTGCAACTATTCCCCTAACCCCCTTCCATCAACTGCAATCTAATGAGCAACCTTCATCTACTTCTGGCACAGGTCTGACAGGCAGCTGTTTGTGCTGACTAGTTTCGGTCATTCTTTGCTTTCACAAACTTTTGACTGGGGCCCCAGGCATTCTGTGATGGTTTTAGCAGAAACATCCAGCTAATTTGCTTTTCCCACAACTCTAAACATCTTCCCTATTCTTTTCTGGGTGCCAAAATCCCCATTTCTCCCCTACCTAGCTGCCAAAGCCTTCCCATGACAACTTCTACACATTCAAGTACATGGGGCATGTGAAAAAACGATCAGAGGCAGAGTAAAATATTAATTTAACATTACAATTAATACAAGGCATAGTATACCGACTGTATTATTCATTTTGATTTAATTCAGTGGAGACCACCCTTTTAAAACAAAACTTCTGAATCTGCTGCAAGATTTCCAGCCTGCTGCACTGCAGGGCCACGGAACCAAGGGGCCCTGCAGTAAAGTCTAGGTCCCAGTTTGCTAAAGAGGACCTCAGCCTTTAACTGTCTCCCCACCTAATTCCATTCATTCTATATGAGGATGAAGAAGAACACAGGTTCATGCCAGGAGCACTACACCCATATGCAGTATTTTCCCTGGCTACAGATATGTCTACACTATGAGCTAGGGGTGTGATTTCCCTGCTTGCGTAACATACATGCACTAGCTCTCATCAACCTCGCATGAGGTATAAATACCAGGGTAGCTGCAGTAGCACTGGTAGCGGCAGCGGAGGCACGGCTTAGTTGTGCCAAATACATACCCACAAGCCAGTGCAAGTACGTGTACATGGGCAAGGGAATTACACCCTAGCTTGTAGTGTTGACATAGCCTAAGACTCCAAACTGCATTACTTGTGCTTAGCAGTGCAGCAAGGACAGCTGTGAACAGAAAGCTCTTCCAGGGAGCATAGAAACCTCCTTTGGACAGAAGTGTCAAGTACAGCTTGACCATCTGAAAGTGATTTTGTAGGCAGGTGTTTTGAAGTCCTGATCTGCCAAGTGATGTAGCCATTTGAGTAAGATCAAAGAACCTGCCCTCCCTCCCTCTCCACTGCACCCACAGCCTGTCTCCAAACAGGAATTGAATCACTCATTGCCCAGATCATTCTCCCAGATTTCCCCATGATGTTCCCCCGCCCCCATCTCCTGTAGCTAACAGGGTCTCACCCAGAAAGTCAGAAAAACAAACTAGAGCTGGGTTTAGCGATCAGCAACACTTCCTTCCGAGTGCATAGAGGCCTCCATCAATTAAGCAAAATGCAGAAGAATCTCATGCCATGGTGTCCCATTAATGACTACCCCAACGATTCTTCTGGGTTTGACAAGCCACTGGCTGGCTAAGCAAGTAGCCCCGGCAGATCAGTATTCTGGACAGCCTTTTGCACTCACCCTCATCACTTGAGGCCTCCTGTTTAACCACAGACAATGGGGAGCGGGTTGGTGGTTTGCCCAGTGGGTGACGGCGACTTTTCTTTATCTCCATCTTCATTTTTAAAAAAGCAGACGTGGCCTGAAACAAATCAGCGCATGTTACGTGGGAATCCCAGAACTTAGGGGAGCAACAGAGGCCAACGCAAGTTAATTCCCCAGGATAGGGCCTTTAACCCACCCACAAAAATCATCATTGCCTTTGGGTAGGATCACCAAGGACAACCCCACAGGTAATTTTGGTAGATTAGGCCAACACCCTCCCATAAGATCATGCCAGATAAAGGTAAATGACAAATTTTCCTCTACCCAGAACAGCCTCAAAGTCAGATGGAGTTTGCCAGTTTCACTAGCCTCTGAAAGGTCTGATCAGTCATGTAACATGCTGCCTGCATTTCAGCTGGAAACCTCAGGGTAAAAATACTTCCCTTGAATGAAATTCTTATCTAACTCAGGGAGTTTCATAGTGCCCTTTACCACAATATCTAAGGCAAATGAAGTCTGAAGGTATAGATCCTTGAAATCTACAAAGGAATGTTCTGCTCTTCTCCACTCCCTGGACAACGTAGCTTTGCAAACACACACACACCATCATCATCATGCTGGATGTAATGAAAGTGCTTTGTCAAAGAGTAAGGTCTTGCAGTGAGCCTCTGAAGTGGTTACACTCCAGATGGGCTTGTTGTGACCCACTCCATTGAGGAGCTAGGGAGCTGCATTCTGCACAAACTGGGACATCTGCATTTTATCCATATCCAATCCAAGATGTACTGAGTTTCAGTCACCTATTCTGGAGGTGACCAAGGCCTTGTCTACACTAGAGAAAAATGATAGATTGCAATGCCTTTTAATTGGTGGAAAGTGCCCTTGCATCCACACAAAAATTTACTTTAATGGATTGTTTGCCGGGCATCAATGATAGCGTCGGGGAAAAAGTTACCCACGCATTGATTTTAGTTCACAGACTCAAGCCTGAGGCCAGTTTATTGCAATACATACCAACGCGTTGGGGTAGCAGTCCGAAAACTACTACACTTAGCACAGCACGCAGGCTGCCTTTATTCGGTCAAACCGCAAGCATATTACAAATAATACGTCATTTATGCGAAATAAGAGTAGGGGTCTGTTCCTTTTTCCCGGTCGCTTCCTCATTATTTACGAGAATTGGGTGCCTCTTGGGTGGGGTGGGGGGGGTTCTTGGTGGTTTTGGCATGGGTGGTACTTGGCATCAGTTGGGGTGTTGTTTTTCGTCAGGGTACATATTGTTTTCCGGGGTGGGGGGCATAGGGGTTTATTACAGGACGCCCAAAGATGGTATATGATTGGCTGGTGGCAGGTAGCAGGAACTACAGGAGGAGCTGGCCTTTACTAAAAGCAATTTCTTCATATAAGCCGTTACTATGTTTCATCAATAAGCAGTTATGTTTTTCCATCAACAAGCGGTTATCATGTTGCTAAGGCCTTTCGCATGGCTACCTTCCCCTCCCTCCTCTGGTCATGGCCCCTGACCGTATTTGGCAGGGGATTGCACAGCCTAGTTTTTTTCAGGTTCTGGCCTGTACTGTTTTATGTAAAGGCCGTCTATGTAGTTCGCTTCTGTCAGAGGGCCTGAATTTGGGCCTTCGGTGTTACTTCGGTTGTCATTAAGAAGGCTACCTAGTTCTTTTTCCCCACAATAGTTACCCTAAAAAAAATTGTGTAGCAAGTCTCAATCAATGCTAACTCAACTGATTGAGCACCCAAGTAGACCCATTCCACTACAGCAGGTTTCTCACTGCTGTCCCCCCTAGTGCATCAGCCACTGCAAAACTGGCCTCTCTGGTCATCTTTCTGCATGCCACAGTTCAAGGATCAGCTTCACAAGAAACCACCTACCCATACACGTAGCATTGCCTGGAGTTTGATTACAAGTCATTTTCCGAGCAAGCGACTTCTGGAACAGTATTTCAACTCTAACTGATTGCAATTGTTGTTGTTGTTGTCATCGTCTTGTCCCACGGTAATAACAACAGGCCATGAAGTTCAAGAATGAATTCAACAACTTGCACAGGGTCATTTGGTAAGGGCTTGAGTCAAGGTGTCCAATCCAAAACATATTTCACTTTTCTTGCAATATTACACTCAACATTGTGAGCAGGTGTTAAAGCTGACATCTTGGTCCCATCTCCATTGATTTCCACTCATGCAGCGTAGTAAAGACCCTCCAGTAAAGACCATCCCATCACAATCATGGTACTGGGGTGTTCCCAGAGAAAATCCCTGGCTAACAGGGCTCTGACAACCATATTCCCACTACAAAGTTGCGGAAGAGAGTTCAGAAATATGATTCCTTGGTGTTCTACTGCCTGGTCCCAGGAAAACCTTTGCCTCACTGTGAGGGGATAGTGTAATCAGCATGCCCCTTCCCAGCTGGGAACATATCACAGGAATGCCACTGTCTGTATGAGCTTGTCTGAGCAGCTAGCCACACTGGCATCAAGCACTCAAATGCTCAATGGCAGGAGAAAGGCAAGGATTTGAGACAAAAGGACTGGAAAACTAAGAATAATAGGAGTCACTCTGATGTTGCCCACACACAGTGTTTAAAAAAAAAAAAAAAAAAAAAAAAAAAAAAGAGTAAACAGGATCTGTACCACATCTCCAGCCAAAGACTCACCACCACAACTTTGCTGTGGACAACAGTGGAACTCTGGAGGATGGATCAGCTAGGATGAAAATGACAGGCAGGAAAACCCAAACATAGGGAGGGGATAGATGAGTTGGACTTTGTCAGCCAGGACCCGTTGGCAGTGAAGGTCATACAGAGTAATGCTGGCATTGCCAGATTACAACTCTAGCTTCTAAGCGCTTAAAATCAAAGAACATGTTTGGGGAACATGCTTGGGGTTCACATGGCTGCTACCATTAGCATTTGTGGCAGAGTAGATATAGCTACACAAGAACGTGAACATCCACTGTTCCATCATCCCCACCTCATTATAGGCTCCTTTTTTCCCCTACGCTCCCACCTCTACTGTACCAACTCCCGCTATCATCTCCCAGCTCCTGCCAGATGCACCAGGCCAGGGGGAAATGGCAGGTTAAGTGGCAGAGCGATATCACGCGGCCACACCCAAAACAGAGGACAAGCAGCAAAAAATAAAACCAAATTAAAAAAAAGGTACAAAGAGACCACAACGTAAGCAGCATAAAAACAGAAGCATTTTATTTCTCCAGCACAAACCACACAGGCTGCGGCCAAAGCATTTACATCCTATTGTATCTGCCGGCCCACTTGCCACCCAGCAGCATGCACTGGTGATCACAGTATCGACGGCTCTCTTTGGTGTAAGGCACATACATTAGAGCACAAATTGGCCTGCTTTGAAATTTACAGCACAGGGGGTTAGCGATTCAAAGGCAGCATCATTGTCCTTAGTATGGCATTAAGAATGAAAGTGAAGTGCATTCCATGCTACACAGTAGTCAGAGGTGCAGGCACCATGCGCAGACAATCACAGCTCCAGCAACTTGTCGATTTTAGCCCTGATCTTCCTCCAGTCTGCAGACACTATATCTGAGAAACGCTTATACAAAAGGTGTTTTAATCGGGCCACCGTATTGCATGGCAAAGCATATTTCCCTCTGCCCCCACGATAGCTAACAGTGCCTCGCCATTCCCTCAGCTTATCAGGGGGAACCATACGGGAAAATAAAGCTGCAGCGTATCTCTCCGGCTTGCCGCTAACTCTCTTGAATATTTCCCTTCGCTGCCTTTTGGGAATCCTCCTCAAGGTGATATCATCCAGGGGTAGGGCAGCCTGTAATAGGTTAAGGTTGTTACTGTATTTGTCATTGAAAAGTTACCCCCGCCTCCCCATCCGCCTCCCAAAACCGCATCACAAAAACGCTCCTGGGTTACACAGCAGCCCAATACTGGGGGGCAACAGGCAATCTGCTCACCATCTGGGACAGACTGTACAATTGATCGTACTTAATAACTGGAAGCAAGGCCGAGACAAACATCAACATTCTGTTGCATTGCAAGGCTTCTGTGAAGGGTTATTATGGTTACTGGCTTTCTCACCATTTAACCCTTGACAGTGGTTGACTATTGGCAGCTGTGACCAATAGACAAGCAGTCCACCAACCTGGACGACGACACCAAACTACCACCACCCCAACCTAAGACAGAAAGCCAAAGAACAAGTACAATGGATCTGCTGAACTGATGGGAGTAGCAGAAAGTTTACCAGCTGCAAGGGAAAAAGTTGTGACTCATGGGCCTTGCTGTTTCTCCAGCATATGATGAGCCACACATGGACAGGTATATGAGGCAGAAATTTCTCTCCTGTAATTCCCTATCCTTCTCTCACCATTCACAGATATGGGAATTTATAGAGGTGCATTCCAGGCTTATGGAAGGGATGTGTCCTCCAGGACTTCTTGCTACAGGACTCCCTGTTCCTGCCCAATATCCTGCATTTTAAAAACACTGAAAATATCCCATATCGGGAGGCTCCCTTCTTCCCACCTCATGATCCCAGCTGTATCAGAGACTTTTCACTCAAGACAAGGAGAACATTTGCGAATAGTATTACATACAACTATGAAAAAAACTTGTCAGTTTACCTCACGAAGCATTCTAAGTTTGGATGTTTATATGTGTTTGTCTTGGGGCATCAGATCTGCTCTAGTTAATACACTATTACATTTCAGAACATACATTAAGGTCATTTTAGAATTTATCTGTCTATGCAGCAATGCAATGGGAAGGTAATGTATATCACTAGCATAACAGATTTCACTTCACTTAAAAAGACTTCAGTAACTCAGCCAGAGGTTATAGGCCTATTATAGGAATGGATGGGTGAGGTTCTGTGGTCTGCGATGTGCAGGAGGTTAGACTAGATGATCGTGATGGTCCCTTCTGGCCTTAAAATCTATGAGGCTATAAAAATAACAGACCCCATCCCCCCTGGGCGCACACACATTCCCTTCCTCATTATCTTCATACAGCAAATGAATACAGAGGTCATAACATGCTGACAATGAAATGTAGTCCTTTGCCCTGTTTTCAGAATAGGTGCACAAAGCATCCCTGATCCAAGTAGCCCTCCTGTTGGTGACTCTGCTAACAGTAACTCTTGCCTCCACATCTGCACGGCCTGATGCAAGTGTCTAGGACCGTATATTCCAGTCATCTTTAAATATCTTTCAGGTATATTGTGCAAAACACAACAAGCAGCAGAGATAATAAGGAAGTTTGTCCAGACAGTTCTTGCAAGGTGGCCTTCAATCTATCACTGACTCCACTGATATCCTCCATTTCCTCAGGGTATAGCTGAGTCTTCCACTCCCTTGAGGATTTGTTTTCATAAACCAGGGAAGCACATATGCAGAATAACATTAGACACAGCCATTTAACTAATGTCAATTCAACTGGGGGCGGGAACAGAGGTCTAATTTTTGGTTTTTGTGGAAAATGGATGAGTTTGAGAATCACTTGCACCTTCCCAGGCCAGCCAACACAGATATGCATGAACTGACTACAATGATATACTGTGACCTGCATCAAAAAGGAGTGCTACCTCTTCTTGTTAAAGCACTCTAGGGCTTTGCTGAGATAGCAACTGTGTTTCATCACTGCACTGGTACAACTGAGGAAATAATGGTTCAAAGCTTGCTATAATGTCCTGCACACTGATCACAAGCCTCTTGCAGGAAATGGTCACGTGCACCTCTGTCACAACAGTGCCTACCGTGGACTTATGGACCCCAAACTGATTCCTAACTGACTGGTAGCTGATCGGGATAGCTAGATTGCACACTGCTGTCATGCTCCATCAGCCTGGAGAAATGAGCATTCTAGTGTTGTAATGTCAGGGTGAGCTCAGCACAGAGGTCCAGGAAAGTCTTTCTTCTTCCTGAAATTCTGAAGTCACTGCTGGACATCCCAGATCACAAGCACATTCTGGTCCCACCACTTTGTGCTTGTGCACATGGCCCAAAGCATCTCTCCCCACCATTGGAAACTCATTCAGGAATAAAATCAGAGAAATGTACTCTGAAAGTCCAAGTTGACAGGTGACTCCAGTACCATTCTTTTGGTCTCCCAACACTCAGCATGAGGTCTTGAAAAACAATCCACTGCATCTCAGCAGCTGCCTCTGCTGCCTCGTGGTAGTTTTTCCTAAACTCTAGCATAAACCTTTCTTCATAGGTGCGGGACACACTTGAGAGTGTTTGCGCTAGCCTACATGTTCCAAAAACAGTTTGGCAATAATACTGGCAGCAAGGTAAATACTGGAATACCCCACAGCCAATTACTGGAGTGTCCCAAAGACTATGGGAGTTTAACCCCTCCCTCCCACAACCCTCCTAGGTCCTCAGTGGGATAGCAAACGTTCCCAATATAGCACAATGACAGACAGCAGTGCTGGGAACTCAGATACATTCCTAGTGGGCGTGGCACCACAACCAGCACAGCAGCAAAACTGTAGGGCTCTTTAACTTGGTGCAGCATTGCCAATGTGGAAATACTCAAATGGGCAACTGAACAACTGGCAATAAAACCAAGTATTGAAATACCACTGATTGGTTTCTCTAGTGTAGACAAGGCCTATGGCATTGTTCATTGTGGCAAAACCTTGCTGGGGTAAAGTTCTATAGAACCAATCCATTTTCCAGAGGATCTAGGTACATCAATTCTTGCAGCTATCCCACATGCAAGGGAAGTCCCTGTAAGTCTATGAGGTTCTGCACAAGATGCAAGTCCCTCATTGAAAAGCTTACACTCTAAAGGCACAAGTGGGGCACAGTATATTGCGTAGCTATACAAGAGAACAAGATGCAATGCTGCACAACAGAACACTGTTTTGTTCCACTGTATAACATGGGGAATGGTCCTTAAGAGCTTAAATAGATACAGCAGAGTCAGATTTGGGGAGGAAAAGAGGGAGAACCCACATGGCTGGAAGTAAGTCCTCCCAAGCAAAGTAAGTCCTCTCAACCTTTCCAAACTATTGTACCCTTTCAGGAGTCTGATTTGTCCTATGTACCCCCAAGTTCCACCTCACTTAAGAGCTAGTTGCTTACAAAATCAGACTTAAAAATACAAAAAAGTGTCACAGCTCACTATTACTGAAAAATTGCTGACTCTCTCATTTTTACCATCTAATTATAAAATGAATCAATTGGAATATAAATTAGCCTGCTGTAAAAGTAGGCAAATAGCTAGATGAGGTGATGTACACCTCCTGGAAGACCGCTGTGTAACCCTAGGGGTACATGTTGAGAACCACTGCTCCAAAGCATTACAGAACTCTAGCTCAGATCCCATGATGCACACTACTGTCCCACCAGTACTTTCCCTGGAAGCAATATTTATTGGTCTTCTAATAGTCAATGGTTACTTACATCAGCAGCAGGTGCTACAAAGCCCTCCTTCTGGCACATACCTGTAAGTCACTGACCTCAGTGGCAACATCTGCATTTTCTGCTTCTCCGCTCTCCTCCTCCTTCACAGTGAGCTCCAAAGGGACCACCTGCTCCCGCCAAACCTGGCCTTTTTGTGTGGCAAACTGCTCAAAGGCCTGCTGGCAGGATATGCGCTCCTTTTCAAAGACCACCTTTTTGGTCCGTGGAACCACATAAAGCATGGGAATGATGGGTCGGGGCTTAAAGTCATCCTCCTCGCTTGGCACCTCTGAGGGCAGGACGATGTTGAGGGGAGCAGAGGGTAAGCTCTTCTCTGCCGTGGCTGATGCTGGTGCTGCTACAGGAATCAGTGGCTGTGCTGCTGATGCCTCTTCCTCTGCCGGTTGCTGTTGTGACTGTGGAGGAGGCGGGGGCAACAGCTGCTGCTGCAAAGGGGGCTGAGGTGGCTGCAGGTGATGACTGTGATGGTGGTGGTGCTGATGGTGAGGGTGCTTCTTCTTTCTCTCGCCTTTTACTTTTGGGGGACGGCCCTTTACCTTGCTGTCTCCTGTAAAAGAAATGGGCAAGAATCAACTTTACATGCTGAAATGTCAGGACATTCTTTTATTTCACCTTCCCCCATGTACAAAGGTTCTTTTTGACCAATGTTGGATTAACAGGACAGGCAACAGAAATCCCATCATCTTTGGAACAGATGCAGCACGGGCACTGGCCACGCAGGATACACCATGCTGCCCCTCAGCTCTGACGCCAAAGGACTGGCTCTAGAAATCAGAAGCTCATTTTGTGCCTGTGTCCTATTCAGTCTTTGACCTGCCTGCTGAGACTGCCAATGTGAATGTCAACAGGGACAGACGACATCTGTCCACCAGAAACTGGACTGAGCGCGTCAAGGTTCACATGTATGTTGTATTAACATAAGTGAGTTACACAATACCAGTCATCAGCCTAGGCAGAAATAGTGATGTTAAGCTAACTGGAATTCTGATCCTAGAGCCCAACTTGACTGGGTTACAGCACTGGAATAGAAGATTAAGCGAAGGCAAGTTCTACGTACTTCCCTCACTAGCTATTTCACATGGTTTCTCATTTGCCTTACTATTCATTGGGAGAAGTGATAGTTAGCAGAAGCCAAAAGTACCAATGTCAGAAAATCCTTCCCACTTAAGGAAGTGTATGAATCATGGCACTAAACATCTGAGCATCTCACTCACTTCTTGGCACCCTGACAAAACCTAAGCTGGAAAATATGGCCATTTGGCCCCAAAATCCCACAAGTCAGTCACATGTAACTAGGCCTCTTTATTTTAGGATTCCGGTTTGATAGGGTCATAGTCCAGAGGGTGGAAGGACAGTTCTGCCTTTGACAAACTCTGAGCAGAACCATATGTATTTGGAGGATTTCCATATCCCATTTCATGCCCCACCTCAAAACCATCCCCAATTACTGTTCCCTCCATGTAAAAGCATTGCTGGTATGTGAGTATTACTGTATATCCATTGCAGTCAACAACCCTGGGAAATGAAGCATCGAACCAAGCCACCTAGATCACTTTACTGCAAGGCTTCTAGCACAAGGTCCTTAGAAAGATGGCTTTAAACCATGAATCAAACAGCACTGAACCAGGTCTATTGCCAACACCATCTCAGTAGTGGCTACTGTTCTGGGCATTTTCAACGCTTGCTTTCATCTCTCCCTCCCGAGGCCCCGCCATTCATTTTATCTGCATACTGTCACATCTCTCTTACAAAGCGGTGACAGCACACAAATTCCTTGGGCAGATAGATGCCCCAATATTTTTCTACAGAGACGGGGACCACCCATAAAACAGAGACCTTCTCTCCTCTCTCCCTACCTTCCTTCCCAATATAACCCTGCAAAATGATTGGGCCAATTTGATTTCAGAGCGTTCCAGAACAGCCATGATTAAAATGCCTCCTGGGCCTTGGTAAGCGTCTCTGGGTCAGGATGGAAGATGTCTTGACTGTTTCCCTTATTGCATCTGCAGTGAATTATGTTCCCCATGCTCACCCCTCCCAACATTTCATGAATAAAGTTATCAGTCCACTCAAAGGAAAGTAAATAATAGATGTTCCACAGACGATGCCAACCTGCAATTTGTTTAATAAAATATTGTTTTTCAACTACAGCTGCTAGGGCTGGATGACACTGTTGCAAAAGGTCTCTCCCCCTACTAACAGGATGGGGAGGGGAGGGAGAAAACCACAACCCAGAAGTGGGAGCAGAGAGAGAGAACGTTACCCTAATAATGAAGGTTACCGACCAACTCCCAAGCTCAGAATCTGCTATTAAAAAGAGTAGCAAAACCCACTGGCCAGGCTTAGCTCACTGCAGAAAATCGAATAAGCTGCCACTGAATAATGTGATACTCTGTAAAAATGATTAAACCCAGAGTAAGATGAAGCTGTAAGAATCCCTGCTGAAGTCTTTTAGGTGGACATCTAAATCTGGACATTTCCCTGGAGTGTGTGTTCTGAGGGTCTTATTTATACTAATTTATAAAACTGGCTACAAGGCCAGCCCAAATAGTTATTGTTGTATTTGTGTAAGTAGCACTTCAGATAAACTGGTTTGTAGTATCACACAGAAAGCAATACTGAATTTCCTTAGAGAGAAAAACACATTGAATGAAAGTCAAATTGGATTTCTCCTCAGTCACACAAGAACAGATCATATTTACTCTCTATACACTCAGAGAATTCTCTACCCAAGCAACAAAATGAAAGTCATTCACTGGCTTTGTTGACTTCTAAACAGGCTAATTTGATAGCAGCTGGTATCCAGGCCTATGTTTAAAAGTTTAAATGTTAAGAAGACAAAAGATGTAGTTTACAGGTATATCTGAAAGATACACCAGAATCCAGGAATAACAGAGTGAGATTTGAAGGGGAAGTCTGTTAATCAGGAACACTTACAGATGTAGAAGGGGTCTTTATTTTTAAATCACTACCTTTTCATTACAATGGATTAGTGTAGGGACCCTGGGTAGCTATTCATTCACTGAAGATGGATCTAAATAGCACAGCAAGTAGACATGAAAACTTTAAAAATGCAATAGTAGTTTCATTTTTGGAGGGGGAGCTGACTGGGGCAGAGGCAGGTAGAAAATGTACGTCAATTTCAACGGAAATTGCAGATGCTCAATACTTCTGAAAAATCAGGCTACTTATGTAGGAGTCTAACTTTAGGCATCCACATTTGAAAACTCTGCGGAGTACTGACTTCATTTGCTACTAAGAAACAACTATAAGCCCAAATATCTGCACTGGCACAGAAGACTGGAGACAGACATTAACAGCAGCAATTCAGGCCCAGCTGTAGTTGAATGCTTTTTAAGTTGTCAATGGTACAATTTAAGGAACTAGAAGATGGACGCGTCAATCTAGCAGCACAGCAATCATAGAACCACAATAGGAATTAGATATGTGAGAAACCTAGCAAGTCTTTCTCCATTGCATCCCTCTAATAATGCTGCATTGCTCCATGAAGTGATTTCTAGTGTTTTGTCCAAATCATTTTAAGTGTTCCAAATGATAGGGCTTTCACCTGTCCACTCTGGAGACTATCCCACAGTGTGAGAGAGTCTCTAGGGGTCATGGAGACTATTTCATGGTCTCTTCCCAGGAATAGTTTCATTTTCTTATCTTCATTTCATTACTTCTTGGTGTGGACTCCACACCCTAAAACATTCCTCTCCATCCTTTATGTTTACACCCTTCAAATTATTTGTGGGGGAACCCAGATGGGTCTCAAACTTGCAAGCTAACAGAAGTTGGAAGTGATACAGGAGTGGCACACTCAACCCTAGGGGAAGGAAGCATCTTCCAGTAGCCATGTGTGGTCAAATGAAGCAGCAGTACTGACTCTCTATGGAGCAGGTGGTAGCTAGCATGACATTTGACTTTTAAAGAACAGTTTTCATTCTGACAGGGGTGCCTGTCCCAAAGGACGCTAGAAAGTGATCTGAAATACCTTGCTGGTCAACACTACGTTAACACATTTTGATGTGGTGTCAAGACATGATTTGCATCACATTACGACAGGACTACTGTATCCCAGGAACTTTATTTACCCCTCCCCAAACAATGCTGTTAGAAAATAGGGTGACACTCAGTGATGTCCTACCGGACAATAAAAGAATTCAAGATGACATGTCTACTGTGCTCTTGACTGAACTGTAGTGTTCAGGTATTGCAGGACTGTCTAATCAGTTATTTTATAAACATATAAAAATGTATTACTACAGGCACCAGAGGACATGGCAATAACAAATCGTTGGCATGATCTTGAATTTCTTGCCTTTGGTCTGTGGGCATTCTAACTCTCTCTCTCTCTGTGTGTGTGTGTGTGTAATTGCAACATGCAATAGGATTAATGTGGTTGTGTCATCTTTAAATGCAAAGTGGTGCACAATAAAATACATATATAACCACTTCACAGTTAGCTGTCTCATTGCTTCTTTTCACAACAAAAGACAGGGTCCTCCTGTGAAGCACAGGGGTCTACATCCCAGCCCTGCAGCACTAACAACATGCCCAGCATGGCAGACAGCACCTGTTGGTACATGCATTACGTTCTTTCTAACTCACTCAGAGAGAGGAGCAGAGCTGGAAGGCTCTCTCCTTAACTTCTAGTCACAAGGAAATCTGCTAGGAAATTCTGAAAGCATTGATACTGAAATGATAAATTACTAACATAAAGCTTAGTCATAAAAGGCAAAGAGAAGACACTGTCAAGTTTCTGGGTGAGAAACCCTTAAAAACACAGCTATTAATATTCAAGAAGTCCAAAACAACAACATGAAACAGACTTATTTCTTGAAAGCTGCCAGTGATCTCTGAAGAATCCCACCCTTCCTCCTCCCCCTCCCAACCTGCTTTCCTCCTCTTTTCTGGTATAAGTGGAAAATCCCTTTACAACCCGACTAAAAATCAAAGCAAAATGAGGAAGCGGGGGTGGGAAGGAAAAAAGGGGAGGAAAATATGCAACTACTTGCTCAGGTCAGCCAGGTGCTCTCTTCTGCAGTCTGTACAGACTTCAACAATAAACAAAGGAAAATCAATTTAGCTGAAATCTGTATGAAGCTTGAGGATGAGAATGCATGTAAGAAGATGGGCAAAATCAGGTGTATTTAACTTTTTCAAAAGCCCTAAGAAACTGCACTAAGCCCTGGTCTACACTGGATGGGGGTGGAATCGATCTAAGTTACGTACCACAGTGAGTCGACTGGTGCCACTCGCTCCCGTCGACTCTGCCAGCGCCTCTCATGGCGCTGGAGTACAGGAGTCACGGGAGAGCACTCGGGAGTCGATTTATCACGTCTAGACTAGATGCGATAAATCTATCCCCGCTGGATTGGTCGCTGCCCGCTGATCCAGCGGGTAGTGTAGACATAACCATTGTCAGCAATGTGTCAGTGTCTTAGGGTATCAGCAGAGTGTCCCCCTGAAATTGCACTGAAAACAGACTAGCTGCTTGTCAAATTTTCTGCAATGGTGCTGAAAATTTTCTGCAATTGTCCCTTCTAAGCTAGCAGTTTTCAACACCAGAGCTAAGTGTGTGTTTAAAAATCTGCTCATCTAGAACACAGCCATTCTTCTCTCCTCTCTTCCAGTCTAAGGATCTCAGATCTGTCCCTGCCACTTACATCTAGTCTCCCATGAGACATCAGCTTTTTCAGGCCATTTATTACAAGCAGTAACTGTTAAACTATACACTTGGCTCATGTATGAGTTTAATGCACTGCTGGCATTTTCAGGATGGAGTGACAGGAAGTACCTACTCATGCTGTGCTGCGCTTTCTCCATATGCCAATAATTCCACATCATCTTATCTTCCTTGGAGCTGGAGGGAGCACTGTCTAGTTGATAGATCATGGGACTACATCACAAAGCTGGGTTCTAGTCCCAGGTCTTCCACAGACTTCCTGTGTGACGTTGTCACCAAGACATTTAAACCTCTTCTGCCTCAGTTTCCCCCAACTTTAATTGGGAATAATAAGGGGGTATACACTATATGAAGAAGAATCCATTAATATTTGTTACATGCTTTAGAGTTCCTCAAAAGTCAGGTGAAGGAAAAGCTTACCAGCAGTATGAACCTCCCACAATCAATACAGCACTGAGACAGACTGCTTTAGTAGCAACAGAAAGGGCCCCTAGTGAGAAGAGCTACAGATTTCTAAGAAAAGACTTGGTTCTTCAACAGGGAGCATCAACACATATCATGTGATCTCGAGAGAAACAGATCACTCACCAGCCGCAAGCCAGGACACACACTGTGCCAAACCTTCAATATACTTTCTCCTTGACATGGTGCCTCTAAACCAAGGCTTTTAAAGCACTTTACAAAAATATTTCTCACAGCAATCCTGCAAGGTTAATAAATATCACATCCACTGAATGGATGTGTAAAAAGCTGCCAGAGTGAGGTTAAGTGACCTGCCAAAACACTCAGAGATTCAGTGGCAAAGCTGGGGAAAGCAGCCCTTGTCTTCACTCCCAGTTCCCTGATCACTAGACAACACTTCCTCTCCTGAAGCGAAGTTTGGAACCTGTGCTGGCTCTGTGGGGATCCCAGGGACTTGTGCTAGCTCAGCCACTCAGAGATAAGTCTATTCTCTCCCCTCCACCAGATGGTTTGGAGAAAAAAAGAAGCTCAGTCAAATTTCTGCCCTCACTCCTGTGGCACTTGGGGATCTCACACATCTAAAGATCAGCTTTATTTGCAGCCTCCTGGGGAGCAGTGGGGGGAGGTAGGGGGAATCTAATGCCCACGAGAATGCACAAAACATTCCTTCTCACAGGAGGGGACAAAAAAAGTGTATTGAGTGTCGGAGAATCATTCCTTTATGCAATATTTAAAAAAATATTATTCTTGTAATTATATTTTTACAAAACTAATAGCTTTGGCAAAACTACCGAGCCCTGCCAAGAAAGCTATTTGGATTGCATTCTTAGAGGGAAAAATCAATTGCTACTGTACCTCAGAAAGTACAGACTTAATACAGGGAAAAACTCCACTGATTTTTCAGGAGGAATAAACAACGTTAGAGAACTTATTTAAAAATGCCTTCTGGAGAAACAGTTTGCTCCACTTCTGTTTAAGAACAATGTGCCCATCAGTGAACATGACTCTTACCTTCTCCCCCCTCAGTCACTTTACTTCTCTCTTCTTCATCTAGGTCTGGCCCTCTTTTCAGCTCCTCCTTCATTTTGACTTCTTCCAGGGCAGTCTCCATAGCTATGACTTCCCCAAGAGACTTCTGATCCTCTGTTTTATGCCTTCTGGGTTGACTTCTTTTTCTGTGAGACCTGGAGGGGCAGAAATAATGTTTCACATAAAGAAACAGCCTTCAGTTCATAAATGATTACTGTCTTGCAAAGGGCTCGGTATAGAAACCAAACAATCTTCCTGGGAGAGAGAACACAGGCTGGCTAACAACGGCCTATGCCAGCCGCAGGGACAGAGCAGACGTCTAAAATTGAACAGGTAAGCCTGATACAGCACAACATCTAAGATCCATTCACAGGAGCCATGAAAGACTATTAATTCGAGGAGTCCCTAAGGTTCCCCAAGAAAGTTTTCACCATTAATGTAAACTGATGCTATGTAGTTACAATAATTTTAAAGCCATATTTTTAATCTAAGCTCCTTTTGCCCACTTTCTGCAAACTTTCTATAGACGTAGGGGGGAAAGTGTCATATTTTGTTCTCTGCCTGCACGCCACCTTTTCGTCTCTTTGTAGATGTCTGTCTGTCTCCCTACAGAAATTTGAAGGTACTCTGCAAAGGAACACAATCCAGCTAGCAGACACTACCACGTGCTGCCAATTTTTAAAAAGCAAGGCATGGACTGCTTAGGCCACTACACTAAGTCAATATAGACCGTCTATGGCTTTTTGAGAAACTTGATACAGTAGCAGTACAATTCACAGGGCTCAAGGGTGATGGGGAAGGCTAACTAAAGAAGCACATTAGATATCAAGCATCAATTTGACACTAAACGCCTAGTGGAGACAACACCCTTACTGAGAGCAACATGGCTTGTTGGTGAAGTCCAAGAGAGGGAAGATTGCGGATAGTGACCCTGAGCAGCTAGGGGACAGGAAACCAGGGCGTCTCTCCAGTTTAGGAGACACATTTCATTTAGTTTTTAAAATAGTATCTCAAATAGATCTCTGAACCCTGGATCTGAGCCTAACAAAACCCTTTATCAGCAGAGACTGATTCAGAGAGCTGAGACTTTCATCATTTCGAAAGTACCAGCTTCCATATGGTGTCCCCATTCTATGCCATTGCATCTGCCACCACATTACAAAGGAACGCAATGCCATCTATGACAACTCATCTGCCCAAGACTCTACAGGAGCTGGAATCCAGCTTCACATCCACAGAGTCTGTCCATAAACTCAGCTGCTAATTAGATTGGGAGTAGAATGAAGTTAACAGAGCTCTTAATGAGGCAACAAATCATATAAGAAAAAAAAACAACAACCTGAGAAATAATGAATGATTAATACAGAAGAAAGTTGATCAGCGTGCACAGTAATTTATAATTGCTAGACTCTAACCATATGGTCGCCCTCTAAGTATAGATGTTAACTTCACACCTGCAAGACATACATTAGCCAAGGCATGCAGCTGAACCCAGAAGGATCACAGCTTTTCTCTTCACTAAGATCCTGAAAACATACCACCTCCTCAGAAGGGAGAGAAATGAACAAAATTCTGTTAGAAGTTAAGTCTTCTGTAGCTGGTAAAGTAGAATCAAGTTTTGGAGGCTATTTGTGGTAAAGGATGTCTGTCTTTTACCCTTATTATTCACAAGCATGGCACAAAGGCTGCAACAGGTTGTAAAGCTTTAACCTAATATTGGATGCAATAAAGGTTTCACAGTGCTCTTCTCCCTCCTGAAGCTGCAGGGATATAAGCAGGGAAGAAAAAAGACAGCACTCCCATCTGATGAAATTGTATTTCTGGAGTTATAAGTAGATGGGTTGACATTACTAGAAGAAAGAGACTATGTTACCTACCTGGACACATTTCCAATATCAGAAATGGTCAGACTGTAAATCTAGCTAAAAGGAAGCCATGGGCAGATAATCTACACGACCACATGAAATTAAGGTGATCTTTCCATGAGAACATTACTGCTTTGTAGCGCTCACAGTGTGGAGCACATAGCTGATTATGGGGTCTGAAAACCATTTGGAAAGGATGAAAAAGCCAAAAAGATGGCATTTGCCTCTTTTGAAAAGAGATTTATTTCAATGTGATTTAAGGAGTAGTTTAAACTGAAGAGTTTGGACAAACTCACAGAACAAGATAAACTTCACCCTGGTGAGGGAAGCAGTGGTGTTCAGGCAGAATTATTTCAATCCAGGAGTTGTAAACATATGGAGAATATGGCTAAGTGAGGTCACTGGACCAAGTGTTCAACAGCTTGAAAAATGCATCACAGCGATTTTGGAGTAATCTGGGAACCAATGAGGAGAGTGGACACAGGTAGGTGGACCTTTTACAACAGCCCAGGTTAATTGAGGGGCTTCACTGCTAAGTAGTAGGCTCACACAGAGAAAGAAGGAAAGGAATACCACTTAGCATTCATAAAGTGCTCTATACCGATATTAACATTCACAACACACCTGGGAAGCAAGTCTCATTTCCAATGTACACTCAAAGGTTAAGTGACCCTGCTGAAGGTCAGTAACTCAGTCACAGTCCAGAGAAGAGAACCCAAGAGTTCTGACTACCAGACCATGCTGACTTTCCTGAAGCTTATGTGGGAGAAGGAAGAGACTGAAATTATTTTAGGAAGATCGGCTCTGAGATGGAGCAATATTTAAGAGGCCAACTACCTGTAAAATTATCCTAACTGAAGTATTTTAGGACCATCATATAAAATGGGCATTCATAGAATTTCCCCACACCACTCAGTTTTCTCTAAAGTAACAGGCCAATTATTGTATGCAGGAATGACCCAACGCAACAAAAGGGAATGGAAGAGTCCTGGAGGACAACACAGGGCTACACTAAAGCAGAAATAAGCTCCAATTAATACAAGCCATCTCTTTCTTGCCTAGGTGCTAGTAATGCCTGGATTTAAGATAACGGACACATTTATTAGGTCTGCAAGTTTTTAAAACAGTCACTCACTCATCAGGCTTCCTAGTGAAGACTGTCTCAGATACTGTTTTTTAAAATAAACCTAACTCTTTGTTCTAGGGTTTTAAAAAAAGTTATAGGTCTGTTGTGATTAATATTCTGCTGATGTTATCAATTTAAATAAACTTCAGATGAAGCCATCTCCGGAAATGCTCTAGCATTGCACAATACTAGATGAGGGGACAGAACTAGCCTGCATATTGCAGAGCAAGCATTGTGGGGAATGGAAAGGGTAGGAGAAGGAAAGCAGGAGAGCGTGCGGAAGAGAACACACACACTGGCTCTTTTGGCTTCTATCTGGGCACATGAAACCTCTATCGTAATTCAATTTCCTCTTTATCAAGATTTTTCCTCTTAAAAAAACCATGACCAAGGGAGAAACCATTCTCCTTCCAGTCCCCATTTGCTTCTCCTATTGGCAGCCCATTTATAAAACCTTCTAATCCAATTAAACTTTTTGGAATGCAGCTGCTGTTTATTGGCGACCCACTCTGTTGACCAATTAGCTTTAGCCACAATCAATTAACCATTATGCAAATACCATGTCAGGGCAGCATCTTCACTAGCCTAGGTTTATTGAGTATATCAGCTGCACATTCAAGAATGACGGACCAGAACTAGAATGGGACAAACAGAGCTCCCGGAAAGCCTCTCTCCTGACAGAAGGAGCTGCACACCATTAGGAAATCAAGCGAAGGTAAAACAAAGGAGGCCTCAGAGACAATACCTGAATATCCTCCATGCCACTGGGATCCGACATGACTCAACTGCTGATTTTACAGCTACAGGTGTTCAAGATTAAGACTGGTATTACTGAAACAACAGAGACCTAGCCAACCCAGGAAAACACCTTCAGATTTAATAAAAACAGGAGACTGTTTACCAAAGAGGGAAAATAAAATAGGGTTACTTGTGAGGGCAGATTAATGGCAGTAGATGGCAATTAGTTTGCAGAGAGAAATGATGTAAACATGAATGATGCAGCAGAGGTAGTGTGACAAAAGGACAGAGAAAGTCATTCAAGGGATTCTGGGATGTGGCTCTATGCTACAGCTACAGGGCAGAGTCAGAAAATAGAACAGGAAAAGCTTCTCCAATAAAGCAGCCTTAATTACAGCATTCCAATTACTCATCTATTCAAGTGACAAGCAAAGCAGGCAAAACCAAAAGAAAGGTAATCACGGTCCTAGAGGGTAGTGCAGGATCGCTTTCTTGCACAGGTTGTTGAAAGCTATTTTAAACTGAATCCTGAATATAAATCCAGTGTGGCAAATACAGTTGACACTGACAACCATCTAAAATCCAGTATCACAATGAGCTCAGTTCAGTCAGACATGTCGGCATTAAATGACCTGACAGGGATATTCAAAATTATTAAGGGATTTGATAGAGTGAAATGAGAAGCTGTTCCCACACTAGGAAAAAGGATTTAAAAACCCAGGGATACTCCTAACTTCCTACTGTTGAATGTATGTTTGGAATTCAGGCCATGCTATTTCTCTTCCAGAGAAGCAAACATGGAGATAATACAGTCTCGTTGAGGCTAGAATTTGATTATATGAGCATAGCATAAATGCCTATCACCAGGGTTAGAGAATGGAGAAGTGGAACAAATGGCTAATCAACAGCTAATCTCCCACCAAAGGAAGTATGGGGCAGAACAAGAAGGTGTGGTTCAAACATCCCTAAAGCGGTCAGACCCATTCTCTTGCTCTATGTATGTATGTTGTGGCTCATACCCATAGTATCGGAGCCTTGCGATTGGATTCTGTTTTGTCCAGCAGTCCGTTATTGAAGAGTTCAGTATTCCTTCTATCACTGCTATAAAGTAATGTTCTTCCTTTTTCATAATGGGGACCTCAGGCAAATAGGGAAGGGAAAAGGGAAATTACATACCGGTAATTTTGTTTGTTGTCCTCTTCTTCATCTCCCATCCTACAAAACAAGATCCCAGTAGAGCAAAACATTAGAGCGCCACCTGCTAGGAAGCTAAGTCAAAAAGACTCTAAAGCACAGGAGATTTATACAGCCACGTTCCACTCCTTTTCTCTCAAATCATTTAAAAAGCACCCTAAAAACAAACAGAATTAGGAGACATATACATGTGTGTAAAAGAGCAACGGAGTATAAGTGATGGGAGGAAGTGAAGATGGGAGAAAAGGGGGCCCTACAAACAACAATTACTGGTATGTAATTTTTCCCTTGTAGCATGCCCACTCTTCTCCCATCCTACAAAACAAGATTCCATACAGCAAACAGAAGTGATAAGCAGTGAGAACAAAACTTAGGCTTTATGTGACAACCAAAATCAGCCTTATAAAGTAAGGAAAGATCTAACCACTGAGGAGTGATGGTGGTCACAGCACCATATGGTGACTCTACCTAAAACAATGGCCCTGTATACTCACCAGCAAGTTGGACCTAAATTCTGAGGCAAGGTCTCCTAGATTTTGCAGAAAACTGAAAATTCTGCACTTACTTTATTTACATTAAGGACAGAGGGTTTTTATTAAATTAAATAGGAAAAAATATAGTGCAATCAGTATAGGAACCCAAGTGTTACTTATTTTGGCTTCAGAAGGAGTATGAAAGTGAAGTTTGGGATTGGGATTGTGAAGTAAGCACATTAGCTGATGTTTATGCTAAAATAATCACTATGATTAGCTGAAAATGAAATGTAAGTGGCCATAACTTTAGGTTTCAGAGTTAACACCCAATTGAGATGAACAGATCAGCATAGCCTGAAACAATAGCTCTGCAAGGGGTGTCTGTAGACTCATGCAGACATCACGGCATTGGTTTGCATTCAGCTCACATTTTTAAGGTTATTTTTACAACCATGAGAGATAGAAACTTTTTTTAAATGAAATCTTAGATTCTGGAGTACAGTACTCTGCCAAAGGGTGAATTACACAGCTGCAGAATCACAGCCTTCCATAAATCAAGTCAACCACATCAGATGCCTCCGCCCAAGTGGTAGCAGTGGCTCTAGAAATATGTTCATGAACAGACAAAAGGGAGGCCGTATTAAGTCTTGTAATCAAGTAATGATTCTTTTAGAAGCTATTAAACTCTTGTTTTGCCAGTAGAAGCAGACAAGATTAAGACAGCTTCTAGGCTACATATAATGTCACAATATACTTCATCCCAACTACAATATGAAGCCCCATATGCAGGAGTTGCTGAGGCAAGGAACTAAATCTACATAAAAGTTCTGGAAACTAGGGATAATTTATATTTTAGGTGATTAGATGCAGATACCTAGCAGAATTTTTTTTTTAAAAGGCCTAAGCGGATTAGGCACCTAGCTCCCATTGAAAGTCAAAGCTAGAGAAATTTGAGAGCCTTAACTGGCCACGTGAAGCAAGGTCTTACGCTCAACTTGATGGCACTTTGAATATTGGCTTTTGCCCCTGTGGAACCTTACATTGCAGAGTTCCACTAGAAGCACACCTCATGCTCGATTTTTGACAGCAGACTTGTACCATACTATTTATTGTTATGAACTGAACTTCTCCATTCATAAAAAGTGTAAGCTGGGGAAAAAAACAACTCCTCAAAGCTCATGGGCAGAAAATGTCCTGATGAGGAAGCGATCCACGTAAGGGTAAATTAATCCCTTTCTGGAAAAGGAGCACTACCAGGACCTCAACAAAAAACCTGGGGGATAAAGCCAGCCAACAAGGACTAGAGTCAGCACTGAGTGAAGCATGAGAAGGGACAGGGTTGCTGAACTGGAGGTCAGAAACAGAGACTAGATCTTTGCTAACTAGGCACACTTTCCACAAATGTAACCACCACCATTAAGGGAATTGGCGAATCTTCTGTTGCTGCTGAAAGCCACAGCTAGAGCTGAAAGTTCACTTGCCTCTTTTTTGGAGACTGGGGGTGGGGAGGAAAGAAAAAAAAAGATAAAAAAGACAAACTATAGACTTAGGGCTGGTCTTGACTACCGGGAGATCAATTTAGCAGGTCTGGTCAAGACCCGCTAAATCGACTGCAGAGCGCTCTCCAGTCGACCCCAGTACTCCAGCTCTCCGCGAAGAGTGAGCAAAGTCAACCAGAGAGCATCTCCCATCGATGCAGCTCAGTGAAGACACCGGGGTAAGTCGAACTAAGCTACGTCGACTCCAGCTACATTATTCACGTAGCTGGAATAGCATAACTTAGGTCGACTTATCCCGGTAGTGAAGACAAGCCCTTAAAGGTAGTTAGCAAGAAGTGAAAGGGCAGTAGGAAAGGAATCGAGGACCCCTGGGAAGTCTCCAGGGTGCTGCAATAAAAGGCAACCACACAAACATGGCAGCTAAAAGAGAAGCACAGTAGCAAGCAGGCCCCTTGAGAGCTCACCAGCAAGCCCACAGATATATGTGACCGAGCAGCAGAGAGCAGGAAAATACAGAGGGAAAAGTGAAAGCAAGGACTGAGGGGCAACACAGAGATATGGAACTCAGTTGCCTGAAAGAATAGGGCTGATGCCTCCACTCAATAAAGAGGGCTTGGATTCCCTGAACATTAGTACTTTCCCACTGGATAAATAAAAGGGAAGCCTGAAGGTTACACCCTTGTCTGAGAAAAAAAACTTAGAATTACCCAAAGAAAATAAGAGGAGTCAATGCTCCTCAGGGCCCTTAGTCCCTGGGAGGGACAGCTAAAGACTTGTCTACACATGGAGTTGTTCCTGATTAACTCCATGTGTAGACATGCCCTGAGAAATCAGGACCCAAGATCCAGTAATGGCTTGCTTGGAGGAGAGGTTTGAGTCCAGAACTGCACCCTGAGGCTCTGGAGGCATCTAAGCCTTCCAGAGCTGTCCACTGGCTGCTCAGGCTGTATCAGAGGTTCAGCAACTCATTCATTTTAACCATATCCCACAGAAGAGACCAGACTGTGCCCTGAGGGGGGGCAGGCAGGGAGGGGGGAAGAGTGGGAGTCATCCACCTGTGGAGTGGGAGCCTGCAACATTCATAGGGAATGCAGTCTCAAACCAGTTCTCCATAAATTCTGTAAAGGTCATATTCCTCTCTCCACTTCCTCTACTACTTTCTTTTGATAAATACAGAAACCAAACTAGACATAAAAGCAGCAAAAGGCAGAGGACTCCATGCTTCCAGAAGAGAGGGGGGGAAAAAGACTGAGGAAAATGTGAAGGAGCCTACCTAGATATACTTTGTGTTGCTGACAGTCTTTTTTCCTCCTGCTCCCTGGTAGATGGAGATGATATACTTACTGTATGGAATCTTGTTTTTCAGGATGAGGGCCACACAAGTTTATATTTACAAAGAATATTTGTTGCCATAATATTTAAAAACTGTAAAGGAGTTATGCAACCAAAAGACATAGAATAGTTCTGACTTACTTTTTTCAAGTTACTTTAGATCAGTATTTACAAGGTTTAAATTCTGGGTACTAATTTTAAAACGACAATTTTATATTGGCAGTTTCATCAACTGGGAGAGTGAAATCCAGGACACTATTTCTGTGTCACCAGAACGGTCTCAGATGGCAAAGACCGTCTCTTATTGCTAAAAATTACTCCATATGCTAGGGAAGACACTTTTGCATTGCATTAATTTAGTTTTGGTTAAAAAGTGTCAGATTGACTGAAATCCTCCATCCGCAAAGTAGGTACTGCATGGACAGATACAGCACATACACCTCTACCCCGATATAACGCTGTCCTCAGGAGCCAAAAAATCTTACCGCATTATAGGTGAAACCATATTATAGTGAACTTGCTTTGATCCACCAGAGTGCGCAGTCCCGCCCCCCCCGGAGCACTGCTTTACTGCGTTATATCCGAATTCGTGTTATATCGTGTTATATCGGGGTAGAGGTGTATTTCATCACACGACCCTGCCAATGAGCTTCAACCCTTACAGAGAGGGTTGGACTCTTGGACTAAGAAGAGCAGCTCAGTTCCCACAACCAGCTCAATCTTTGACCCTTCTGATGAAACTATAAGAGGGCCAGTGGAGATGTGGGCATCTGTCCAAAGGGAAAAGACTAAGCAAAACTAAGAATCAGGGTTGTATTGGAGAAAGGATTTTTATATATACACACACACCAGGCAGAATTTTTTTTTAAATAATTTTGACAGATAATATCAATGTTCATTTTTAAGCATTTTTTCTATTTTTATCAATTTAAATGTTCAGTTGTGAGAGATATTGGTGGGTTCAGGAAACTAATGATCATAAGCATTGAGGTTCAAAAAGTTAAAGCTTTATAACCATTAACACAAAAATTGCCAACATAATATGTCAAAATACATAAAGTAAATATCCTTAAATCAAACTTAAGGCAAAGGAAGAAGAACGTGGCTATCTGTAGATTTTGCTAATCATCAGTGGAAATATTTTTTGTTGGTGTGTGTGTGCACGGTGAAATCGAGGGTTACCAACATTCACCAATAAAAGTCGAATCCTTCCAAGCCTATCTATATGTGCCAATACTAATACTAATAGTTCTCTGAATTTCTCTAGTGTCCTTCAGCTAAGGTCCTTCACAAACATTAAGCCTACCCCTGGAAAGCGAAGTAGCATTACACCATTTCACATGTGTAAAACCAAGCCCAGAGTTACGTAACTTGCCCAAAATGTCACAGTGAGCTAGAAACTGTCCTGACTCCTGAGCCCCAGATGTACACACTAGAATACAATTGCTCTCAAGTTTAAAGAAGCTAAACAAATCTCATTATTCAGAGCTTAAGTTGCCTGCAAAAGTCAGGAAGCAATTTCTCCCCATGTCTGTCTATGTTCGTATTCATACTGTACTGATCACTGAGATGGGCTATATGCACCACTGCAGAGTGGACCAGGTGAATTATGGGTTTAATATGGCTTTGTCTAAGAGATGCCAATACTGGCTACCACTGGAGGACAAGATACTGGACTCTGGACTGTTAGAGGAGTGTAAACCCTTCTTCTCACTTGCCTATAAATTCCTCCCTGGAAATATCAATTCAGTGAGCCACATGTCCCAAGCAGGACCTTTTTGACAACACTTGCCCTACACACAAGCCAGCTGCTTTAGGGCTCTTATATCTCAGTGATTAATGCAGTACAAATGCCTAGATAAATGGGAACCCATGAGCCCTAGGAATTTTGAACCCCATATGAACTTTTCTTGTTAGAGATGGGAAATCGAAATTTTAACCCCAGCACCAGAGCCTGTACCGCCAAGACTGCACAGCAGCTCCTCAGGCACTCTTCAGGCAGGGGCTGGTAGCTATCCCTCAGACAGACAGAGAAGCCCCAAATACTCTAGTCACTACAACTAGGAGCGTCTAGTGGATGCCATCCCCTCCTTACCTGCGGAGCAGCTTAGCTTTCAGCTCAGGCTTTGTCTCATTCCAGGCATCCAGCTCTGGGCTGGTCAGAGCTGTGGGTTTCATGTGGTCCAGAACAGCACCATCTTTCCCTTGTTTCCATAAGTCATAACGTTCCGGCTGTAGAACCCTCACAAAAACATCCATGGAAATCTTCACCATGTCTTTGCGGCAAGTGCACTGCAAAAGAATTCCAGACACCATGATCAGTCCAGTGCCTCCGACAGTGTGCCCAGCTCCGAGGAATTTCCCCCTCCCAACCCCTCCAGACTTTCCCCCTCCCAAAGCAGGTTAATACTTTGCATATCTACTTTATAACTCCCACAGCTGATATCAGGGGTGTATAGATGTGAGAATATTTGGTGAAAACCTTGGAGAATGAATTACTCCATCAGCCCTTAGAACAGATAAGGCAAAGGCAGAGACTGTGCCAGCTCCCCATGCAGCCCTGCCAGTATTCCTCATCCTTGATCTGGTGAAACTTGAAGAGGGCATTTGAGACCTCAGCCCCCAATTAATCCCTTTTCCTGTCCTCTGAGGCTGCTGACAAATTTGCCAATTAGTGGCAACTAAGGTAATGGGATGCTGGTCTACTGAAATTGATTGAGGCCATCAGTCAGATGGTAAGAAACTTTGGTTACTACAGACCCGGGCAGGGTTTGACCTGAAAGCTCAGAGATGAAAGATTCTAGATCCCCATTATCCAATCGCCTGTGAGCATGTAACTAATACAAATAACCCCTCAGGACAACATTTCCTAAGTGAAAAAAGGCCTCAAAGGAACAAAAGCCCAATCTGGTGCCACACCGTACCTGTTAAATCTTACATTCCTAAATCAAGAGGTCTGGTTTGGAAAGGACTGTGGACAGCAAGTGGTAGCATCCAGAATCAAGGCCTGTTCACTGCCGGCAGAGGAGCACAGCTTGGATGTGAGGAGCAGCATTGTCCAGCTGTCCCCATCTACCAAAAGTTAACTGACTAGTTGGCAGGAGTTGGAGGGGGGCAGGGACGGGGCATGCGCTGACCCCTCTGGATGCAGCTAGTAACCAAGAGGCCTGCTTGGCAATCAGGTCATTGAAACAGCTGTGCCCACACAAAAACAACTAGAATAAAAATACAGATGTGTATCAAGTAGAGTGGTCAACCAACAGCCTGCAGGGAAAACCTGACTGCTATTAATTTTGTCTGAGTTTGATTACACTTCAACCAAGAGAATACATTTATCCACATGTTAAGGAAATGATTTTCAACAGATGCTTAAAAAGTGATTTATTACTCCTAAACAGTTGTCATGATAATTATTAGATTCCCAGGAGTGGGATGGTAACAGTTAAACTGTTAGAACTGAACATCAGAGACAGAGGCTTGGCTGTGTCCACACACAGCCTCTGGTGACTAAAGACTGGAGATCTACGGCACTGAAAAATGATCTGTGCTGCTGCAGCTTCAGAAGAGAGTGGTACATGTAATTGCAGGGGATGCAGAGGGGAAAAGAGCTGAGCAGATGGGAAGTAAGGAAAAGGCTAAACAGCAATAACTGTTTGACATTTAGAGGAAGCATCTCTAGATCAGGGAACAATTTATACCATTTTGGGGGCTACCAAAACAGCATTAAAATTGACCTGTGGAACTATAAATACACATTTATTACTGTATGCAGCCGTGCAAGAGACTAGACACAAATGTATTTTAGGTGGACAGATTTTCACCATGCCAAACTATATGAGTCATGTATGAGACTATCCATACCCCTTACAGAGAGCGTTTTCTGCCCCCAGCACTGAAGCACCAGAGCATATATGCCTCTCTGTAAATTGCTAGCTGATCAGGGGAATGCAGAGCTTCACAAAAACCAACTGATCATGCTGGATTTCCATTCTGCTTTGTAGTCAGAGGATGATGTAATTAGAGCCATTTTCCAGGACTATATTTTTAAAGCTGTTTCACACCCACACATACCCTTTCCAAGCCATCCGCTTACATTTCTATCACTTTCTCAGCAGAAATGCACTAAATTAGACAGTGTATGGCTGTGCTCCTCCCCTTTCTTCTCTCATTTGTTACTAACAGCATTAAAATATTTATGGCCCTGAATGTGAAGCAGTAGAGAGAAGAAAGGTTCTCTGCAGAGCTCCCTGCTGCCCCAGTTCCTCAGCCAGAGGATTCCCCCCCCCACCCCATTCTTGTTTTTCATTTTATAAGGAGTGCTGGTCACCTTCTGCTCTGCAACGAAGCACTGACTTGGGGAGCAGTAATAACCTGACTGTACTGAGCGGGAGGGAATATTTATGGCCAGACAATTTCCAGCAAACTCAATTCATTTAATGAAAAACAGTGTAGGAAAGAAAGGCTTGGAATGTAATTTGGCCAAGGAGCTGCCAGAACACAGATGGTGTCCCATGCTTCAGATTCCGGGCTGGGCAGAAGCTTTCCCCAGAGTCTCCATCAATAGTGGCTTAAGGGATTTGTATCGAGCGGCTTTTCAACTACTTTCCCTCAAGTAATTAAAAAAGGCACCTGTGTGCTCCTATGAGGGGGAACTTGAAGCCGCACCCTGCAGAGCGGATCACCAGTTGGTCCTAGAGATTGGCCCCTTTCCCCTTTGCAAAGGGCTAATCCAGACAAAAAGCTGTATAGACAACGAACATCCCCTTTCCTGCATCTGCCTTGGTACCAGCATGTGTTCAGCACACTAAAGTCATCTCCCTTCAGGGAATACAGGGCAAATATCCAGCCAGATGAGGCTAAGTATCCTGAATGCAACCATGAAAGCCAAAACAGGTAACACTAACTCCCACAAGGCAGGGGCTGCAAGCCCCAAAGGCTCAATGTACAAAGATTGCCAGGAATTTACACACTCGGCTATTTCAGGTCCAATTGTTATTCTGGGAAGTGACACTCCAGGCTGCGGTCTCCCTGGCTTAACCACCACAATCCCCTACAATGCCACAAGTCTGCAGCAGCCAAGCTCCCTGCCTTCTGCACAAATGTAACATGATGTATGTTTATATTTCAATTTTAATTTTATTTTATTGCTTTCACACTAGCGAGCATGAATAATTTACACACAGTGCCTCTCCTCTGGGGCCTCTTCCAGCCTGTGCAATGATATTTCCTCAGCCACAGCAACTATGTCATATTCATGGTCCCACAATGGCCAAACAATTCTCCCCCTCACCCCCTTCCCTCTGCCACAGCGGCGTAATCCTGCTTCAACCAGCAAGTACTCTCAATGCAACTGCAAACTGGGGGTTGTAGAGGTGCATTTAAAGCCAGTCTTCTGCATGAGCTGTTTTTGCAGTTGAAACAGGACAAAGAAAGCACGTATTCTTCAGTTTTCCTGTTTAGATAACTCACCCAATTCTAAATATTTTGCCCCACCTCCACCTTCTTACCCATCACTCCATTTTTGCAAATATTGCTAAGTATCTAAATGTGGCTACAAATGCTAGAATTTTTGAAGGTGAGTGAGAGACAGACAGACAGACACACACACACACACTCTCTCTCTCTCTTTCCCTCTCCAACCCCATTTATCCTTCTTCGGCCAATTTGCAAATAGGGACAGAAAGCTCTCTGAAAGGGAGTTTAGCTGTGCCGTTAGTTTCTAATGGAAAAATTAGGAACAAATGGGGGAGGGGAGCAATTAAAGGGGGTTTGAAAGGTTCTCTCAAGTACTGAGAACTCTGGGGACCTATTGTGTTTCAACCATTGTATAAAACGGTAAGAGACGAGGACAAAAGAGTAATTGGTGCCCCCTGAATGACTTGTACTGCAGGAGCACTGATTCTACTCTATAGCTATTCCCCTTTATGATGCATTCAAGTATAAAAATGATGACTACATTAAGGAGCCAGGCCTCTTCTGCTTATAATCTAGCTATGAATAAAGGAGACCAACTCTTTTTGCAGGATGTTCAGAGAAGGGGGGTGCAGAAGATGAGGACACATTCAGAATGGAGAGGAAATAACACTTGTTTCAGATCTCAGGTAAGCATGAACTCAGATGAGGGATGCTGATCAGCCTCCTCACAACTCCAAGAACAGAAGAGCCACCATTTGGATACAAGGAACTGACATTACATCTTAAGACATTAAACCTTCCTCACAAGCAGTCCAGGCCACACATCATGCACTGAAGCCTTGTGGCTGCCCTCCCCTCTCCTGCCCCTTATTTACTGTTATACACTCTGGTGACAGTGACATTCCCTTCAGCTGTGCCTCGCATGTGGAGATACCGGACATCTTGATGAGCCGTGCTTCAAGAAACCCCTCTCTGTACAGCTGTTTGTGACAATTTAATCAATTCCCTGAATGTCTGTAATGGATTTCTGTGACTGCTGCAGAAAACACAGATCAACAGGCATGCGCAAATCAACAACCTTGCCCATGTCTACTCTGCCTCTCCCAATTCTCCTTGCTGAAGGGTTAGGATGGGATAAGTAGCACTGCCTAATAAGCTATGTCACTAAAGCTGGAACACTGACAGTTCACCAGAGACTGCAGAGAGTGCATGCAACACCTGTATGCAACATAGATGGTAGCTCTCAATATTTATGATGCACCTTCAAATTATAAATAGGATAGAAAATAAAATAAAAATAGTCTGCACATAAACAAAGTGTGGTAAAATAGTCCAAAGCAGAACTAATCGCATTTAAATTAAAGCTACACAGAATCCTGAGATTTAGTACCTCATTACAAAGTTCAGTTTGCTTTCCAAAAATCTGTACTTTCAAATTAAAACATGTCTAGGCCTTTTAGTTGCAATGCTATAAAATGAGCAAGTCTACACCCAAATGATAGCATTAAGGAGAGGTATGAAATCTTGTTCCCTTTATGTAAGCCCCTAAATGCTAATACCTTTAGACAAGGTGGCATGCCTTGGGCCAGTTCTGGACTGGATTTTAAAAGATCTGCACAAGGAAAAAAAATTTGCTCAGAAAACGCTGCCCCAGTTCCTGTCAGTGGCACAAAAGTTTAACCATTGCTACCCTTTTGCCTGGATTTAATAGGTACAGGATTTCATTTGCTGTGCAGCTTGGCCAGCATGCATTAGATGAATCACTTTTATAAACAATAAATGTCTTTCGTCTTCAAAAAATGGTGCTGGATGGACATATGTGGTGCTGGTTGGACTACAGAAACCCTGATGTGAAGTCCCAATCTTCACAGCACAACAGCCCCAACTCCCCTTTACATTCCCTACCCATCGAGACATGCTACAAGTGAAATGCTGCAAAAAACCCCATTCAAGCAGCCCAAGGAATCTTTATAACAGGCTTCCTTCTCTGCTCTCTCCGTGGAATTCATCCCTGCTTTAGACCCACAGAAGGAGTTAGAGTGACAAGGTCACCAAAAGCATGGACCATGACTAAATGGCAACATGAAGGCCGTACACTTGTCAAGTTGAAATGACAGATGAAAAAATCTACAGCTATGGAGTTAAGGGACTCTGGGATCTAATCAAGCATCTTTGAGTCTCTCCTCCTCTCATTTGGTACCCAGATTGCCATACCAAACTGCTGGGAAACAGCGTGGCTGTCACCATGCATGCCGAGAAAGTGACAGATCAAACAGCAGAATATTCATAACCAGGGTCTCCTAGGACCTGCTGGCAAATTCAGAGGAAAATGAAAGTATGTTGTAGGGTTTGCGGTTTTCCTTCAGTTACAGAGAATCAGAGACCCAAAGCGGCAACAAATTGACTTCTGAAAAACAAAATAATGACAGCTCAGTAAAAAAGCTTCACCCGGTGAACCCCTCACTGGCCTGTTGATAAAATCCTGCACCCCAGGGTGAATGCCTACCATTTTTAACATAAGAAGCTTCCTCTCATCCTGCCTGCACTCTAGACAGAACACAGGACTGGTGCCTACATGAAGCATGAGAGGGCAGAAGCCTGGTGCCCACGTGAATCATGATTCTTATACAGAGTCAAAGGGCCCATTTAGTGAAATAACTGAAATATATATATATTCAGTTTTAGTGTTTCCCTTGACCTAAGTATTTAACAAAAAGTCCACCTTCCTCATAGCCCAGAAGGGCTTTTTAGGAATTCACCAAATCCAGGGGAACTCTCCACATATTTTCTATTGAGGCTTCCTCTGCCCCCATCTTCTCTCTCATTTCAGAAGCTAGCAACTTCACTGACCACCTCCCCAAGGAGCAATAGGGATCTGGTTATCCAAGGATAGTTTATGAAGATAAAATCATGGCAAAACAAATGTAAAAGAATCATAAATAAATCTGTTTAGATAGGCTGAAGATTCCAGTTTGGAGGACAGTCAATATTGAACAGATTTCACAGAACACAGAGTTCAGGCTGCGCTTATTAACACAGACAGAGCTTATTAAAATAAAATAAAAAGACAGAAGTAGTAAATAAAAATCCCCATCTTGAGTCCTGCAACTTATCCCATCCCAGCAGATCTGATCAACTCAGAACTGGTACAGCAGGCCCCGTTGAGAGCCTGAGACTGCATGAACACAATAAAACATTTTTCCTAAAGAGGCAAAACAGTGTCCTAGCCCCGCAAAGGCTAAAAAGTCATTTCATTGCCACGTTCCCACAGTCTAAATGGGAGAAGTGATTATTTAGTCAAGCCACGGACCTCCTTCCCATTCTCTCTTACCATCCTTTTACCATTCCCAGTAGGTGGGAGGAGGGAAGTCTCACCAATGCCTTTCAGATGTGTCAAATTGTCTTTTATGACCACTAATAATAATCCTCTGTAAAAGGACACAAATTAAGTCAAATCGCTCATTTGATAAACAGTAATGAAAATAAAAATAGAAATATACAGAAAGCTGGATTTCATTTTATCCCTTTTACGGAAGGTGGATTCTCTCCACAACAATTGACTTCCCAGCTACTAAAAGAAAACAGAATCCAATCTGCTCAGTAGCATATGGAAAGTTAATGCAAAGGAACATTTCTCCCCATGCAGAAACAGAAGCTTAGGTGAAATAAATCAGTTTTAAAAAATGGCACTTCTGGGCCTCCTGCTGAACTCAGGCCTGTTTTGAATGTTTTGCTGAACTCAGACCTGGCAATATGCAAGATCTGCCAAGACTGAACTAAATTCCATTTTGCTTTAATGCTGGTTTAAACACAAGAAAAATGTACACATTCAAAGACGAAGTTCTTCTCCTTGTTAAGGCAGTTTTAAAAACAGGACAGAAGCTTTGACTTAACGCCTCTAACTCTGGATTGCCCATGATGCTGGGGTCACAGAGGAGGTTGCTTTGCAAGCAAAATGGCTGCTTCCAAGAGGAAGCTAAAATTCTTATCCACTAATTCACTTATATTGGGGGAAAACATATATTGCTAATACTTTTCACACTGCCCCTTTCCACATAAAATTCCAGAACACTAACTGAGCAGGAAGGTTACAGGTTTCTGTTAACTACTCTGAGAGATGCAGGTGTCTCCAAAAGGCTCCCTTCCCAGTACAATACCCTAATCTGCAGGTTTAGGACTTTGAATTAATTCAGGCAGACTAGGATTCAGCTAATTTCTACCCACCCACATATGGCACAGGAAACATGGTCATGTGCCCCCTCTCTAAATTTTCCTTCCACTGAACTCCACATTCTGTGGCTTCAAGCCGACACCCATCTAGATGCCCAAGTTTTGTAAGCTGGCCGAGGCACCATAAGTTTCAGGAAGATGCCTATGCAAGATGGGAAAGGCAAACGAGGACTACCTGTCCTCAGGTTAATGAAAAGTTAAATTTGAGGGGGGGGAATAGGAAGAGCTAAAAAAGTGCATTTGCGTGTTTACTCGCTGGTAGTTGAAAGCTTGCGGGAAGGAATGAGCCTTGACCCCCTGTTTCTGGTGTAATTACTAGCATTGCAGTAAGTCTCAAAAACAAACCAGTTCATTAGGAAATCCACTGGAAACACACTGTAGAGTTTGATAAACAAAACAATTAGGCAAAAACTTCTAAGGACTCCCCCTGGTCCTTGGCTGCAGGGCATGCTTCCTCTCGGCTTGCTTCTGTAATGCTCTGTGCAGGTTTTTGCGGGTAGAATAACAGTGGATAGGGGACACATGGTGTCAGATAAGGGCAAGATTTACTCCACTCTGTCCATAAACAAGATCAAAACAGAGAATTCTGGTTCAGGAAACAGAATGGTAGACAGCGTTGAGAAGTCTCTCTCATGTTGGGCAAAATTTAATAGCTTCATACAAAGCTTCTTCTCATATCTTAAACTAAAAAAACAATTCCCTAAAACTACTGTGTGCGCCTTCCCTCAGGGTCTTCACTACATAGGCTGACGAATGTTTCTAACCATCCGGGGAATTCTGGAACAGCCTTCCAGTAGGAGCAGTGGGGGCAAGCAACCTAGCTAGTTTTAAGATGCAGCTTGATAAGTTTATGAACAGTATTATATGACTGGGTTACCAGCGACAGCAATAAATGGGACTCAATGACCCTAGCGGTCCCTTTCAGTCCTACGTTCCTGTCTCTGTAGATCTACGTCAGGTGGTTACTCTCCAACTTTGAAGCGCTCAAGGCATTAGTCTAGGATCTATCCTAAACACATGCAGGCGGTTCCTCTATACAGCAAACAGAATTACAGTACAAAACAAATTCCAAATCAGTGAGATCCAGAGCTTGAGCCACAGGCCTGTCAGAATCTTCTCAGAAGCATTGCAAATGGGGATTCAATAAAATATCAACTCCTTTCTTTCTTGACAGCCTCATTCCAGTTTGTGGGCTAAATAAAACGATTGCCTATGTAGTAAGCATTTTATAAATTTGTATCGAACAACACCTGCTGAGTGTCTTGAGACATTAGTAGGAAAAAGTTCAATTCTCTCCACTGTTGTACAAGATTTACAGCTTCGTGAAAGAAGGCTACTCACTTGTACTGCTTGTTCTGAAAGTATGTAATTACAATAGTCCACTGACAGTTGCGATGCTATGGAAACACGGAATATTCAAACACTATTGTATCAACTTTAGAAATGTTTATGTAACTTTACGGGCTGGCTAGTGATTGTATACCTGGCTCAATGGGTGAGCTAGAAGATGTTTCCTGTAGGAACTAAAAACCAAATGTTGAAACAAAGCAGGTAACAGGTCTGCAGTGGACCTGAAGTACTTTAAATCCTACTAGACTCTCCCTGTGGAAGAGGGGTGACCATCTGGTAAGCTAGATCTGTATTTAAGCTGTTTGCCATTACAATTTATTTTCTCTAATGCTTTGGTTCTGAATAAATAGTACTTTGCTATATCAAAGCTGGTTGATCACTGATTAACCCTGTCATTGCCCCTGAGAGAACAGGCCTGCAGGTGCTGCGCTAAAGGTAAGTCTGCTGAGAAAAATCACAGTGAATTGCATGAGTCTACAGCCTAAGGCCCAGGTCTAGAGGGAGAAAAGTCATGGGACTCTGCCCCAAGAAAGATGACAGCTAGAGGCTGAGACTTCAGTGGGATGGGCTTGAGGAGGCCACAAGGAGGTCAGAGGTGCAGTTAACTCAGGAACTACGATGGTCACCATTCCTGGGTTATGCTTTAAGTGAGCAGATAGCAGCACCCACACAACTTCAAAATTCCCAAGCTAAGCAGAGCAATCCTAGACTACCCCGCTGAGGAGGTAAAGCAGTCTCTATGCATACTCTGCTTTCCATGTGTTTTTTACCTTTTGTGCTCAAAAAAAGGAACCAAGGATCTGTCATTATACAAGTTATGGAGAGAAGACTTCCATCACTGTCGCAGTTTTGCAGAAACGTAACTCTGCTCAGTAAAACATCCATGTCCAAAACATCCATGTCCAAAGTGCCACATTTAACATTTAGGGACTGTTCGTGAAGGTGTATTATCAACCGGCGAAGCTGGTCTGTAATCACTTTCTCCTTTTGTCCCAGGTGACCAGGAAATCACAGTCCAGTCCCACACCCTGTAGGAAATAGCACACTGGCTTGTGTGTAGCACAGGGCCCTGACACTTTGAAATGAAGCCATCTTTTTGGTGACCAGATCCAAAAGACAGAACACACAAAGGATCACAGGTATTCCCATGATAGTCATATAAAGTTTGGATTCCTGGAGACATTGAAGGGCCCTGCCTACGGAACACCTCTTCGTGGGTTTCCCATCCCAAAATGATACTTCCATCATTACTATAACTTAGGGAAAGAATTTGGAAGTACTTTCCTAATTGCAAATCAGGCTTTTTCATAGGCTAGCACAAATCAGTATATCCCAGAGGAACACAACCACATTGTTATGGTGTTTGACCTGTGACCACGGGGACCTTATGGAACAGATTGCCTCACATGCGGTTGTGTATCATTGGTAGCACAAATACCACTGCAGCCAATCAGGACAACCCTTCATAGAGGTGGTCCAACTTTTCCAGTGACGTAGGCCTCATGAGTAGCACCTCCATGTGTCACATACAGAAACAAAATGGCATCCTCCATGTGGCATGACTTCACATGTACAGTACATGCAAAGTCATGCTGCGCAGAGGACACCGTTTTGTACAGCAGGTCTGCTGCATGGGCAGATGTGTTCAGGGGCCAGAAGGAATCATTCTGTGAGCCATCAGTTGGACCAGCCTCAAATCTGCCAGTGGGTAACGTGTAACCAAAGTATATGACAAATAACCAGCATGTGGAAAACCTGTGTTTTGTTGGGTATCATGCCAAAAACTATTATAATCAGTCAATTATAACTGTAAAACTTTTCATTATATGAATTAAATAAACCAGAAGAACATTGGAAAGAACTAATTCCATCATGAGCAACCATGAGAACCTTCCATCTTTGGCTGTCAACAGGGCTTGAACCTTGGACCTTCACGATCCCCAGGGCAGGCCTCTAACTCCTTAAGTTAAAAGAGCACTTTATCTTCTATAATCACCAAATTGTCCAGATGGGGGAAGATAATTCCTGTTCTGAGCAGGTATGCAGCTGCAGCATATGGTGAAACCAGCTCAAGAATACCTTGCCTCACTGCTCTCCCTCCACACACAGAGGCATACACATACTTTTCTAGACACAGTCTTGGAAGCAAACTCTACCAAGCCTGACATGCTTTTCAGTTTAGGGTGAATACTGGCACCTCTTACCATAAGAGAGTTTTTTATTGGATACACAGAATGCTCATTTACCATACAATGAATTAGCCACAGTATGTTCTGGCATTACTAGCATCTAGTATGTACTTTGGATTAACCTCTTTTCAGAGGTTAAGAAGCTAAAATTCACTTGGTGTATCTTCAAGTGCAAGAATTTGGCACAGAGAGAAAGTTTGTGCATAAATAAGGCAGGCAGGAGACTATGTATAGATCTGAAAAAGGCAAAAGATAGCACAGACAACCAAAGCTCTTTTGAAAACCATGCAATAAATGAAGCGCTCCTAATTCTTTCAGTCAGAATCGACATCCACCTGCGGATATTTTCAAAGCAGCATGAGGAACTGGTGAGTTACTGAGAACACGCAAGATCTGACTCCTTATTCATAATTCTCCTCTCTGAGCCACCCAGTGAAAACCTTGCACCTGTCACCATGGAACCAAGCTGCAAGAAAATTAGGAGCACTTCTGTCAGGAAAGACAAATGATTAAACAAACTGGAGCCAAAAATCAGGACAGGCAGTTTGGAAGGAGTCTGCTCCAACTACACGGTCACAAAAGGCAGCCTTCATTTTAAAGTGTTCTTTGTACACGTGGCTAAGGATTGGGGCGGGGGAAGGAAGTAATGAATACTAATGTTTAGAAGGTATTTTAAAAGGCATTGGAGGGGAAGTCAAAGGGAAGGGCATTGAGAGGGAAAACAGCCATTCCTCTCCCAACACTGCCAAGGGAATTTGCTCCTGGAATAGATGGTATTAATGTATTAACCATGCATCAATACTATCAAACAGGTAGCACTCCTCTCAGAGTTCTCCTGCTATGAGGCCACCTACCATACAGAGAGAGACAAAACAGCAGACTAGCTGAAGATGAATCATCTCCAACTAGACCACTGGAAAAGCAGCAGCAGCAAAAAAAAAAAAAAAAAAAAAAATGTTTTATTTCTAAGGGCCTTGGGGAGGGGAGCAGAGTGGGCAGGAAAATTGGGGCCCTGCTCAGCAAGCAAATGATTTAACCAAGGTAGACAGGAGTGCTGCAAGTGGAGAGAACAAGCATCTCAGCTGTAGTGACATCAGTTTAACGTGAACATTCATCATTTCCAAGGAGCCATGAGCACAAGGTTGTTCAATATGGACTCATTGTCACCCTGAAGGCAAGGAAAAAAACTCCCAGCCTGTGCTCACCCACCCATCCCTCTTACTTGCCTGACCACCACACCACCCTTTCCCCCACACACCCCCCTCAAGCACATCCATTGCATGCACACTCCTAGGAAAGATGAACAGGACAGAGATATGAGATGACTCATTTCCCCCGAAGCATGTTTACTGTGAAAGAATAAAGATGCATTTAAATTACACTTGTAATCGTTTTCTAGGTTTCCCACAGAGTTAGAGTTAGATTCCTGTCACCAGCAGGAAAAAGCCACAGGAATAGAGATGTTTGGAAGTATGTATTTATTTTATAACAGGCAGCCAAGTACTCCCATTCTTTGAATGGTTAAAGCTGCTCTCACTTGCTAGAAGAAGGGGGAACAGGGAACCACAAAGAGAGTGCTAGTTTTAAATCCTCCCACTGAACATTCATTCAGAGTTACATGACAGATGCACTGGCCCAGATTCCAGCACAAAGAGCATCTGTAGCCAGCCCCACCAATCAGGAGTATGAAAATGCTTTTCCATCTCAAAGCACATCTGATCTCGGTAAGTTACCATCTAGAAGATAACTCGTTTCCCAAACCAGCTGCTCTATTTTAACTGGCATACTCATCAAGGATACTCACTTTGTATTTGGGCTTTCAACAGGATCAAACAATGGGGACTTGAGTTCTGGGGAAGTAGGAGGCTATGAAAAGACAACTTACCTTCTCCCCCTCCCCCCCTCCCCAGCCAAGTGAAAGGTAAGAGACGAGCAGTATTAATAATACTCAGAATGTACCTAACATTCAGGGTATGACTACACTGCACATAGTTAGCCCAGGCACTCAGTTAGCCTAGCTCAAGTACAAGCATTCTCATAGCAGAACCACAGTCATGTTGTTATTTCTGTACTTGCCCATGCGTGTCTGTGGGCATATCCCATGGCTTTCTGGGCTGAGGCACTGTAGGATTCTTTCCCAGTCAACCTTGTCAACTGCAGAAAAATCTGCCTGTCTCTCAGGAGGATTTGTGGGAAGGGCACTGGAGAACTATCAGCACCTGAGTGATCTTGCCTGCACCCTCACTGAAAAGTGAATGGGTTCCAGCCCAAGCTAAAGCATGGCTCGGGCTTCAACCCACTCTGATGTACCAGGGTACAACCCAGACTAATGAGTAGCTATGTCACTCCTGCCCTGTAACCTAGGGTGCCCTTTACAATGCCTTGCTTCTGAAGCCTCCAACCTGGACTGCTCACAAACAGCCTCCAGCATGTAAGTCGCTCCTTGCTATGTCTGTGTTTGTGCTGCTGCCAGCCAGCCACACCTCGGATCACACCAGCCTTAACAATTACCGCAAGGTGACCCCAACGCACTCCCAGTCCCAGATTTTCCCCTAGAAACATATGTCCTACACTGCCCAGCCCTCTCCTGGACAGTACAAATATATTAAGTCTATAATTCCTTATGGGAATAATATTCACACCGCTTGCTACCCAGACACTTCAATTTGAACACACTGGATTAGATAAAACAATAAAACAAGTTTATTAACTACAAAGAGATAGATTTCAAGTGAGTACAAGTAATGATGAGGCATAAAACTCAGAAATGATTACAAGAAAAATAAAAATAAAACACTTATAGTTTGTTAGGCACCAGTATTAGATTAAAAATAAACTTCTCTCACCACATGCTTTCAGCAATCTTACTGACCAAACTCTTTAGGTCAGGTCCCTTCCCCCAGAGTCCAATGGCTGCTTCCTTTGTCTCTTCAGGTGCCGTGCATCCGATGGGCAGGGGGGACAAAGAGGGTGTCTTGGGGTATTTGCCCCTGCTTTTTATAGTTTCAGTCCACCTCTTGAAAAACACTTCCAGTTGGGAGCAAGGCGACAAGCAGTCTGTGGGGCAGGAGACTTCATGCTATTTCTTTGCTAAGATGTAGATTTTTGCCCTGGCCCCTTTCCTGTTGAAGAATGGCCACTTAGCAGATAATGGTCCATCAGCCTTGTCTACACCTGGCTGAGGAGTCAGCTTGCCTTTTGTCTCTGAGGAACTGGTTTGGCCACTCCCCAGACTTATCTGGAAAACACTTTTAGTCATGATTTCTGCTTGCGTTTATAACTTCATATATAACCCTGCTATATGTGCATTTTGCCATGACATTACTGATCAGCAAATTATGAGTTTTTAAATTATACCTTACAAGGCATATTTTGTACAAAGATTATTACAATAGCACATAGGGTGTAAACACAGGGGTATATTCTTTCATACCCATACTTCCAGCTATGCAAGCAAACATGGATTCAAAGAGCAAATAAGCATATCCTTGAACATTGTGTGTGAATATTAGAAGATGTTGGGTAAAAAAATACATGTAGGAGTATGGCTTAAGCTTACATTGTAAACACCTCAGATCTGGAAGGAGCTGTACCAACATTAATTTTTAGTTTTAACAACTGAAAGTAAAACCGTATCTGGTTCCACTTCCTTCTAAGCCCCACACATCTATAACTAGGGGCATCATTTCATTTGCAGTGGGTATTCTTACTACGTCTCCCACACCAAATGACTGTCTTCCCCACTCCTTACCCTCTCCACAACTCTTTGCAGTAGCTAACACAATGGTACTAGCACTCAGTGAAGCACACTACACTACGACTAACAACAAGTTCAACTAACACACAACTTAATGTCTAAGGGCCAGATTCCGAAGTTCGTACTCAGTTTCTAACAAGGCAAGTCTTCTGCTGACTTTACTGAGAGTTTTGACTGAGCAAGGACGTACATTTTTATTCTGATCAACTATCATAGTTTCAGGTAACTGCACCTGTATTCCCCCTCTGAGGCCCCTTGAGGGTCACCCATTTAAGGTTTCCAGCTCCCAGCGGTAACCTCTCTTGGGCTGAGACCCTCATCTCTCCCTCCTTACTGGGGTTTTAGGCTGCACAGAAGTTCTATAGTAACAATGGCAATCTCCATTTCTCATGAGTATTTTACCACTGAAACTTCATGAACTTCACATCTACATTGCTACATACTGCTCTAGCCAGAGAGGCAGACTTTACGGGAGGAAAAGTTCTGATCCATCCCAGACTTGCTTAAGACATATGCAGTCCTTCCATGAATGGCTGGGAAACATGAATGATTGAGAACACGGGTTTTTCCTCCTCTACCAACTGGAACACAATATTTATAAATAATGCTCCAAGAAAGATCTACTCCCACTAAAGCCATCAGCAAGAAACCACTTATCCAGTTAAAGTGTCCAGAATTTATGTGCTCCTTGAACTGAGAGGACCAATGTTTTGTTTGGTGACAGGCATCTTAGGAACTGTTCTTTTTGCTTTATGCCCACACTCATTGGCGGACCCTCCAGTATCATCTTCTGAGGCTATTCCAATGGAATGACACCAGCTGACACAACTGTAAGGTAGATCTGCGAAAGGATTTTTGATAGGCTTGTAATGTGAACCTCCTTAAGCCTCCACTCTGCTGCATGAACGACTGGAGCTGGTGGACTCCTGTGTGACAGGGAAGCTGAAAGAATAAGCTGCAGGGAGCCCATTCTTCACGTAGCTATTTACCGCAACCACAAAGCACCTTCAACACTATAAATCAGAGGGTTAGTGAGACACAGAAAGACCAGGAGATCATGTCAACCTCAGGAATCAACTGGGTCAGCTTTCTATTCCAAAAGGCCAGCCCATCTCCTCTGGGCCCTTCAGTAATCACCCAGAGCAGGAAAATTCATTACCAAACAGAAGAACAAAGTCTTCAAAAGCACCAAAACCAATCTGGTTTACACTGTATGGTAATTAAGTTTGAAGTAAACCAGGCTAAGTATTAGAAAAGGCCTCTCCTTTTAAAAACTGAGTGCTGAACTGAGAAATCTCAGATGGGCTGCAATCTTCACTGATCCCCCTCAGAACTGGAGTAAGAAAGAGGCACCATCATTCTGCTTTAAAAAGGTAAATATTCTTCCTCTGATAACAGAAAGCTTGCAAAGCAATCTCAACAGCTCTGTAACAGGGTGGCTTGACCTGAAGGGCCAGAAGGCCTGCAACAAGTCTGCCTTGATTACTAAGGAACCACACCTGGGAGAGATGAGGTATCTTCTCTGTAAAGATCAGCAGGAAGCTGCAATGAAGGGGGGAAATGCTCAGGGATCAGAGATTGCTAGGCATGAGCATGCTCCAGCAGAGTCCTGGGAGTTAGGACTGAGACACCAGCCAGATAGGGCCTGCCAAAGCTGGAAAGGCCCCAGGCAGGAAGGCCTGGGAGGAGGAAGAGAAACTTTTGTTTTGTGTGGACTTTCGGAATGACTGTTCTGGGATTCTGAGTTTTGTTTGGTGTTTATTTCATATTAATAAACCCAATACCCAAGGAGGAAACGAGCCTGGGTGAAGTTTTATTTGAACAGTCCAAGAGCGAAACTGAGGCAGGCTGCCTGCAGGGTGACCCCAGGCCACACTTTCAAATTATTCCTGCCAACTCCTCAGGAATTATATTAACAGGAAACTAAACCCACCTTCTTTGATAAAATCCATTGACACCAGTGTGTCAAATAAGCAATGCTTCAGCAGTTGGCACATCCCTAACTTGTTGCCCTGCTTTATTTCACAGTGCCTTTGTTGTAAACTGCACTTTATAGACAAGATCATTAATATCCAGGCACTTAAAATCTAAATTAGACACATATCAATGACAAATGGCAAGCCATGGTGGAAAAGGTTCAGGTGCAGTAAACTATGGGAAAGAAATACTGCCCCGAAAAGAGCACTTTTTCCAAAGAAAGGCAGGCTACATATATTATTGTATGTAGTCTTGACTATATTTTTTTTTAAAAGGAAACAGGCAAGCAGGAGAGCTGGAGTGGAGATCTGTGATGGAAAGCTAACCAGGAGGAGATGAAGGCTACTTGTACCAGCACATAAAAGTAGGACTCCGGCAGACAGAGCTTCTTGACCCCATTTTGTATTGAGACAGATAATTCTAAGACTGTCTTTGGAGTAAATGGGAGATGAAATGAAGCTATGAAAATGCCAGCCTGCAGTAACATAGATGTTATCAGCCTCTAGTGTCTGCTATTAATATAATAAGGAACATAAGAAATTGCTCCCATCCACCTATATCCAGTCAGGTTTGCAAAAGAAATAGAAAAGCTGACCTGTGATACGCACATGAATTTCTTGAGTAATTGCAGGTTCAGAAGTGCCTTCTTGAATAAGGGAAGACTATAGGTATAGGCTGTTTAGGGGGTTCTAGCTGGACAATGTAAAAATGCAGGCTATAAAAAGGGTTATTAGTAGTGTACTTGATTAAATAGTATCATCTTATAAGCTTTACTGATTGACAGAGGCCTTGTACAGATGACAACAAAGCAAAGCCAACTAAAGCAGAAATGCAGAATGGGACTGCAGCCTTCTGTAGCTAAACTACACATTACCAGGAAGAGAAAACAATCAGTTGCTTTATTTCAGCCATAAGATCTCCTGGACAGTATTAAACAGAGAAACCAAACAAAACAGAATTAACTGGAGACCACTATCGAAAGGTTCATGAGAAGATGCTGAAGGGGGCAAAAACGTGTGAGGGTATGAAGCATTTCCTCTTATAATCTCCGCATCTAACAGTCTGCCTGCAAACACTGACTACTAGCGTACAAAGAACAAACACTCACACTCAAATAAAATGGCAATACCATTTGCATTAAGTTATGGATCTAAAGAAGGGAATTCAGAGCGCAGGCTAACACCTGAAATGTTGTGCCCCCCTCTCAAACACAACCCTTCAATATCATCCCCTTAGCAATCTTTCCACTCAGTAAATACCAACTGATTAATACAGCCCAGCTCCAAAAACATTAGAATCTTGAAAAGTAACACTTCCTGCAGGAGTTCGATCTCTCCATGTGACATACCAAGGAATCTAGAAGTGGTTGGGAAGGCCTGGTGATAGTGCTCCATGCTGATATACATGAGTCTAAAGCTTGATATCAGATTTCTGCCCCACCCCATAGGCCAGTAGAGCCACTGGTTCCACAAAGACAGCCAGAAACAACTTGCAATGCTCAACTTCAGCTCCTCGTGTTGAAATGGCATTGGCAGGCTCTGGTAGGTTCCATTCAAGCCTTCTTGACTGGAAGGATGATGGCTGCAACACAATCTCTTGAGGACAGGTTGAGGCATTTACAGGGATAATGTGATGATTTGGAGATCTATGTACAACCTATGGATTCTGACTGATTTTATAAACTCTGTCTAATTCCAAACCCCAATGTGTAATAAACGATCCATGGGCTGGATAAGGACTACATAACATAACACACCCCTTGCCTGAAATAACAAAAGTAATCATTATCACAGTTTAATAACTGCTCTGGCAGGACAATGGGTATACTAAAGAGGGTGCTTAAGCTCGGAGAATCCGGTTTTCTTGGTGGTCTATGGGGAGGGGGTTTGGAACAGGAATTTTGCCCAGAAGAAGAGGCAACAAAGAAACCTGGTGTTAATACTAGTATTTAAAGACTCAGACAAATTACACTTGAGACAGCAGAGAGGAACAAAGAGGCATGCTTTCATAGCAGAGGGGACCTTTTTGGACTACTAGACCACCCAGGAGCTGAATGACACTGATTGCAGAGGTCAGGCAGAGACTCTGTATTCAAGAAGAGAAGCCATATGCAGGAATGGGATCCTGGACTCCTTAGACTCTGACCAAATCCCAAAGAACACTGCAGACTGGTGAGGAAACCGAGGCAGAGATTTAGATGCAGGTGATCTTTATTTTGTCTTGATCCGTTTCTCACTTGTACTAAGTAAAGAGTAATTCTGTTAGAAATCTTTGCAAAAGACTGTGGTAGCTGAAGCAAACAGGCATGTCCCTGAAGAGGTAAACCCTAAGCTAGAGTGCCCACAAGACTGGAGCTCTGGAAAGCAACTGGGTCGTCTGGGGGGGGTGCTGGCACTAGTTTCATGACTAGGCAGTTGGACCCCAAGTATCATCTCCAAGAAGGGGGTGCTGGAAAGAGAATGAGGGTACATCTACTTTGCAGCTGGAGATGCAATTTCCAGCTTGGTTAGACGTACACACACACGAGCTTTGATTGAGCTACCACACTAAAATAGCCCAGCCACAGCAGCACAATGGGTTAGCCTCCCAAGTACGTACCTCGGTTCTCAGACAAGCCTGGACTCTGCAGCACCGACACTGCTATTTTTAGCACATTAGCTCAGTCAACACTAGCACATGTTCACCTACCTCCAGCAGCAGTATAAACGGTACCTTGAGAGTGTGCCAAGAATCCCAGAGCCAGAGGCAGTGACTGAACTCAGTTCAGATTCAGGAAAGCTTAAAAGCACAAAGTAATCACTCCCTAAACTGGGTTAACGGCTTGGAAACATCCTCTCATTAAGCTCTGCTGCAGGAGGCAATCGAGGTATGCATGATCGGGACAATTTCCCTACTTTGAGAGAAGTAGACTGTTTAAAATAGCATGTGAAGAGGTTTCAGATACTTTTTATACACCTCTCGAGACAGAAAGGTGTTTGCCCGGTATTGGTTTATGAGAAGTGAAAGAGGCAGAAAACAATTACTTGAGAGATTACTTCCTTCAGGTCAGGTCAACTGAACACCTGTTCTGATCAAAGAACTGGAAAGAAAAAGAAAAAAATAGGCCAGGCCTGAGGCAGAAACCACAGAATTCAGCTGACCATCCAAGGTATCCTGTCTGCCCAGAACCAGGACCTGAGTCTGGGACACAGTAAGCAGATACAAGAGAGAGACACAAAGCTGACTTGATAATCGTACCACGCACTGACCCTTAGCTTACTTAAGGCAAGGATTTCTTGGATAAAGATGCTAATATGGTAATGAGCTGTCTATCAGTGACTAGCTGACAGATAACAGTTCAGACCTCTAAGACTAAATATTCCTGTTCAGCTACAATTATACACCCCTCTAGTCATTTTGACTCTTTCCCATGTTCACCTCAGAAACATTTAATTTCCACTGGGTTCTTTAAAAAAATTCATGTTATAGCAGCAAACTAGCCACTTAAATGCCCATCAGACCAACTTCTAACTGAATCTTAAACACACACACACACACAGGTGTTTACTAGCCCTAGCTACAAGTCTACAAAGATGTAAGGTACACGTATCTATAATTAGTTGCCTATGCAACTTTACAGCCACTGCTGAAGTGTTGATTTTCTTCGAACGTTGATACTTGTCCTACAATTACAGCAGAACTAGTTTCTAGTAAACTGATCATTAAACTCTGCTCTGGTTAGAATGCATTTTTGCAGTCTAGACAGGTTCTCCTGTTAGCAGTACTTTCTATCTACCTGGCAGGCAATTAGTGCTACTCTATGTAGGTTTTTCTAAGGTCACCCATCACTGCAGTACATGAGCACCTTCTTATTGTATGTCATTAACATCTTTCCTTCCATCCACAGCTCTAAGCAGAGCAAAATCTATGCTCTGAGTCCCCAATGTCAGAGCATATGGAAAAAAGAGCACTGTCCATCTGGCTAGTTGCGAAAGGCCTGTTATGGACTTCCTGTGTTGTGGTAAGGAGAGGAGTCAGCCTGCTTGTTGCAACCCGGAGAGATGGAACACCAAATAGGTTGGTTTTTTTTTTTTTTTTTTTGTTTTTTTTTTAACTGAAATAATATTCTGTACTTCCACAGTGTCATTTCTAAGCACTTTAAGAACTAGGATAGTGACTTAGGGAAAAATCACTCTGGTATAAGCGAATATAATACAACTCTGTTTGACAGCAAAAAAACGAAATAAACTAACAAAATCAGATTAGCTGCTTTAGTCAACTCATTTAAAAAAACCTGTGGTATTTAACCAGAAAAGAACAGTCCAGGATTTTTCTTTCACCATGAAAAGCACAGGCAATCTGAGTTTACACACAACCATCTGACATTTCATTAAATCCTTGTTTAACTTAAAAAGGAGAGGTCAATGAACTTATTGCTCATATACCATAACAGAGCTCACACCTCATCCAGAATCCCCTACCCTGGCAACAAATGGTTAACATACACACATGCAACTCATGACTTTGGAAATAGTAAATGGAATCCTGTAAACAGAGAAGTGTCACCTGGTGCAATGGAAATAAATTGGGCATCTCCTTCCACTCTCCAACTTTCTTTCCCCAGATGTGCTCAGAGTTCTCTATGCTGTTTGTTCAGTAATTTCACGCTATGCCGCTTAACAATGTGAGCATGGAGGCTCAATCTAAAACTGCACTTCCCAAATGTCACTTGTTTGTGAACACATGGCTGAGCTCAAAATTGCTTTTAATATTAGAGCAGTGCCCGGTGGCGCCGCTGTAGTTAAGGGTTTGTCAAAATTTCCATGATTAAACCCCCATTTTCTGGGGTTTACAATTCCAGGAACATTTGCTACAGACTGAAACTTAGTATGCCAGGTTGCAGCAGACCTGAGCACTATTTTTAAAATTTCAAATCAAATTTACGTAGCCATTTTATTTTATTTTTAAAGTCTGATGCATACAAAACTTATTTAAGACCTCTTGTGGGTTTTAGGCTTTTCTTATTGCTCCTTTAACTCCAAAACACAATCTCAGAGTTATGGCTTCCATTCCACCCTTCCTTATTCTGCAGAGCACAGATATAAATAGAATATGGCTTAGTCTACAATCTCAATAAATAATCTGACATCTAACAGGGTGCAAACACCCTAGGGTAGGGTTCAGCTATTTGAGTGGGGAAAGAGGAGGTAACTACACAAGATCTCCATAATCCCATAGTAGCTGGATGTTTCTGCTGTAAAGGTCTGCATTTGATTAAATGTCAGCATTGACCAAATTGTTATTGTTAAGCTTTGGAGTTTATACCCCATGGAGATTTATCTATAAGAAGCTTTTTCTTTTAAGTTTCATTGCATTACACTAGCACTGGTACTAGCTATGGTAAAAACATTGGCATTGGCAGGCAGCAGGATTTTATTACCACTGTACGTCTCCTAACTCTGTTCAAAGATGGCCTAGATAACACAACCATAAAAATACAGTGGATGTTCTATACTAGCGCTCCCACCATTCCCAACCACAGCTGCAGTGGGGCTAGTCTGATAGTGGGAATTTTAAGAAAGCTCAGCATATGTAATATTTGAAATGAGATCACTCATTTCAGCTTGTTGATTCAGACAGAGCACTGCATTTGATCCTATGAAAAAGTTTTCTCCATAGCCATGAGGGCGGTAAGTTTTTTATTTTTTTTTTTTAAGCTTAATTTTTTTTTTTTTTTAAACTGATGCACCCTCCTCCAGATAAGAGTTTATGACATACTGGCCAATCCCTACTCCATCTGTGCCCGCACACAAAAGGATCTGTTTAAAGCTGGGACAGCCAATACTATTATGAATTTCATGGCTTTTGTAGCTTTAAGATAGCCCGTTATCTTACTTTGCACTGGAAGAGGTTTGCTGGGTATTATTTCAGTATAGGTTTGGTTTAATTGCATCTAAAAGATTAAAAAATGAAAATAAAGTATATTAAGTGGCTAGCTACAGTCCAGTCAATACTGCCAGAACCTCCTAACATTCCTCCCAGAGCAATAGCCAACTGGCAACTGTACTAATTGTTTCATGACCTGGCCCATCTGGTAGCAAAACAGCAAGCTCTGCAACTCCTTGGCATGTATTTTTGTGAATTTAGAGTCATCACTCCTTGGAAAATTAATGGTAGTGTCTCAAAAACAGAGTTCAGGATTCATGCTTCAGGTCATAAAACTAGTTGGAGGTTAGAAAAATTTTGTCCCATGGTATATGATTGCTCAGTTAAACATAGTCTGAAGGTTTAAATCTCTTCCTGAAGAAGCTAGCATTGGCCACGGCTAGAGACATGAGACCAAACTAGATGTAAAATTGATCTGTTCTGATGTGGCACTCATTCTTAAGAATGATAATTACCCCTTTCCCCTTGGCTGACTATTTTCTAGTGTTTATTACACTGGTGTCTAATCCCAGCCTAATCCGAATGAGTGTGCCTACATCTATGGCTCTCATTCACCACCTCCCCACTATAAGACTAAAAGCAGAATCAAACTGATAGAGGGAAACAAGCACTGATCACAATGTGACAAGACAGGACAGCACTGGCTGATGAATTCTCTTCATGCCCTGAGCTATATCAGCACTCAGTGGAATTCCCATCAAGTGGCCTCACATCTCCTCCAAACTGTCAATAAAAAAACCCTGCTAAGATGTATGTTTGTGGAGTTAAGGGGAATTTATTTTAGAACAAGCACAGAGTTCAGATGTCAAATTTGTCAGCTAATAATAGATCCTCTGAGACCATGGGCTGAAAATTACTGGAAAAATAAACGAGACAGGCGTTTCACCTTTCAGTAGCCTAGAGGGATGGACATACTTTCTGTCGGATGAGCTGCTCAGACACTGAAGATTATGGCATTTGATAGTCACAGCCAGTCTGCCTGTGCCTGCTTAGGCAAATTCACAGAACACCGAACAGGGAGGGGAAGGAGATGTAGCAGAGAAAAAAGAACAGGAGTACTTGTGGCACCTTAGAGACTAACAAATTTATTAGTTAAGGTGCCACAAGTACTCCTGTTCTTTTTGCGGATACAGACTAACACGGCTGCTACTCTGAAACCTGTCATTAAGCAGAGAAAAGTGCTTCTTCAGGATGAAGTTAGTCACAAGCAGCTTTGCTTTCTATTTGGGTAGATGGTATAAATCCAATAAAGAATGACAACTTGAAATAAAAAAGAAGAGAAGATAAACAGTAACATTTCTTAAAGATATCATGGTTTCTGTGATTTCACAAGTTCCTCGACAGCCTGGTATTGGAGTTATGGAAAGAGATCATATTCAGCCTCTAGAGAGAAAGCAGTGCCTCCCATCACTCAAGCAGCAGTCATTGATGGTGATAAATGAGCAGCATTGATTAGTTCTGAATAGAATCCTGTCTAGGATGTCCTGACTTGGTTGGGAGGAAGATGGTTGAAGGAACTATGCCTTGAAGATGTGTATGTTAAAGTGAGAGAGCTGTCAAAAACAATGTCGTCCCTGGGGAGATGAAAAGAGGGTAAAAAACTTCTATGACTAACCATGCACCTCCTCTTACTCACAAAACACAAGTCATTTCTTAAAGAAAAGTGGACACTTACCTTTTCTGGACCAAACTGAACCTTCACTATAAATAAGCTATACACATTTCAGGATCCCAATCCATGGAACAAATTATTATTTTGATCATTATGAACATTAGTGTTCAGATTCTCCTCCTGAGTCTGAGCTATGCTTTTCCTGAAGGATATGCTTGTAGTAAGCTACCCTAGGGCAGAGATTGTGTTTTCCTCTGTGTTTGGAAAGGAACATAGCACATTTTGGGCAATACCCCCAAACTAAACCACCATCAGCATCTGTGTAATCATTCATCCTTTTTCATGGCCTGTGGGAAGGGGATCCTTAAAAGGACCAGAAATAACACACCCCTATTCATACTTTGTACATGGCACCACCACATCTGAGCATGTCACATCACATGATCTAAATACATTAAAAACACTACCCATTTAGGGCAAGATGTCGAAACACTTCTGCCATCCACTAGCTCTATTCATTAGCTTGGAAGGTATTTCCCTTCCGCCATTACTAAGCACTCAGATAAATGAGTATCAAAACAAATGCTCCATACACTGTACCCTGAAGGCCACCAGCTCTAATTCTGGTGAGCTGTCAAAGGGAACAAGTTACACAGGAAAAGACCTTCCATTGAAGATACCCTGCCAGCTTTCCCTACAGAGTTTTGTCCCAGGAACCAACAGCTGCAGCACTTCAGTTGATTCTAAATGAGATAAAGAGTGAGTAGAGGGTGTTTTCAAGTATTCAGGAGAGAAAGCAAGCTGCACATATTACAGAAATTGAGTTGTTGTCCATTTTTGTTAGGAGTTAAATGGCTACATAAAACTCTTTTTTTTATTTATTATGCATTTGGGTACATAGCATTAAAATATAGCAGTCACAGGCTATTCTGGGATAATATTTCCCTGTGGAACTTAGTTGGGGTGCCGCAGAAAGCTACCAAACCTATTAAAATGTCTCTTATCAACCTCCCATAAAAACCCATATACCAAAGCACTATTCTCCACAGAATGCAACACACATCTCGCATTCAAGAACTAGGACTTTGGGATTAATTAAAATCCCCTCTCATCCTACCCCCCTATTTTGCAAGTCTCTTCTTCCCCTTCCTAGTTACTGAACTATTCAACTACAGCAGAGGACAATCAAAGGCAACAAGAACAGAACACTTAACTGGTATGTGGAGAGTATATGTTCTCAGCTGGATGATATTTTCATTCTTGTATGCATCTTAATGGACACTTCCACATTCATTTGTATTTAAATCAGCTAAAAGGTAGTAAGAACCCACTCGTCCAAACAAAGGCACTTACTTGCGTAGCCATTTTGCCATAGTCAATCCACCGCAGTGTGGCAAAGTTGGTGGACTCAGCGCAGTTGAAGCCGTGGTTGAATCCCGCGTGGTAGCCGTAAGGAAAAGTGATCATAAACTCTCCAGCCTCTTGGGTGATCTGAGAAAAAATAAAGGAAACAAAGATAAAACTGTGATCCCTTGGGGGATATCTGGTGGCCCCGTGGTTTGAGAACAGGGTTATAAACTTAAGGAAATCTGTGAAAAGTCAACTTTGTCTCTATCCAGCTTCTATGGAGCATTTGTTTGTGTGACAAACAAAGAACAAAACTTTTATTCTAAAGTAGAGAACAGAGAACTGAAAGGGCAGCGGGTGTTCCTGCGGAAGATACATACAGGCATTGGTAGACTAACGGAAAAAGAAAGGAAGTTTGCACAGAGCCTAACCACACTAATTAGCTTCCTACACACAATGTCATCATCCATGCTTATAAATAGTTAATCCTGGTCGATGGAGGAGCAGCCTCTTGGGTAAAAGGTAGAACTAACCCCATTGTATTGTTTTTACAGGGATTAAAATACTTCCATAGAAAAGGACGTTAAAATGGATAGTAGCTGTCAGGGAGCTCTGAATCCTTGTCACTTTAAACCATTCAGTTTAAACACCATCACCTGACTCTCAGGGTAGAGTTTAAAATTATAAAATTGGTCCCAGGGTCTAGCATCCCCAATGCCCTAGAGATCTCTAGACAGTGCGTAGTTTGGCTAATCGTAGCACCAAGTCTACATAAGTGCATGATCTCCAGTTGTCTAGCCATGTTAGAAGGATTAGGCAAAACTGTATTTTCCTCCCAAACATGCCCATAATGTTACTGCTTTCACTTGGAAATGAACCTACCTTTCATGTAGCTTAGCTTGAAACTAATTCACATCATTCACCCACCCCAACACATTAGCCTCATTCCTACCTGTACATGAACAACAAGGCAAACAATAGAAAAAATGACACTATTATTTGCCTACTTATTAATGTGTATTTTGTTTTTAATTTCATCTATGTACACTATTGACTTAAGGAACTGAAGGAAGCTTAAAAAAGTCACAGGAAAAAAAGCTTTAGAGATGACAGCTGCAGTCAGAAAACACTCAAAATTACGTGGTTCCCACAAAAACTAGTGATTTAAAATGACTGGGGAGTAGGGAAGTGTTGAAAATCTGGCTGATCAGATTTATATTATAAAGATACTTAGCACTAGATCAGTGCTTTTACATTAATACAACATCTCAGAAAGGCCGGTGGTAGCATCTCCATCTTAAAGATTGAGAAAGAGGCAAAATTTCATCTGACACTGTCTTTTTAATACAAAAAGTGTTGGCTGATCCTTTACTATTCGAGTAGTTATGTGGCTATCAGTTATACTCAAGATACTTCCTATCAAGAGGAACTCATTAGTTCACAGCCTAAAAAGGATTCTATGAACTTTCATCCATTACTAAAAATATGCCTGGATAATAAAAGATTGCAAGTTAAAAAAAATTCAACCTTTTGAGGCTTCATATGAGATTCAACACAATCATGAAATATCAAAATCAAACAGGAAAAAGAGGGGATGGGGGAAGGAGTGCTAAAGTCAGCCAGGTTCTACAAACACTTATGTTTGAAAAGCTGGACAAAGAAAATATTCCCCCTGTTGCAGATTCCCAGTTCATCCCTTATTTAGCAAAGCCCTACTCAAAATGGTCTTTCTGGTTGTCTCAATGAACAATGCGAACATCCTTTCAAACTAAGAGCTACTGCACCTCAAAACTTAATCCACCACATATTAAACAAATGAAGCACCAGCCAGAAAGGAGGTGGAGGAAAGAGGTTTAAAAAGACAACGTTCAAACTGCTTGCCTTCTTCAGATCACTGGGAGATCAAAGTGTCCAATCTGGACTAAACTGCATTCGAGCAGCATACTGCAGAACACTGGTACTTAAAGGCTGTCATCTGAATAGGACCCTCACCACCAAACAAGAGTTGTATGCTGCACATACAATACTGCTTGCAATATGAATGTCTCTTCCTGTTATGTAAGGATTTTTATTCTTCTCAGCTCACTCGATGTAGGACACAGACAATGCATATGAGGGAACTAAATTAGAGAAGTATCAGAGAGGGACAGACCTGGATCAACGTCTGTGGAAGGATTCAAAAAGGTATTTTTAAAGAAAGTTTCCCACTTCTAATAATGTGGCAATGCTGAGTTTGCACAGAACTGAAATACTAACCCCTTCTTGTCTTTTCAATTCTTTATTTTGATGCAATTAACAGTAAGACTATTACAACAAAAGCTGTTCCAAGAGGATTCTGTGGGTTTTCTGGGTGAGAGAAACTCAAGTCTGGTCTCTACCCAGCTTCACGGAGCATCCTCCCAACCAGCCCCTTCATAAATCAAGGCAAAGCTGCAGATTGTTAAATTAAGAAGGCGGAAAGATTATGTTCCTGTCAGAAAATCTACATCCTGGTGTCTTCATTTCAAGCCCACAGTGTATGTCCTCCATGTCACCGCTGTCAACATTATCCCAACAATAAATTAGAAAGCACTCAAGATGATGGATAGGCCATGTAGAAAAGTAATAACTATTGAGGGAAAGCCAGCACCAACTGCCACTCATGGAGAAAGCCCTGAATTTACTGACTTCTGCAAGAGCTTGCAGAATAAATGGAGAAATCAATAGGGGATTACAGAAATACACATTTTTAATTATTAAAAAGCTCTAGTATTGATCTGCTTTTTTTCCAGAAGTAAATACCATTACAGAGATTTATAAATGTGTGTGTATTCACTTGTTTGAAGTCTGCCAGGAATTTAGATGAAGGGATCCTGCCTGTATTTTTAGAAGAAGAGAAAAAACATTTGTCTTTCCCTGTAAAATACTGTATTTGAAGCTGCTACTTCTGGTTAGGATTCATCCAGAGGTGGGCTGCTCAGACTAAAAAGTCCTCCCCCCAACCCTTCACTGTTAAGGGCCTTTTAGTGAGTGCCTCAGTCATAGGAGGAGAAGGGAAGCTGTTATGAAAGCACATCCCTACCCCTTTCTGCAGGTCAGGCTTCTGAGATTTAGACTGTTAAAAATCCCTCCCCTCCTTTAAAGGGCGCGTTCAGTCTTCAAAACGGTGCTGTTCTTTATGCTGGTCTCTCTTGGCTTTTAATAGAATTCAGTGACAGACTGACTCTGCTAACACTGGCACAAGACAGACTGCCCTCGTATTTCACTGGGTTTTATATATACTCAGTAGAAAGCCTTCTCTGTCGGACACTTGCACATTTTCTTTTCTTCACAAATCAAATTATTTGGGGGAGGGGGACAAGGGATAACAGCTAGGAAGATGGAAAAGCCCTTTCACCAAGCAGTGAATTGGAAATCACTTTCCATATTATCCCTATGATCATGTTGTTCAATACACACTTCTTGGGATCAGTTTAGAGAGAGAGAGAGAGACAGACAGACACCCTTCTTTTACAAACTGTCTTGCAAGAACACCACTAGATATTTGCTTAGTTATTGATCAGAAACCATTCACTTAGGATGTTCTTTAGCCATCAATGTGACTTTTGCACCAACCAGTAAGTAAACGGAAAAGCAGGCATATTGCAACAGTTTTGCGACGCAGAAGACACCATAAGCTGGAAAATGCAACGAACTGAAATTTGGTGGGATTTTTTTTTATATTTAAGTTTTGGACTTTGACAGAGGTAAAAACAATGCCCTAGCAGGCTGCCTGAATGAAATATCAGAAACTATTTCCCCATTTCCTGCTCCTTCTTTGCAGTAGGTCAGCATGACACCGAGGGACACAGTGGCAAATTCCTCTTACTAGAAGATAGTCAAAAAGGTGTACGAGGTTCCTGATTTTTTATTTTCGTCACCATTCTGAGATGCAGCAATGACCAATCTTTAGGCTCAATTCAGCTGATTATGTTCACCGGGACCTGAGCTTCTAAACTCAAAGATATCAGAATAACAATGTGAGAAGCAAGATCTAGAGTTCAACCAATACAAGCGTGCAAAGGAATGCAAAGGAGAAATCCCTAAAACTTAACAGTCAGATTTTCAAAACTCAACTGCCATTTAGGCTCCAAAATAAGCAACCAGGTGCTCTTTTGAAGATCTCTGGACCCACATTTCAAGGTAAGCAGTGGGGACAGTGAATTTCCAAAATTCTTTATCAAAAGGAATAAATAATTCCCCAAACGGCCACTTCTGCATTACCCTCGGACACGCCCCATATTCCCCACATATTGCTCCAGCCCATCCATCTATTTTCTCAAGACAGTGAATTTACACTGTGAGCATCTTAAGAGGATATTCAAATCCCAAGTTTGGGTACTCCCACTGGAGTTTAGCTGTGTAAATCAAGCATTTATGGGCTTCCATTTGAAAGTTGGGCTCCACAAGTGAAAGTATGAAAACGCATTAAGGATTCAAGTTTCCTGACCTCTTATGAACAGCAATTTAATATGGACCAGTGTGCGCAAACTGGGCCCCAGTCAAATGTCTGATGCTGAACCACAGGCGTCACACTGCATCTCACAAGCTTCCACTGCACTGACAGCAAGTCCATCTGAGAAGTCAGATGATTGCACTTCAAATTTCATTCATCACAGCCTTTCGCTAGGAAAAATGAAGCAGCTTCTGGAGCAGCAAATTGAATAAATTCATAGTCTTGACGCTGTACAAGAGCCAGGATCTTTTATTTCCAAACGGATATTAATTCCATCTCAAAGTATCGTGGGGCCTTTCAACTCAGTTCTGTACTCTGTCTCAGACACTAACTCTAGCAAAATCCTTACTTTACTTAGAAGAAAGCATGGTGGCAATATTCTCTTCAGAAACGGGGACGTAAAGAGGATGAAAAAGGACAAAATTAATAAGACACACACACCACCGCCACCTCCACCCTTATGTTTATGCTGGCAGAATGCTTTGGGATGCTCAGATGAAAGATGGTACTCGAGTATAGAAGTACTTTACAAAAATTTGTTTCAGCCAAGCCCTGAATGCTAATTTTTAAACCGCCACCTGGTTTTAACTGATAGTATATATTTTACATAACAATGCATTGAGAAATGAAGTATTCTATTCCCCAGACTGCCTGCCCTGAAACTGTTTCCTTTAAGCAGAGGAGAGCAGCCCCGGGCTGTCAACAAACCTACAGACTTCTCTTAGAACAGCCTCTGTACATACCCGATCAAATGGGATGCCATATTTCTTCAAGATGGAGGGTGAAATGAGGGTCATCTTGTGGCGAAGGAAGGCATCACATCCCTGAGAGCTTCCTGGGAAAAATCCTGTAGAGGGATTCAGAGGAAAACAAAACATCACCACAGGCAGATTTGCCCAGCTAGATACACCCATTAACCAGCAAACAGACAGCAAAAATGTTAATCTGCCCAAACATTTTGTAGACGGTTGAAACAACAGGTATACAATTGCAGGTTGCGGCAGGATAAGTAGCAATGCCCTCATTGCCTAAAAAATAGTGACAGGGACAACAGTGGTCTTAAAATAGCAGTCTAACAAGTATTACCCTTTCGCAAGAGAAGACCAGCCTCCTGAACGCTACTGAAAACTAGAGAGGAAGGGGTACAAGACACCTCATCTTGGGCCATATTGATGCTTTATCAGTGCTCCCCAGAAATACATGATCAGGGGCCTCAAAATTCCAGTGTCAGCCATCTTCCCTGCAACCTATGATTTTCCTGGCCTGAGACCTTAGGATATTCCAACCTGCTACAGGTTATCCACAAAGCACTGCCAATAAGGTTTGCAGCTCAAACATTGTACACTGAGCTCTAGGAAAGTGATTAATAACTAGGATCTCTCACAAATACTGTCTGGTCACTGCCTACATATACTCCCATTTCCAAAAATATAGTGTCTGAAATTTAAGAACAAAACGTTCATCCTCACTCTTAGAAGTTGTCTACCTTATACGGCCCCACAACCACCGTAGTATCGGCGTGCCTCACAATCTTTAATGGATTTAACTTCACAGCACCCCTGTGGGGTAGGAAAGTGCTAGAATCTCTATTTTACAAATGAGGAACTGAGGCACAGAGGCAAAGTGACTTGCTCGAGGTCACATACGGCAATAATTGCTGTACTTCAGAATGATGCCTAGGGCGGGGGTAAAAAGAGAAACAAAACCCCACACATTTAAGAACCGTCCAGTATATTTTATTACTGTTACCCTCATCCTCCCTCCTAGTGCTTGTCACATACATTCGTCTTAAACTGTCTTAAGCCCTTCAGGGCAGGGACCATATCTCCTAATGTTTTTATAGCACCTAGCACCATGGGAACTCCCAAACCTCACCGAGGCCTTCAGGCACTAACAATATAAAAAATAACAAGCCTCAGTAAAGCTTGTCACCCTCCTTGGTTTTCTACTGATGTGCCTGCCCTTTATCCTTCTGGACTTACAACACTACTGCATTGTTCTCAAACTTATTTGATCACACACCCCTTCTTTGCACCTGTAGTACTTTACGCCCTCACCCCTCATGCCACACAAGTACATAGACCAATTAAAAAAAAAATCAACATGCAACTCTCGCTAAATATTAAAGACAGTAAAGCATTGGTTCAAACAGAACCAACAATCCATTGTAATAAGAGCAAAAGCAAAACTGTGATTGTGGTCGGCGCTTACAATGAAATGCACACCATGTTGCAGCAAATGGATTAACACACACACAGAGCAATGACTTTGCATAATGCTAGGCAAGCTTAACAGTCAAATGCACAGCGCCATCTGAGGACCTGGTATGTCTGGAGGAATCAGCTTTGCTAGTTATTCACTGCTGTGGGTAAAATGTGCGCAGCAGTAAGGTCCCCCCCCCAAATGCGTCTCACGTCCCCTTTACAATACATTTTGTGCTTCCAGGGGAGCCCGCCCCCAAGTTTGAGAACCTTTGTTCTAGACAATGTTTCCTATTGCAGATGGCTGATTAAACCAATCCAAATTAGGGGTGGAAGGGGAAACAGCACCATGGGGGGTGGGGGAGGAGATAATATAACCCGAGCCCTGGAAACAAAACTAAATTGATTGAATGTACTGGAGGAGGTTTTAGAAAGTGCAAAGGATTCCTGGATTCCGGCAACATTTTTTTTAAACACACTAAAAGCATTTCAATTAGAATTATGACTGCCTGCCACCCAGTTTGTCGTCCCTCTCTGCAGTTCCTCTTTTTAATGCACAGTTTAAGTGGCTCTCATTAAAGCTACTAATAAAGGAGCACATTTTAAGTGATTAGCACCAATAACGTGGCAACACATTAACGTTCTCTCCATGGGCTCCACAACTCTCCCAGAGAGCCCATTTATAGCTCAGCTATTCATTTTCCATATTAATTGCAAACTCATTTCACTGTACCAAACATCTCCATAATACAGTCCATTGACACACCAGTGGGGGGGAAGGGGGATGTTTAAAAAGTGACATTTTCTTTTCTGAACTAAAGGGATGGTGTAGGTGGGGAATGGGGGGAGTCCAAAATGAAAGACCAGGTCATTAGCAATATAGCATTGGTTTTTGACTCACTGACAGTAAAAAGTATATTACAAAAGAGAATTTGAAAATATCCCTTGGACTTTTTTTAGTCTGGTATAAAATTCCATTTCTATATGACATCTGCATTTATGGGCTTTTTTTTTTTTTTTTGATGGCTGAAATGGTAGTTTCTAGGAAACCTGACATGACCACAGACAAAAATTGTATGATCCATAATTGCTTTGAAGCCCTAATTTCTCAGGTAGTAGTTTTCACCATGTTCTCTCTGTTTATATAGTGTCATTGGTGTACATGGCTCTTAAAAGCCAAGAGAACAAGACTCCCTTCCCCTGGGAAGCCCATACACATTTAGACTAGTCTTGACCCATGATTGGCTTTTTCTGGTATGACATGATCGGTAAAAATGTTAAGACAATCAGTGAGAAATGTTAATATTATAAGTGCATTTTGGTGGTTAGTACCGGATTAAAAACTGAATAGAAAACAGTTTTCCAGACTGTCTATTTTCCCACCCTCTTTTGCATAATGACTGAACAAGGGAGAGACATCTATATGATAATGACTGCTTGAAATCTATAGCTGAAAGCTTGCCTCACTAAATGGAAGATTTGGTTTTTAGTTAGTAATTCCAGAGCAGGGACTTTGGTTGGTACTGACTCCCTCCTCTACAGAGCCATGTGTGCCTATAATATTTGTAAGTACAAAGAGATAGAACTCCATTGGGGGAGGGGGGAGATAAATATCCTTTCTGGAGCCAGTCACTAAAACAAAGGATCTTCCCATGCTAGTCTCCCATTTAAAATCCACACTACTATTACTTCCCAAAATGGCGATGCTATGCTTTATCCACACCAGTGAGGCGCTGGTGCCATAATACACTGGAGGTGGATAACAGCACGTGGGCCGACCTTAGTGGCGTGTCAGGCAGGTGTGTATACACAATAGTGTTTTAGCAGCTGAGGGCGAGAGGCTCTCTGGGAGGCCAGCAAAGTACAAGAGGCCTGGTTGGAAATGGTCCTTGGATATGCATATGCACCCAGTCAGCCTGTTGTCAATTTCACGGGCTCAGTTGGCAGGCAGCTCTTTCGATGTCTGAAGTCTGCAGGGGGTTATGGAATCTAACAAGAGAAGACACCCATTCCTGTAAAACACAGGGATTCCAGGGCGAGCCCTGTAAACGGGGTAATTCCTGGTTTGGAGGGATATAGAGAAGATCTGGGTTAAACCTATAAACCATTGTATCTGAATCAGTGGAGCTCAGGAGAGTAGGGAAGATGCTTTTGTGATCCAATGGCAATGTGAAGGATGTCAGATTTGACCTGCTGATTCTGTTATGGGGCTATTCTTAGTTTCAGTGAGCACAGGCTCTCATGATCACAGAAAAGGCACACAAAATTCTCTCACAGGAACTCTTTAAGGTTATATAGAAGGAGGTGGTAGAAGGAATATAGGATCCCATCAGCAAAGGCCTTTCAAATCTAAGTCATACAGAATAAATGTGATAGGATGCTACCCTTTAAGAATTCTGTGACCATGTTGCAGACATCACTGTTACTTGTCCTCTCCTTTTTCTTTACATATTAATAAACTAACATTTCTCATCTGTTCTACCTTCCTCTTTTAAGCGATTCTAAAAAGAGTGGAAAACTGGATGAACTGTCACTGGGAAGACTAGAGTACACATTTAAGAGCAGAACATGAAGGGAACTCTTTTCATGGTATTAAGCATAAGGTTACTACATGGCACTTGGCTGGGAAAGACCTATTAAATTGAAAGGATACAGTGCTTTGTGGGACCCAGCTCTGTCGATGTTTGAGCTCTGACTCCACAATGCACTTGAGAAAACTTACACTTGAACATCACTTGGCTATATCAAACTCTATTCCTTGCTACCCTTCCCCATTCTGTTTCCTTATTTTTAATCAGATGAAAATAACTGGCTCTAGAATATAGCACACTCAGGAAGAGCGCGCCCCATTGTTGCAGTTAGCGTTGGTTGTGTCCCCGCATCTTTTTATTTTTTAACATGAAGTTTATTATAAGGAGAGAATCTGTCCAGTAAACAGTAACAGGAATGCCACCAAAGAGGCTATGCATGTCATTACACACATCATGAAGAGAGAACTCCAATAATTATAGCCCCTGTATCCACCATTACTCAGTTTGTAAGCACTTCTTTTAAATTAAAAATGCTCAGCAACAATCAATACAAATGCAGTTTGTATTTAACAGACTTATGAGGGTAGCAAAAAAAAAAATACTACAATACTCTCCTTCAGAGTTTCTCCTAGCAGTAGGGGAAGGGAAGCTGCCATAGAAGCTCTAGTGATGGCCCTCCACATAAAGGGATCAGTAGAGCTCTCATCTCACCAAGGCAGGCTTTAACATGGCATCAGTTGCACATGGAGATGCAAGCTGGGTTTCTGATTGAAATTCATGCCCAGGACAACCGAGTGGTTTGGTCTCAAAAGCTCAAAATGAAAGGTTTTTTTCATCAGTTTTAGTCTGGCCTTGGTATGTCAGGAGAGTGTGGCTATGAAAAGCCAGCTGCACCAGTATTTACTGTTTACAGAACTAGTGATGAGACAACAAGGTTTCAGCCCTCAACAGCAACGACTCTGGGTCTAGTACAGCCAATGCAAATTCATTGCACAGCTCTAAACTACATTCAGTCTCAGCAACAGCAACATTAACAAAGCGGCAGCTAAAGCTTACCTTTTGCCAGGCGTTCCAATCGCTTGCCGTGTTCTGGTGGTATGGCATACCTAGGGAAAAAACAAAGTACTCATCAGGAAAATAAATGCCATATCTCAAATCAGAATACAGTCTCAGAATGGAAACAGATGGGGGCGAATGTCATCACTACTATAGTTCAGCCCCAATCTGCAAATGAAAGGAGGAAGTACAAACAAAAAAATGTAGAAGTGTGAAAGGTATTGATAAAAACATGAATACAATTCTAGGAGGAAAGCCAGATTGTAACTGAAGGAGCTGAAGTTCTTGGCAACTTCATAAGAGTTCTTTTTTTCTGCAGTATTATTATTATGTAGCATCACAAGATGTCACAGAGAGTGACTCATAAGCTAGAAGAGAAAGGTTTTAAATTAGATTTAATGAGGTAAAATGGTGATACAATGCAGCAAAGCCCAGGAGTAAACAAGTATGGAGAATGAATTAAATTTTCTTTAGTAGAAAAGTTGCATACAAGATAAAACTGAACTTAACTGATAAGAAACTCTAGGCTAAATATCTACTTTATGAATGTAGATGGCCTTTATCGAAGTAGTATCTAGGCACTCAGCATAGGCAAAAGTTCAGCAGAACATATGGGACAGGAGCCCAGTAATTTATATGCTTATTTTTGATCTAAGAGATTGTCCCAAGGGTTACAAAATCCTCTATTCAAACAGAAGAGAGGATGGTTCAGTTCTAAGTACTTACCTGTTCCTTAGCCAAATATCATCAATGGCTACACAGAGCTAGAAATGGGCCTCTCCTCTCTTGGGAAAGGGGCAGAGAGGGCCACAATAGATACTTAATATCTGTACTACCACCAAAAACATTAAAAGAACATTAAGGTCACAGTCACAAAGTCAATCGTTTAGAAGTTATGAAGTGCCACAATTTCGGTTGCCTATGCTGGTTAAAGTTTGGCAAAATTATAGGCAACTGAAAACTGTGTCTTATAATAGGAAGAGTTGGGCAATCCTAATAAGCAGTGCTACCAGCTCTACCTATTATGGGGACTCTCAATTACATTAGAAAGACTACATTCCTTCTAGAGGCCAGCCCCCTTCATATTGTTCCTCAGTTCTAAGACAAGAGTCATTTATCCAGACTGCAAAGAGTAACAGGAGGGAAGTCATATTTCAAACTTCCTTTGTATAAAACCAAAGTGAATTTCCGCATATAGCAATCTGGAGGTGCATGATCTAATGGAGAGAGGATAACAGGCGGTGCTTCAAGATTTAGCCTCTAAGCTGATTTAAACTGGAAGCTTAAAAAAAAAAAAAAAAACAATTTTCCAAGAAAAACACCATGTAGCATTTAATATTACAGAATAAGATATTAATGTGCTCCCAGTACCTTTTGACAGCACTTTAAATTGTATAATTATCAAACATTTCATTTGTCTTGGATAAAGCTAGTAGCTTTTCTTTTTAAATGGCCATTTATCACTTACATAAAAGTGATAAAAATAATCCTAATCCAAAACTCCTTTGTGGGATTATGTCCCTTAAATATGGGAAATGAAACATTCCATTCCTTCTGGGAAAATACTGAAGGATTGGGAAAGAACTAATTTATGTCTACAAGGCTGCTGCTGATTAATGTAATATCCCCAGTTTACAATGCTACTTTCACTTAATTAGTGCCTGTAATTGGGAGTTGTAAAGATAAGATTAATTGAATCCAGAGGATGTTAAAAGTTTAATACATTGAAACATGGTCATTGTGTTATCTGAAACTGCAGCCTGCAAGAAGCTGAGCTGAGTCCATGGAGAGCCTGAATAAGAGTTGCTTGGATAGGAGCACAGCAGAACTGAATTTCCAGTGCGCTCAAAAAACTAAAGCGTAAACATCTATAGGTCAACATCCCCGCCACCACCACAAAACTCACAGGTGCACACAGTGCAACAATTGGTTCAAAATTTATAAAACTTTTTACTCTGATCAGACTACTGCAAAGAAGAGGTGCTGTGCCATCTTACAGATTTACTCTTGGCAAGCAACAAAATCGGTCACAGGGTGGAATTAAAAGCAGGCCAAATTTTGCCTTCAGTTACACTCAACACAATCCCACTGAATTCAGTAGGGTTGCACTGATGTGTTTGTAGCGGGAATTTGGCCAACTATGTTTTAAGACCAAAAAAGAGGAAAACTTTTCCTTTCAACTGTAAGTACTGTGCAGATTTGAGCTAACAAAGCCTATATGATCAGACATGAAATTATCAATCAAAAGGCAGAAGAAAAAGGAGGTGACAGAAAGATTAGAAATGGCCACAATCAGAAGAATTACTGTAATTATATCAGTGAAAGGTCTGGCCATCATAGATGGCCTAATAATGACATTATCCTCCTGCATTCACTTAGCTAGCACTATGAAAAATGGCAATTGCTTTAGGGATAAAATCTTTGACAGATGTAGCTGAAAAAAACACTACCGTTCAATAGCAGCTGCTGTAACCTCTTTCAGGTACTGTACCCATAGCTTGGACTCTGGTCAACAACAGAACGTTTTTAATTTCCAAGACAGATGCTTTACTATACACCATCTCTGCAGGTAGAACAGGATTACTTTCTGTACATGATCCTCTTCCTCATGGCACATGCATCACTTTAACACTTGGAGATTTCTACCTAGTGCTAAACAGTAATTTAATTTCACATTTAAAGCACTCTAGTTCTCATGCTGAGAGACAGATAGCTTTGATGTTTGTCCTCAGGTTAAAACATCAAAATGTCATGGAAAATCAAAATACTAATTCATTAACCTCAGGATGAGGTGTCAAAACAAAGGGAGATGTCAACTGCCCAGAAACAGAAAGCTGGTCTACACTGAAAAGTTACATCGGCATAGCTGTCTCTCTCAGGGGTGTGAAAATCCACCCCTTGAGAGATGAAGTTAAGCTCAATGGAAGAATTTTTCCGTCAACCTAGCTACAGCCTCTCGGGGAGGTAGATAGCCTTATTACAGCAATGGGAAGGTAGGTAATGGCTACACTACCGCGGTAAGTCGACCTACGCTATGCAACTCCAGCTACGTGAATAACGTAGCTGGAGTCGACGTACCTTAGGTTGAGTTACCGCAAGGTCTACACCGCGGGAGGTCAACGGGAGAAACTCTCCCGTCAACTTACCTTACTCTTCTCGTTGGGGGTAGAGTACAGGGTTCGACTGGAGAGCGATCTGCTGTCAATTTGGCGGATCTTCACTAGACCCGCTAAATCGACCGCCAGTGGATCAGTCTCAGCCCCTCGATCCCAGCTGTAGTGTAGACACAGCCGTAAGTGTCTACACTGAAGTGCTACAGCAGTGCAGCTACAGTGCTGCCGCTGTAGTGTTTTAAGTGTAGACATAGACATAGCTTCTGCTAGTTGCTCCAAAACCCCTTCAGCATTGCAGGATTTATTCATCTGACCAATAAGTGGCCACAGCAAGTTTTGAGAGATAACAGTCGTACACTTCTATCATCTCTCTAGTTTTCTGCTTTGGTGGACCAGTTGCCTCCACCTCTCTAGAGAATCATCCTGTAGGACACACAGGTTAACAGTAAGAGATGGCCATTTATTTTAGAGCAAAATGGGCCTGTTTTTTTATGTTGGCAACTCGTGGGTCCTAAAGCAACTCTCACTGAAGGTATGAAGACAAGTAAGTGTATTTAGCATAATGTCTTTGTGTCTGGCACTCTATAAAGATCTTATTAGACCTTTCCCAGAACAGGGACAATTCCATTCCCTGTGTCTTCCTTTGCAAGCCACACATACCAATCATGAGTTAAAATTACATGTCTCTTCTGGCCACTGAACTAGCTAATTCTATTATGGGCAGATGCAGATAGCAAGAGACAGACAGGAAGGGTTTCATTAAACCCTCTAATCAAAAGTAACTCCAAATAAAGTGTTGGAGTTCTGAATGTGCGCTTCTTTCAGGAATAAGATGTGTCAACAGATAGAGTCCTGCATTGACAATTAAGGGAATTGGTCCCCTCAACAGCAGTGTGCAATCTAATAAAATCATAGAAATGTAGGGCTGAAAGGGATCTTGAAAGATCATCCAGTCCAGCCCCATGCACAGAGGCAGGACCTAGACCATCCCTGACAGGTGTCTGTCTAACCTGTTGTTAAAAACCTCTTGATGACGGGGATTCCACAACCTCTCTTGGGGCTGGTCTACACGGGGGGAGGAGGGGGAAAGAGGAGATCGATCTAAGATACGCAACTTCAGCTACGTGAATAGCGTAGCTGAAGTCGAAGAATCTTAGATCAATTTACCTGGGGTCCACACGGCGCGGGATTGACGGCCGCGGCTCCCCCGTCGACTCCGCTACCGCCGCTCGGGGATCGATATATCGCGTCTTAACAATCCCCGATAAATCGATCGCTACCCGCCGATACGGCGGGTAGTCTGGACGTACCCTTGGAAGCATATTCCATTGCTTCACTATTCATAGAATCATAGAATATCAGGGTTGGAAGGGACCTCAGGAGGTCATCTAGTCCAACCCCCTGCTCAAAGCAGGACCAATTCCCAACTAAATCATCCCAGCAAGGGCTTTGTCAAGCCAGGCCTTAAAAACCTCCAAGGAAGGAGACTCCACCACCTCCCTAGGTAACGCATTCCAGTGCTTCACCACCCTCCTAGTGAAATAGTGTTTCCTAATATCCAACCTAGACCTCCCCCACTGCAACTTGAGACCATTGCTCCTTGTTCTGTCATCTGCCACCATTGAGAACAGCCGAGTTCCATCCTCTTTGGAACCCCCCTTCAGGTAGTTGAAGGCTGCTATCAAATCCCCCCTCATTCTTCTCTTCATATAGTTAGGAAAATTTTCCTAATATCTAACTTAAATCTCCCTTGCTGCAACATAATCCTATTATTTCTTGTCCTGCCTTCAGTGGACATGCTAACCATCATCTTTATAACAGCCCTTAACGTATTTGAAAACTATTTTCAGGTCACACTTCATTCGTCTTTTCTCAAGACTAAACATTCAGTTTCTTAAATCTTTTCTCATAGGGCAGGTTTTCTAAACCTTTTATCATTTGTGTTGCTCTCCTGTGGACAAACCAGACAGATTCCAGATCTTTCTTAAAGAGTGGTACAACACTCCAGATGAGCCCTCAGCATTGCTGAGTACAGCAGGTCAATTACCCCCTGTGGTCTTATATACAACAATCCTATTAATACACCCCAGAATGATGATAAACTTTGCAACTGCATCACATTGTTGGCTCATATTCTATTTGTGATCCACTATAACCTCCAGATCCCCTTCAGCAGTACTACCGCCTAGACAGTTATTCCCAATTTTATAGTTGTTGGTTTGATTTTTCCTTCCTAAATGTAATATTTTGTTTTTATTTGCATTTCATCTTGTTCATATCAAACCAATTTTCCAATTTGTCACAGTCATTTTGGATTCTAATCCTGTCCTGCGAAGTCCTAGCACCCCCTCCTAGTTTGGTATCATCTGCAAATTTTATGAGGACACTCTCCACTCCTTTATCCAAGTCATTAATCAAAATATAGAATAGTACTGGATTTAGGACAGACCCCTGTGGGACCCCACTAGATATATCCCCAGTTTGACAGCAAACCATTGATAACTCCTCTGACTACACTCTTTCAATCAGTTCTGCACCCGCCTTACAGTAATTTAATCTAGGTCACATTTCACAAGTTTGTTATAAGAATGTTGTGAGACAATGTTTAAAGTCTTACTAAAAATAAAGATATATTGTGTCTAGAGTTCTGCCTCCCACCCCATCCGCTAGGCCAGTAAACCTGTCAAAAGAGGAAACTAGGTTGGTTTGGCATGATTTGTTCTTAACAAATCAATGCTGGCTATTACTTATAACCCTATTATTTTCAAGGCGCTTACAAATCGATTGTTTAAAAACGTGTTCCAGTATCTTTCCAGGTATCAGTCAGGCTGACTGGACTATAATTCTCTGGATCCTTTTTGTTCCCTTTTTAAAGGCAGGTACTATGTATGCCCTTCTTCAGACAATTGGGACTACTCCCATCCTCCATGGAATTCTCAAAGATAATTGCTAACAGTTTTGAGATTGCTTCAGCTAAGTTCCTTACGTACCCTAGGATGAACTTCATCAGGACCTTCTGACTTGAATACATCTAACTAAGTGATCTTTAATCTGTTCTTTCCCTACTTTGGCATGTGGTCCTTCTCCTTTGTTGTTAATATTATGTTAAGTATCTGGTCACAATTAATCTTTTTAGTGAAGACTGAAGCAAAATAGACAACAAATATCTTAGCCTTCTTGATATGATCAGTTATTAGCTCTCCTGCCCTGCTAAGTAGTGGACCTACACTTACCTTTGTCTTTCTGTTGCACCTAACATATTTATACAACCTCCTCTTATTGCCTTTTAGGTCCCTTTTTAGGTGTAACTCATTTCATACCTTTGCCTTTCTAATCTTGCCCCTACATGCTTGTGTTATTCTTTTGTACCCAATCCTTAGCGATTTGACCATGTTTCCACTTTCTGTAGCATTCCTTCTTTTCAGGTCATTTAAGAGCTTCTGATGCAGACATATTGGCCCCTATTCCTAACTGTCCTTCACATTGGGATAGTTTGCTGTTGTGCCATTAATACTGTCTCAGAGAAACTGACAGCTCTCCTGAACTACTTTTCCCCTTTGATTTTCCTCCCATGGGACCTTACCTATCAGTTCTTTGAAATTACTGAAGTCTGCATTTTTGAAGTCTATTTTCCTTATTCTGCAGCTCTCACTCCTTCCTTTCCTTAGAATCATGAAGTTTATCATTGGATGTTCACTTTCACCCAAATGGCCTTCAACCTTCAAACCCATTAATCAGAATCAAGTCTAAAACAGCTGCCCCTCTGGTTATTTCCTCCACCTTCTGAAACATGAAGTTTTTCCCGTAGACATTTTGTGTTTTGCTTTATTACTTTTCCAACAGATATCTGGGTAGTTAAAATTCTCCATTACTATCAGTCTTGTTTTTTTGATATTTCTGTTACTTGTTCTAGAAATGCCTCATCCTCCACCTCCTCCTAATTTGGTCGTCTATAGTAGAATCTTACCATGACATTGATCCTGGTTTTTTTCCCCCCCTTTCAAGTGGTCTGCCTCACCTCCTTCTGGACCTCAGAACAAATATTCTTGATGTATAATGCAAACCTCCTCCCTTTTTTCTCTGCCTGTCCTTCCTGAATAAGCTATACCCCTTCTGAACCAATATTCCAGTCATGAGATTTATCCCATTATCAGTGATGCCAATTAAGTCATAATTTAGTTTCTATATTAATACTTCCAGTTCTTCCTGTTTATTCCCCATACTCCTTGCATTTGTGCATAGACATCTGAGATGTTGAACAGATTTCCCCATTTTCTCTTTGGTTGCTCTTATGTCCCTAGTGTAATTTTCCATTCCTCAGCCCAACCCCCAACATCTAGCCCTCTGTTAAGGTTGCTTTTTTGTTACTTATCTGTGCAGCTTCTCTGATTTGTCCCCTTTTGTCCACTCAATCAACCCATCAGTCTAAGGCTTCAGAGCTGTTTCACCTGGATTCTATTCTTTCAGAGGTGAAATTTCTGCACTCTGTATCAGATAGCAGCAGAATATATGTTCCTTCATCTTTTGGAAAGTTGTAAACTGAGACAGATGCACCTTGAAAAAAAGCTGCTATTTAAAATTAAGTAGTAGTAGTGGGATTGTGTTTAGGTAGCTAGAACTTAAAGTTCTTGAAAGGAGAAAATGAAAGAAAAAAAGTTCTCTCTTTCAGAAATTCTTCTTCAAATAAGGGGCATTCTCCAAGATATACACAACTGGAGTGAAAATCTGTGAGAAGGACAAGAACTGGAAGAAAATCCAGGATGAGCATGGAAAGGTGAAGGAGCTGGTTTGCTCAGTTCTTTAAAGTATTAAGAACACATCTCTGTTTCAGTATTTTGACTGTCTAAATGTATTGTGTCCAAAAGGTGCCATATCTTTATGGTTATGTCCTTTGTTTATTGTACAGGTACAACACAGGAAGGAGAAGTGCGAACTTCTCCACACTGTTCCATCAATGTGCTTCAATCCTGACTTGCCAGAGCCTGTTTTTAGGGATGAAAGGGGAGCTCAGTTTCTATGTCAATTCAGTTGTTGGTTCTTCTGTTGAGGCTGCCAGAAAGATTAGTGCCAGTTAGTCCTCACCTGTCCACTCCCAACTCCATTGAAACCCAAACTTTTGTCACACAGGCCACTAAAATCTGCAACTTGGTAACTTACAGCCAAATTCAACATGGGTTAGCAGTGAAATGCTCACCCTGAGATAAAAGATTCTACCCATTACCATTCCTCTGAACCGTCTAGTCTCTGAAGTTTTGATACAAATTTTACTAGTTTTCTTGTACATAAAGGTTCCTTTTTATGCAATTATCTCTGGAGTTGTAGTTATTCCCTATTCTTCCTTAGAGCTTACTATTTGTATTGTTATAATGCTTACAGCCCCATCAGGGACCAGGACCCCATTGTACAAGGTCTTGAACACACAAGAGACATATTCCCTGTCCCAAGGAACTTAAGGGCTTGTCTACACCAAGCAGCTTTTAGCGACAGGGCTGTGTCGACACAGCCTTGTTGCTAAGTCAGTGTGTGTAAACGCCTGTCAGCACTTTTGCAGACAAAATACTTCCACCCCCGCGAGCGGCATTCAGTTTGTTGGCAGGAGAGCGCTCCTGCCAACAAAGCCGCGTTCACGCTGCCACTTGCCATGGCAAAAAACTCGTGTCTTTCCGGGGGTGAGGGTGCTTTTTTAAGCACCCGTGAAAGACAAAAGTTGTGTCGACAACTTGGCAGTGTAGACAAAGCCTAAGTTTCACCTTACCCTTTTGACTTATTATGCTTCTCACAATCCCACATCTTTCCTCTAGCAACTGTAGCGCCAAGTTACAGGAAAAATTAAAAATAGCGCACAGTCTTAAGGAAACAAGATCAAAATAAACCTGCTTTAATGCAATGGTTATAGCTGCTTGGTGAAAACTCCACTATTTTGTATCTGTATTGTTTATTTTCCCTCACTGATAAGTATTTACAGTTGTTAGTACTGACTTTTTCCTTGTTGTCTGCAGCTCTCACTGTTCTGAGCTCTCCAGTTCACTATGCAGTGTAATTCTCTCCTCCTGAGTATTTTTTCTACCCCTTCAATTATGAACATGGTTGAATTTATTTAAAAAAAAAGTCAGACAGACAAAAAGCAGATTTACAAGGGGCAGACAAAAAGAACGAGGAGTACTTGTGGCACTTTAGAGACTAACACATTTATTTGAGTATAAGCTTTCGTGGGCTAAAGCCCACTTCATCAGACAGGTACTGAGATTTTTAGTTTATCTGACCAAAAGAACCCCTGGTATCCTGAAAGGATCCTGAGCTGAGCTATAATCAGCAGGAAGTATCATTCTTGACAATTATCAGATGCTTCACTATTGACAGAAGCAGCTTTGTGAATAGCTCACACGGAGTACAACCAAAAGTTAAGGGAATAATCAGCCTAACTTTGATCTAACCTTGATATGATGCTACACTGAGCCATTACAGATTAGGGAGCAGGGATTTTCCACTCTGCACTGAACAGCTTCAAAACTAAACAGAAGGGATGGTGGCAGCATAAACTATTTTAATAACCCTCAATAAGAACCACCCCTTTTTATAGACTGATTCTGCTCTTGAGAAGACAACTGAGGGGACTCAAAAGGGATCACTGAAATGGTCTCAGTTTTACCCAGTGTAGCAAGATGAAAGAGATCTCCTCCCAACCATTGCTTCAGGATTCCAGAATATCTTATTAAAGCTCGTTCTAATGTGGTGTTCAGAGTCATAGGGTCTCCCCAAAACCTGATTCTGGCCTCATTTATTGACAAAAAATACAGGATCTCAGGTTCAGGAGGTGCTCACTCAAATGCTGAAGTTGTGTTAGACTGTCATTGTGACGTTGCAGTCTATATGGTTTTATAAAAATATGATAAGTGAATATAATGTAACTGGGATATGCTTCATGCAAAAGGTCTCTTGTTAAGGTATCATTACAAAGCTTATAATCTACTGAATGTGATCATCCTAGTTGTATAAATGTACCACTCTTGTATCTAAAACTAGAAATATAAAATATAACTGAGGGCCTATTGTAATTATGCAATGGTGTGGGCCATTAAAGGTGGTTTGGAATCTTGATGATTCCCATTAACCAGAACCATTGTCTGCAGATGGCTCTGTTTTACCAGTAAGTCTTCCTGTATATGTGTGTGCTGGCAAGTGGGTAATGAAGTCTTGCAGTGACATGTGATCATGTCACCTGAACTGGAATCCATCTTTAACCTGGTGCTTTTCCAGTGAGGGGGGGTGGAAACCCAGAGGAACAAAGGGTTCCCGCCTTATGCAAAAGATATATAAAGGGGTGGAACAGAACAAAGAGAGAGAGGAAAGCCATCATGAAAAATCCCCTAGCTACCATCTAAGCTGGAACAAGAGCTGTACCAGGGAAAAGAATTGTGCCCAGGCCTGGAAGGTGTCCAGTCTGAGGAAAAAACTTACTGAAGCATCTCTGAGGGTAAGATTATCTGTATTTAGTTTGATTAGACATAGATTTGCGCATTTTATTTTATTTTGCTTGGTGACTTACTTTGTTCTGTTACTACTTGAAACCACTTTAATCCTACTTTCTTTATTTAATAAAATCACTTTTTCCTTATTAATTAACTCAGAGTATGCATTAATACCTGGGGGAGCAAACAACTGTGCATCTCTCTCTATCAGTGTTATAGAGGGTGAACAATTTATGAGTTTACCCTGTATAAGCTTTATACAGGGTAAAACAGATTTATTTGGGTTTAGACCCCATTGGGAGTTGGGCATCTGAGTGCTAAAGACAAGCACACTTCTGTGAGCTGTTTTCAGGTTAACCTGCAGCTTTGGGGCAAGTAATTCAAACCCTGGGTCTGTGTTGGAGCAAACGGGAGTGTCAGGCTCAGCAAGACAGGGTGCTGAAGTCCTGAGCTGGCAGGAAAAACAGGAATAGAAGTAGTCTTTGCACATCAGTTGGCAGCTCCCAAGGGGGTTGCTGCGATCCAACCCGTCATAGTCATTTCTATACAGAGGTGGGTTTTTCCCCCTTTAGAGAGAGAGAGAGAGAGAGAGTTTAACTGGACAATCCCCTTTCTATCCTTAAGATGAAAGCATGAAAAAGATCCCGCATATTTGCGATGGAGGATGCTATTAATAGTGTAATTTTCTTAGTGTTTTGTTTATTCCCCTGGAATGGCTTGATGGATGTGAATAATTATCATACTATAAAAGCCAGCAAATGTGCTGTTTTCTATCACTCTAAATCATCAAACAAATAAAGTGTGAAACAGCATTTTTGAATACAATTTTCCCCTCTAATGGCTTAGAATTATTATCAGGAACAATGAAAATAAATAAGCAAATGCCTTGCAAATTAAAAATTAAATGCATGTGTCAGGAAAGAGGCACAGACCAACCATCTTGGGGTACAAGGACCAGTTCAAAAGCCATTTAAAGATAACAGCAGAGGATTCACTTTTACTTCTAGCATCAGGTGTTCCTAAAGGGACTTTCCAATCTAGCCTATATTCTACCCTCAAGGCTGCTGCTTAGGGACAGGGGGAAAAGGAAGAAATTTTATTTTTTTCTTATTCTCAGTCACTGCAAGCTATTAAAAACTTCTCCACATCAGAACATTGCTGCCTCAGGCACTCAGCCTGTTCATACCCTCTCCACTGGGCTCTCCCTCTTTAAACGTAACTGCTTCCACTTGTAGCAATTCCCTAGCTTCTACAGAGCACCAGGCCATCTCTTCCCTCCATCCAACCTTCTTTTGAACCTTCCAGACCTTTTCTTGATACAGTTGTACCTCTTATATATGCAAAATATCAGATAGATTAGATACCATACCTCATCTACCCCCACAGCATGTCAGATTTCGAGTCTCCCTTCAACAACATAGAGCAATTAAGCAGCAATTACCTTACTAAATCTTCATGCACCCTTTTTCTTCAACAGAATGGGCACCACAGGCAGGAGGTTCAACTGCAAGGCTTTTGAAAGTGTCACTTCAGTCCAACTCATGTTGGAGGGTAAGAAAGTTAATTTCACAGTGTCTGCACAGGGTCTGGACAAATAGGCCCCACACAGTTTAACAAGATATAATTACTGAAATAAGGAACGGTAACAAAATAGAACAGCACATTTAAAATGCCTAAGACCACACATCAAGCTGAGGGTTAGTTATCGGTCTTCAAAGCAGATTTACTCATGCCAAGAATAATGACCCTTAACAGATTCAAATGCCAACCTATCCCTCCCTGGTGACAGGCAGAATGGAAAAGCCATTATTTCAATCTCCATAAAACATAAGTGTCCACAGATGCATAATCTGAACCCTAACCTTCATGCCTATAGCCCTGATAGCAACAACAATGCCCCTAAGAAGATCCTTTGATCCATCAAAAACATTTATATACAGTAGCAGCCACAATGAACCACCACCACCTATGGGTAGGGCCCTACCAAATTCACGGCCATGAAAAACACATCATGGACCATAAAATCTGGTCTCACCCCATGAAATCTGGTCTTGTGTGTGCTTTTACCCTATACTATACAGATTTCATGGAGGAGACCAGCGTTTCTCACGGTGTTGTAATTGTAGGGGTCCTGATCCAAAAGGGAGTTGCAGGGGAGTCGCAAAGTTATTTTATGGGGGTGAGGTGATGGTATTGCCACCCTTACTTTTGCACTGCCTTCAGAGCTGGACGGCCGGAGAGTGGCAGCTGTTGGCCAGGTGCCCAGTTCTGAAAGCAGCACCCCGCCAGCAATAGTGCAGAAGTAAGGGTGGCAATGCCATACCATACCATGCCAACCTTACTTCTGTGCTGCTGCTGGCAGCTCCAGCTGCCCAGCTCTGAATGCAGTGCTGTCGCCAGCAGCAGCACAGAAGTAAGGGTAGCAGTACCGCAACCCCACCTACAATAACATTATGACCCCTAACCCCACAACTCCTTTTTGGGTCAGGACCCCTACAATTACAACATCGTGAAATTTCAGATTTCAATAGCTAAAATCATGAAATTTACCTTTTTAAAATCCTATGACCATAAAACTGACCAAAATCAACCGTGAATTCAGTAGGGCCCTACCTATGGATTACTGAGCTATTTACAAACCAGTTTCCCAGCTGCCCCCTACCTCCACAAATCTAAGCTCATGCTCTAGCTTGAAGGTTGAGTATCTTTTTAAAGTGAAGCATTTATTATACTGATAGAAGATAACATATGTCAAGGCATAAGAGCAAGAACAGAAACCTCTTCTGTTCATTACTTTAGTATAGTTTGCAACCTTTGCCTAGTCATTTACATAAAATAAATTAATGGCTCCTTCATCTAAAGGTACACAAGTTATCCCTTCTCCCTCCAAAATGGTTCAAGTCTCTAATTTCCTACTAATTTCCAGGCCAGGAAAATAGACCCAAATTAGCTTTCAAAATTAGTCAAGACCACCTCCTAAGAAACCAGTGAAGGTGGTGAGACATTAGGCATACCCACCATCTTCCTCTCCATAAGCCAGACACTCCACCTGTAACACTCTCAGTACTCCCAAACTCAGAAGGATGACCAGGGCGGGGCGGAAACAGGCCTGTGCTCTTTTTGCTTCTTTATAATGAAAAAAAGGTTGCCTGTCAAGGTTTTGGGGGATATTTATTGGGTTGCTTGTTTTTTTTATGGGGGGTTAACACTAGAAGTATGAGGAATGTCAAGCCACTTCTTCCCTTACTTTTGCTGAAGAGTTCCTTGGTGGGAGAGGTCACAGAGGTCACATACTACACATCCTCTACCACCTAAAATGAATGGGCAGGAGCTCTGAATCTTTACCAAAGACGTCCTTTCTCCAAAATGTTTAAGCATTGTGTTAAATTGGTTTTAAACACAAAAACGGGATCTCACGTAGGAGTGGAGAGGTCATTTTATCTCTGTATTTGACACTGGTGCGACTTCACTTAGAATACACTGTCCAGTTGTGGTGCCTACAATTCAAGAAGGATGTTGATAAATTGGAGAAGGTTCAGAGAATTGACACAAGAATGATTCAAGGATTTAAACATATGCCTTAGAATAGTGAGACTCAGAGAGCTCAATCTATTTAGCTTAATAAAGAGAAAGTTAAGGAGTGACTTGATTACAGTCTATAAGTAAAGACATGGGGAACAAATATTTAACAATGGGCTTTTCAATCTAGCAGAGAAACGTATTACACGATCCAAGGGCTGGAAGTTAAGCTTGACAAATTCAGGTTGGAAATAAGGTGTCAATTTTTGACACCGAGGGTAATTAATCATTGGAACAATTACCAAGGGTAATGGAGGAGTCTCCATCACTTACCATTTTTAAATCAAGATTGTATGTTTTTCTAAAAGATCTGCTCTAGGAATTATTTTGGGGAAATTCGATGGCACGTGTTATACAGGAAATCAAAGATGATGATCAGATTCCAAGACTAGAAGGGACCATTGTGAAGTTTTAAACACAACTAAAAATCCATTATTTTCTCAATTGCTCAGCTTTCACTATTGACTCCGGTGTTGTTTTCTTAGTTCTTCAGTCAAAAGTGTCTTTCAGAGCAAAAAAAATCTTGAATCTCTAACAGTGTGGGGTGGGAGGATAATCCTTAAGCAATTGAGAGAGGAAAGAACTTTTAGCCAGATTTTTAATTTGTGTTTTTCTTAACTCCTACAACTACCTAACATACTGGGAAATGGGTGTCTTTGCTGAAGATTCATATCACCACGTTCACAGATACCCCCTCAGTCATCCATGAAAACCAAACGTCACGCTCCTGTTTCTAATGGGGGAAGAAACAGAAGATAACCTCACAAAAACAAATCCACTTTTCTGGCCTTTATCCATAATGAAAAGTGGGGGAGAGGGAGATAGGAGGAGGGAGAACACAAGCCTAATATTTTTTTAATCCTTTGTTGGTCACCTTTATTTTAAAATAAAAAAATAAAAAATAAAAATAAAAAAGCTAACCTGAGTGGGTCTCGCAAAGCACAAACAGTATTTTTGCCCTTACTAGGAAGGATGGGGGAATATTTACAATAGTTGTCCAATCAGTGTCAACATTTGCTCTGGAAGTTAAGGCCAACATAAGGATGGATTAGAAACACTGCAATTGCTACAGGTTTCCCCACTAATTCACAGTCCTTCACCACCCAAGGAATAAATTCAGTCACCAAAGGCAGGACCCAATTCACTTACTTCTCCTCACTGATATCTGAAATTGTCTGACACTGAACAATCATCTGCTTTAAGCAACCATCTTTTAACGTCAGAGGATCACCATCTGGAAAGGAAAACCTGTGCCTCCCTGTCTGCCCCCTTCTGTTGTGAATCTTTTACATTATGAATACACACACTTGCTCTGGAGATAAGATCTCACACGGATCAGAGAGTTCCTTGTTCCTAGGAAAGAACCTTATCAAGTCTCTGCAGTTTTATCTTTAATGGATCATTTTATGGGACAATGGATGATGGAATTTAGTATCTTTAACCAGGAGTGTCAAGGATTTCAAATAATGACATTTTTATTGAAACACACACAAGTGCACGAGATAAACACAGACTAGGGAGTATCTGCTCAGAAAACCATAATAAAGTGTAAATAGGTAATGACAGAACAAGATTACAGATACACAGACACCAAATAAACCCACATTATAAAGGCAAAGGAAAAATAAGCTCTGCAGACAGGTGGTCAAATACAATCTTCTGGGAGCCATCATGGGAGGAAGATCAGGACAAGTGAATGCAGGACAGGCTGCACTGTCACCGTGAGGCTCTCTGAAAATTGCTCTGCAAGCTGCACACACAGACCTCAATAAAATTAACATGTGCACAGCATGAACACAGATCAGAGGTTCCCTGATGATTCACAAGTGAACATAAGAAAGTAGCGCAGAAGAAGGAGGAAGCCTTTTCCTCTAACATGGTATTTGCTCACAGCCATCCCCGGCTGTTCAGCTGGGGTCCAAATGAGTGAGGCCTTAAGCATGGGGAGGAAAGAAAATTGTCTGAGAGTGGGATAAGCATAAGTAACACACTAAAGATTCCATATGAATTCCTTTCTTTACAATAATAATTGGCGGAATCGAGATTAGAGGGTGCCTTGCTACAGGAACAGGTGCAAAACGTGAATCAAGAGAGGTGTCCTGTGTGGAAAAAGTGATGTGACCTAAGAGCACTGAGAAAAATTTAAGATGTTTGCAAGAGTACATTTGATTTCTCTGGCCTGCAACTACATGAAGTCCTCCTTTGTCTTATTATACCCCGCTTAACAAACAGAAGAACCTTATTGTTGCAGTGACAGGCAGCTACACTGCCAAAAGCCAGCCCTCTAGATAAAACAGGAGCTTTCATCTCCACCTCAACAGTACCATAATTTTACAAGGCATTTTATAAATGCAAAGAAGACAATGGGCCACAATCTGCTTTGTTACATCCATAGTCACAGAAGTTACTTCCAATTTACATCAGTCTAACAGTAGAATTTGTTCCACCTTCTTGCCATCCAAATCAGCCACTTCACAGATTTCATGACAATGAAGGTGTCTGGAGGTGGAGCCAACAGTAATTCTGATGCAGGATTCAGGTGGTCATTGAGTAAGCCTTTACAGTGGAAGCAACCTGGCCTCAAAGCACAGGTTACTGGAGACTCAGTCCACCACCCACCAATGGAGTTTGCACCATCTTGTGCTGTAATTTAGAATTCGGAAATCCGACCTCAGGACACGCAAGTTCTGCCTGCCTGTGCTCTCCTCAGCTGTATCTTATCAAATCCAGAGGGAAGTTTTGCCTATTCAGGAAGGAAAGAGGTAGATAGAGTATCCATCGCTGAAAACCATAGGCACAGACTCTGTGGATGCTCTGGGGCTGGAGCACCCATGGGGAAAAAAAATGGTGGGTATTCAGCACCCACCAGTCACAACTGTGTGGGGGGGGCCCCTGCCATTCAGCTGTGTAGCTGCTGGGGGAGGTCAGAGAGCAGCGGGCACGCGGGGGCCTCAGGGAGGGGGTGGAGCAGGGGCTGGAAGAGGGTTGAAAAGGGACCCTGCTGTTGAAAGTCCGGTCGGCGGCACAGCAGGGCTAAGGCAAGCTTCCTGCCTGCCCTGGCTCCACGCAGCTCCTGGAAGCAGCCAGCATGTCCCTGTGGCCCCCCCAGCTCAGTGGTTTGAGCATTGGCCTGCTAAACCCAGGGTTGAGAGTTTAATCCTTGAGGGGGCCATTTAGGGATCTGGGGCAAAAATCTGTCAGGGGGTTGGACTAGATGACCTCCTGAGGTCCCTTCCAACCCTGATATTCTATTCTATGAAATGCTCCACCCCCACCTACAAGTCTGACTTCTCCTCTCACCCTTTTCACAAAAGTGAAACTTGTGAAAGTGTAATATGCTGGTATTTAGTTAGGTTTTTTTGTAATAGACAAATTCTTGATTTGTTGTCCTGCGATTCTGGGCTGAATTGTTAAATTTATTCTGAGAGTATGGCTGGAGCTAATCTTCTACCAGTGGGGCTAAAAGTGCCCCAGCCCAACCTGTACATAGCACACATTGCTGATAAACTCTTAATCCTAATGCCGTTCTCAGCAAAAAGTATTACCTAAGGAAGGTATTAATCCCCAGGAACGACACTGCAAAAAGCAGAATTATTATTTTTTGAAGCGGTGCAGTGCACAGGGTTTTCCAGATGGGTCATGCCAGCTGGTAAGCACCACCTATAACCCGTCCAAAAGACAACCAAGCAATGGGAAAATTCTCTTCTGGATTCTGCATTGCTTACCTGAAAAAATCAGTGACTTACTAAAGAAAGTCTCTAACAAAACTGCAATATAATTTTTAAATATTACTTTAAACAACGGGCTCAAAATGAATGACCATCAGTACACTTAATGACAACACATACAGGACAGAAACCATAGACAATTAAAAATCAGAAAGGAGGTTACCGACAGAAGCAGCTCTGTCCACAGCGAAGGAAATAATCTTACATTGAGGTTCTGCATTCAGTGTGTGAATGAGTGAGTGTGTGTGAAGGCCGTATTTTACTAAGGAAAAAGGTGTTTTTTGGGGAAAACAAATTCTGAAATGGCTTGCCCTTCCATTTTGACCAGGAAGATAATTACTACACACTTCAACAGATAATATTCATCTCCCCTGCCATTCTCCATCATCTCAGTTTAGAGCACTCATTTATGAAGCATATATTTCCATGAACTGTTAATCAATTACTACTCATTGGCTGCTTCCAGCAGACACTGTACAATCATTAAAAAAAGAGGCACACATGATGCTCCAAAAAGCTCACCCCGAAAAATGGTCACAGGTGCAGGAATCACACACACACACACACAAAGAGCAAGCAAGATAGCCAGGTGGTTATTGGTATCATCCAGCTAATGCAAAACTTTACCACCATGTTTAGTTTATATCACACACACAAATAATAAAAACTGTCCTACAACCATTATCAGCCAGCTGGTTACTTGTAGGCATCATAACAGAGTTGGCTCTGCAGGACAGATTTTTAGGAGAATGACATGTTCCTCCGCAAAAGAAGCCTGACTTTCCCAGCCAGGGAAATTAAGATCCTTCCATTACTCACAAGGGAGAGAAGACCACCTTGGTGCTCCTGGTAACTCTTGGCAACATAAAGGGCATTTCATACAGGAACATGCTGATGGTTCCTTACCAGAAGTTAACTCGGGTAAAAAAGAAAATGCCAAAATAACTCTTCTTTCGCTGTCAGGCTGGCTATACAATCCTGTCTATCCTACGTGCACAAGATCCCACCCTGTAGCCCTTGATATCTGAGACGACAGAGTGATTTGGACAAGGTGTACAACTTGAGGGTGAAGTCCCTGTGAGGGGAGAGCCGAAGGGTGCTGCCTGTACTGTACATTTTCTACAGCTTCCTGGCTACGCTGGCCCCTTTAAGTCACAGCATTAAACCACTTCTCTAAGTGAGGAGTTAACACAGAGACCTCCATCCATTGTCCCACAACAGGAAATTTAATAAATTCTTATGGATGAAAATGAAAAACCTCAACCTGTGTTATCAGCAGTTCAGTGTGTCAGATAACAGTGCACTCACATTTCACATATTTCCAATTCTTCTCTCTTCTGGACAAGGTCCCAGTTTTAAGGACTACAAGGTCAGATTCACCCTTACAACTTATCAGCACTAACTGAAGCCTTCTTCTTACCAGTAAGGCACCTTAAAATGCCTATAAAACCTACCAAAAAAAACCTCAACAATACTATCCTATACTTCCAACAGCCATTTCATGGGGGTGAAACAGAGTAGAAGTGCAGCACAGAAAGAAACATAGTGCAATGTTTATTGGCAGAAAGTCTAGAAAGATTAAGAGATCTATTTCCCCTTTAATGAGCACGTGTCACTCTTATTAATGTTAACCAAAATTATGCACATGCACTGTGGGGGGAGACCACTAAGTGCCTGGCAATATGTTATCCTGTACCAACTGGCCTGCAAGAGCTGTCCCCTTCACTGGGCACTAAAGAACGCATGCACCCCCCTCGTTGCTCTTGGAATGGAGATAGAATAAATGCCTGCAGCAGAACAAACCAAATCTGTCCATTTGTGATGGTGGCCTCATCTGGAAGCCTCTTCCTTCACCCCCCCCCTTTTAAAAGAATCTGAAGAGAAGAAGCCCATTCTAGCAGGAACTTTACAGAGCAGAGGGCTTTGCTGTGACAAACTGTATCCTTTCACCTGACAATAGCACCTTCCAGTCTGAAATCAGTATCCCTGCTTCAGTCACCCACTGCATTGAAGAGTAAAACAGAGGTATTCCAGATAACATACAGGTCAATGAGAGGCCTCCCTAGGTTCCTTTATGCCTCCCAACCCCCCAGGTCTAGTGAAGTGCCTTTTTAATAATCTTCCTCACAAAGGGGGAGGATTAAATAGTCGATTATTACACAGAACTTTGTTGGTGTAGAGCACTATAAATATCAGACACTGTAGGAATTCTGCTATTTTAAACTACTCTTTACTGCACTTGTCCCATCCTAGATCAATTTCCTCTTCTGAGTAAAGAGAAAAACTTGACTCATGCCCAAATATTAAGAAGGCATGAATGAAAACAGTCCTCCGGTGCCACTGGTGGGTCCTTTCAGTCTTAGCCAGCCCATTTGCCATTGTCACATGAAGCCAGAGTCTACAAGCCCATTCTCCCACAAGTCAGATCAGGCTGAGAGGGTTATATGGAGAAGGAAAACACTTCTATCTCCTTCACATCTTGTATCAATGACACAGTGCACTGTTCAAAAGCCTAAGTTATTAAAACCAATCTGTGATCCTGTCAGACTCCCACAGATCTTCATTTCAAATCAGGTTTGAGCTTTGAGCAGACACTTGCAAAACAGAAGATTGAGTTTCAGCAAGAGCCTTCTCTCTCATCAAAGATGGGCCTCTCTCAATCCAGACTGGGTCTATATAGCTGTGATGAATTATGAGTGCTGGGGGAGAAGGCAGTTCATGCATTATACACTAAGCCAGCAGAATAGGAACTCATTTAGACACACTGCTGTAGAAAAAGGAATGAAATCAATTATTATTATTAATCATGTTTATTACAGTAGGGCCTTAGGACTAACCAGGAATGGAGGGGCCCCACTGTGCTAGGCACTGTACAAACATAGTAGTAGACAGTCCTCGCCATGAAGAGCTTACAACCTAAATAGACAAGATAGGTACAGGGTGGGGGAAAGGGGGTATAAAAAGACAAATGAACAACGCGATGACAGGAACAGGAAATGTCGTATTAGCTCCATTGTTTTTGGAGGATGGGGGAGGTAGTTATGAGACGATCAGCTACATGAAAAGAAAAGCAAGGGGAAAGGGGACATTGAAGGAGAGTGGGATGAGGGGAACAGAGCAGGGAGCAGAGGGTAAGAGGGGCAGTTGTGGAATGAAGCTGAGGTGAAGCGACTGAAGGAAGAGGATTTAGGGCAAACAGCCAATCAACTTGGGGCACGCGATGCCCAGTCAAAACTGAAAGTAATTCTTTCAATGTCCCAGGCCCCTGGTTTGGCTTCTTCTACAGTTGCTCTGAACAGCTGGAATCTCTGGTTGATTCTTTTCTGCACTGTTTCCTCAAGACTACATTGTGGGGGAAGGGAGGCACCACCTGCGCTCACAGTGTGTGGGAAGATCTCCCCTGCACAGTTCTAGGGATGTGGGGATGCTGGGGGAGGGGCGGCCCGGCAGGGTCCCCTTTTACATCCTCCCCTGCAGGGCAGCACTCTCTGCTTTGGCTGCTCCTACTGGCTGGAGAGTCTCTCTGAAGGTTTTTCCCCCCCAAGAACACATGGGGGGCACCACCTGGGTCCTAGTGCACAGTACGTGTTGGGAAAATTATCAGTTTACAAAACGTCCACAACAATGTAACACAATCATTTAAACATTTATCTGATTAAAGAGAATTTCCCATTGTTTCAACTGTTGACTCCTGCTCTGGGGAAAGAAACAAGGGCGACAGTTTAGGAGCTGAATAACGATTCCTCATAGGCAACGGTTTGGTTCTCTAATGGCATTAAAACCATTCAACTCATCCAAGCTTCAGCCTCCCTATAATATACCAATTCTCTGGATCCTAAGAACAAACTGTAAAAGCAGCGCTGCTCCTGCCTCACATGGATAGCTCAGTGGTTTGAGCATTGGCCTGCTAAACCCAGGATTGTGAGTTCAATCCTTGAGGGGGCCATTTAGGGATCTGGGGCAAAAATCTGGCTGGGGATTGGTCCTGCTTTGAGTAGGGGGTTGGACTAGATGACCTCCTGAGGTCCCTTTCAACCCTGAGATTCTATGATTACTGCGTCCTTCACTATAGCACCACCTGCAGGCCAAACTGTGTCTGCTCAGACATCATGTGGGAGCCTGCAAGAAGGCGTGTTTGAATATTAGCAGTATGGTGTGGTTTGTATTGATTAACTAATGACTGCGGTATATGAAGCCTGAAAGCCCATATTAATAACTCTCTGCTGCATTCCTCCCATCTATCACTGAATTACAGGGGGATGCAACTCTGCATCTCAATACATCATTCCTTTCGTGAATCCCAGAGTGATCAACACGCACGCACAGATTCTTAATGTAGAAGCCCCATTCCAGAGCAGCTTTGACCAAACACAGTTGGGTGACTGCGGGGGGCGGGGGTGCTATATACATTACCCGACCCCCCCCCCCACACACACACACACACCAACTGAAAAGAGCCTTGCTTTGGCAAAACACCCCAAGCGCAAATGGTGCTTCGACTAATCCATAAATCAATCACCACCATAAATTCTACCCTCTCTCCATCCAAAACTGCAGAACCATAAAACAGATTACATGGAGGAACAGAGGCTGGATGGCTCCCTGCAGCTCACAAATTTCCTGTCGCTGCATGAATGGCCTTCCCCCTACTTCCCCATGCCCATAAATCTCTCCTGCCAGAATGGAACATGCAAACAATGCAAGTGCGCAATGCACAAATACTAAAACAAGCCAGCTCTACATGCTTCCTGTGTGAGGCTGCTGAAGGTGTCGGTGGGGGGAAAAAATATTTTCTCTTGTGAAAATCTCCCAAAGCAAAGAGTGAAGAAAATAAACGCAGCAGAAAAATATCTACATGAAGATGAATCAAAGGAAAAAACTCTCAGTGCAATGTATTTAAAGTGTTCTCAGTTTCCTAGAGGTCAACAGACACATTCAAGTTTCCAGCTAATCTACCCTTAAGAGACTCACATGCTCTCCAGAGTGTACGGGGTTAAAGAGATCCCACTAATCAAGTTTGGTCACACAAATGATTGATTGAACATTTGAACATCCTTGTGCTATGGCCCCCTTGAGAGAGTAATAATCAGAAGGCAATAATGGGGTGAGGGACAAATATCCCTCCCAACTCCCCCGTTGCCAGACAATTCAGTACCAAACACTAAACCCAGCAGTCTTAAATGAGATTGCACCAAGCTCAAAGCAAATTGCAACATATGTGAGGGTGTGTTAAAGTGGGTGGGGGGTAAAGAACACCACATAGGGGAAATGGGGATAAGCAAGGATAAAATGTCCTGCCTATGCATTTAGCACAGGGAAGGAAAGAAGCTGGCATAGCTGAGCTTCACAACAGCATTAGGCAGGTCATTTTCTTTATCCAAGATCACTCCCGAGGGATTAACATTTTCTATCCTGGAGGACGGGGAGGGCAAGGGTTCCGGCCAAGACAGCTGCAATGCACCCTGAGACAATAATGAAAAACAAAATCGGCAGTAAAACTATCAGCTCTTTTCCATTTGCAGCTGCTACAGTATATGTCATTGGTCAGGAGAGAAGGAAGGAGGGTTCTCAAATACATTCCATTTCCAGATAAACAATATCTTAGCACAGAAACAAACATTTGTCCAATTTCTCTTCCCATTTCATCTCCACTGAAAAATATGGGGATTTAGGCCCTAACAATGCTGGGATCAGAAACAGGCTAGTTACAAACATGGCTGAGGCAAGCAAGTTTCTCATACGGTTTTTGTGGACAGAGATTTATCCTATGCAGGGAAGCCTCCTCCCACATTGCTTTGACTCAAGCTGTGTTTTTGGAGAGAAAGTTTTAAAGGATGTTATTCCACTGGTGTTTGGAAAAAAAGAAAAAGATCAAATAAAAGTGCGACTATCCATATGTAGGGATGCTCTCAAAACATCTAAGACACACCCTTATTACACACTCAGTGTGCTCCACACCACAGATCTGAGGCTGCCTAAGAGTATGAGACTTACTGTCTCATGTACATATCCAACTAAATCCACAGTATCAAACTCATTCACAATTTAAGGACTTGTTTAGGTACTGAATAATTCTTCATACTAGGGCAAAGACATATTTCAAATGTATCTCATATGTGCACTTCAGGGCAAGGGTAGATTAAAGACTATATTAGCTTTAACCTCAATGGCCAGTTTTTCTAAAGCCCAGAACACAATTAAAAATTGTTTAACTGTAATTAACAGCACCCTCTAAGTTAGGAATTCATTCTCTAACTGTATCTCAGCAGACTAATCAAGCTGCATAAAGGGAACCAATGACAGCAGTTCTGCTACTAACCTGCTCTGTGAAATGGGTACATATTAACACTCATCTACTTCAGAAGGTTGTTTCCAGGCAATGTCTGGAAAGCACTTGGAAATCTTCAGATGGCAACAGACAGCGCAAAGCAGCGTTATCCCCTCGAGGGCTGATTCAGGTACCTTAAATCTGCATGACTGCTACTGCAGCTTTGAGTGGATATAGTGCTATTGTCACGGCTTCAACACAAACTTTTGAGTTCACAAAGGCTGAGACAAAAGACATCCCTCAGCAGCAAGTGTGATGAGCAGCGAGCATTGGTCTTGGCATTCAATTTAGTTGCTTTTGCCATTATAAAGTCAAGTCTTCTGTTAACGTCATTTGACAATTTGCTGCATTTTAAAGCTCCACATATGGGTATATAAGGTAATTATACATAATACGTATAATTGATACAGTAAAAACTCCTACCACAAGAGGTTTAATACAGGCTGCAAACTGGAATAAATTCAAACTTTAGAAAATGAAGACAGACTATGAAAAGGTTGTAATTAAGCTACTACTGTAAGAGGAACAGTATATTATAATTAGGGAGAGACATGCAAGCAAGAGACTCAATCTGGCAGCTCCATGACTGTGAAGCTTAAAATGAAATTACTCAACAGCTCAAAGTTTCCTGAAGTGTGTGTTTGAGGCGAGGTGCCCCCTTCCTACCTCACGCCTCAAAGAATGGCCTCTGCTGAGCTTGAGACAGCCTCATGGTCATCACAACACGCTACAGATGAATCTGAACATTGGAGCATCAAAGGAGACATGATCAAGTTTCTCTGATGAGAGGCAAGCAAAAACACAGTGCCCCCTTTGGGTTGATCTCTACAGCAGGAACAGCACCAGCTGAGGACAGACACTTACACCCATCTCTTCTCCCAGGGTGGGTGTGTGTTATGATGACCTAGAAGAGGGGTAAGTCAATAGGTGGAACACAGGTCAAATCTAGACCGCCAGACACTTTTGAATGGACCCTGAAATTTTTTTTTTTTTAAATCATCATCATTATTGTTGTTGTTTTATTATTAAGTTCTCTGGAGTCTATCCTTGATTATACCTGGACCAAGAAATTTGGATCTTGACAAAAATAATTGACTATCCCTGATCTAGAAGCTGAGGGACCCAGGCAATTGTTTAGTGAGAGTCTGGAAGCAGAGAGAAAGCTGCCCTTCTTGATGCTTTCTATCTCTCTTATCACTGGATGACCCTCCACTGTCTGCGCACTTCACTTTACTCTGAACATTTCGCATCTGCTTCCCTTGGAAATGAGACTGGAGGAGGAACTGATTTTGCCACAGTTCGTTCTGCTCAGTCTATGAAAGTGAAGTAACACAACGAGGTGTTGGCACCAGGGCTTCTGTGCAATGAAATACACACACACACACACACACACACACACACACAAACAAACCAAGCAGCTGTACAACCAAACAGCTTATACTCAGGGTATTCATCCGCTGAAATGCAAACATTCATTGTAACTCCCATACCAACATACACAATCCATGCTTTGTGGGAGGCTGACTTACCCCAGAATCTCTGGGGACAGGAATGGAGAGGCTACTCCACAGTGATAATTAGTAACAATGGTCAATGATGGGATATTAAAAGTTACTACAGAGAACTTTTTCCAGAGGGTCTGGCTGGAGAATCTTGCCCGCATGCTCGGGGTTCAGCTGATCCCCATATTTGGGGTCGGGAAGGAATTTTCCTCCAGGGTAGATTGGCAGAGGCCCGGGAGGTTTTTCGCCTTCCTCCGCAGCATGGGGCAGGGGTCGCTTGCTGGAGGATTCTCTGTGACTTGAAGTCTTTAAATCATGATTTGGGGACTTCAACAGCTGAGTCAAGGGAGAGAATTATTCCAGGAGTGGGTGGGTCAGCTTTTGTGGCCTGCATCATGCGGGAGGTCAGACTAGATGATCATAATGGTCCCTTCTGACCTTAAAGTCTATGAGTCTATGACTTCTTCTGGGCACACTCCCCTCTGAGACTCATCCACACAAAATCTCTCCCCCATAACATATCGCATACTTCCCTCTCCAGTGAGAGCCTTATCATTTCCCCTTTACGTTCACTGGAAAGAGTCCTGAGGTGGCTTTCCACAGTCCAAACTTTCCTCACCGTCCCTGAGGAGAGTTGAAGGGTTTCTTCCCTTTACCAAGTCCACTGAAAAGTAAAACTTGGAGGGGGATAATTCCAGCAGAACCCACCAGGGCCAGAGTCTGGGAGGCAACCTGATTCAGCCTGATTTCTGCCCCCTTCCCGGCAGGAGGAGGATAAGCAGCCTTTTAGGCTGGGCAAGATCCCCTCCACTGCAAAGCAGGACTATTCACTAGAGACCTGACAGCATCATTCTGGATTAAACTAAAGAAACCTAAAAAAAATGATGTGAATAAGAAAAATATTTATATTTATGTGTGTATGGAGGGTACATTTATTTATTTGATGGACTACTTCGAGCAGGTGGAAGACCACCAATATAGAAAGGATCATTCAGTTTCAGTGTAGAAATATCACTAGCTGACAACCTAACAATAGCCCTCCCTCTATTATTGCAGAGCACAGCGCCAAACTGGTCAAGTTTGTAACTCTCTGCACTCCTGCTATTCCCCGAGGTGCCTCTAAGATGATCACTGGCAGGGTCGAAGAGTCTATAAAAAGGATGAAGAACGCTGGGAAATTTCCAAGGAGGTGCGGCCAGAAAAACAGAACCATCATTACAGACCTCTCTGAGGCCAGCCTGCTGTGCAGGAGTCTCTACTCTGAAGCTCAGGAGCTCCCCCGACTGATTTGTAGCAGCACTGCAACCAGAGCAGGGAGATGAGAATTGGCTAGCATGCCTGAAAGTTCTCAGGTCTGCTCAGAGCAGTTTGCAGACTCCAGACTCCTTATCAGACAATGTGCTTTCACAGAAGAGCTTCAGAAATCATTAATTGGAGCTGTCAGGGTGAAGAGCAGGAGGAAAAGACTTGGGCAAGTGACGTGCTCTAGCCTTGCGCTTAAGGGAACAGCGGAAGTCCTGCCAAACCAGCAATGGCATCTTGTCACAACACATCTACCTTTGTGTTAGAGACTGTCATCTATATAACAAGCACAGCCCAACAGAAAAATGTTTTGCCCAACCCATGGCCTGACCTCAACATCCTTATTTTTCATAATATTTGCTTTATGTAATTGGTTACAATACAAAACCTGCCCAGCCACTGAGTGGCTGGGTTACTCTAAAATCTTATCCACCCTCCATCGCTAAACATGGCACAATCAGCTCTCCACCAGTTGCAGAGTACGCTCCTGTGATTTTAATGGGCAAAACCAAAAAATAAATACACACACAAATCTCATAAGTCCCTTTAAAAGCAGGTTTTATCATTTCTCCTCCCCACCCCATGCACAAATGTCTGGTGGTTGATCTCTCCAACAACTGTGATTCCTCTTTACTTCTCCACTAGGAACTGGGATTCAGTTTTTGCAGGTCTCCTCTTGCTTCACCTGCTCCCACCCCCAACTCCTGAGAAAAATGAGAGAAACAAAAGCAGATGAAACCCTCTAAACACTTTGGCAGCTGTTGGCTCTACTACACAGGTTGAGCTTTCAGTTCTCTCGGTTTTGCCTCCTTCCGGTAACTGTGCAGCACACACAGTCATCTTTAGCTACAAGCTCCACTTCTCACACAGAAAGAGGGGCTAGCTTGTGGGAATCCCACTGTTTAATGCAGAACTGGTATTGAGGGAAGCCGCAACAGCATTACAGGAAGAGCTGGTTGTCCTTTTGATAAGCATCACTGCCCGTTACTTGTATTACTCCACAAAGAATTTGTGAAACTGGAAAAATGCAGGGTAGAAGGGCAACATTTCAAGTCAGGCCTCATATCTACACTGCCATTTAAAAATGGCTTCTTTTCTCTAGTCTTTATTCTTAAACCTTCACCCACAAAATCCAAATGCTACTGCGTAGGGTCTTTGTATACAAAGCAGCAGCTACTATTTTGGTGCTGGGCCTATGTTTCCTCTCAGAGATAAACTGGTCTCATTCCTGTTTTCTGAAAGCAACACTCCTCTTCTGGGTACAGAATGAAAAACCTCAAGAAACAAAGGAAAAGGGGCTGACTATGTACAAACGTGTAAAGGCGTGACTGGGTATCATTAAAACAACATGTCCCCAATGCAAACCCTGTTTACATTAAAGATGGGTTCTGCACATAGCATTTTAGAGCACACATTTTACAGCAACTTACATCTATATGCTGATGTGTGGCTTTAGACTACCAGAACCAAGTCCTTACGCTTTACCTTTCCTCATGTTCACTGCTATGTGGTTAAAGGACAGTAAAAATTTCTGATGCACCTCTGGCACCACCTAGTGGAGACCAGGGACCAAATAAAGATGATTTTGGATGTGCTGCTTCCAAAGACAACGACAACTTGATGGTATCTAAAATGAAAGTTTGTCATTTTTTATTCAGAGCCCAGAGATCCACTTCTCCTCAAGTCACACTAGTTTATCATAGAGGGAATAACTGCTCCTGTAGCTCCTTTCACCTCTGCCTGAATAAGAGAAACCGTGAAGCCAGGTAAGCCACAAAAATAGACTGAATCACCCAATGGAAGATATTAAAGATTTGCACAAAGACCATGACTGAACGTGTCACAGACCAGCCCCTCCTCCCCATTCCCTCTGCATTGTAAAGGAACACAATATTTATCCATTACAGGCTCCTTCCTCCTGGTAACTCTCATACACCCGCAGGCTCTATCAGCCTGGAGATAAGTGGCATCACTGGGGACTCATATTGTTGAGAGATGGGAAGATCTTGTCTGCCAGTGCCAGGGCACAGTGACAAGAGCTTTACTGTGACATTTAAGCTTGAATTTGCATGCAAATGTCAATATTTATTAGTCACATCACGATCCCCAGCAAATCACTCTTTTGGGTAGCCAAGTCTCTCTGGTTATACTTTTAAACAGAAGGAAGCATGTGGAAACCAAATATACAGGCTTTTTGTGAGCTATTTAATTCCATCTTCCCTGACTCCCCCATTTCACCCTATTTATTGATCATTTTCATAGAAAGTTAGTTCTAACCAGGAGATGCATAAACTCCTCCAAAAAACACTTCATATGCTGATTCAAGAATCAGTCAGGAAGAAGTAATTCCCTCACCTGCCTTCAGAGATTGGGAATATCTTGCATACTGAACTGTAGAAGCTTAAGATAACAGATGCCGTCTGTCCCACAGCAAAATGTGAGGACTGCAGTGTTTTAATACTGAAGTGCTTCAGCAGTGCTCATGTTTCATTATCACCGTTTGCTTATGTCTCAGCTTCAATCCTGTGCATTCATTACAAAAAGTTTCAATTGCTGAAATACAGTTCTCACTGTTTTTAGCCCCTTCCCTCCCCAATGCCCTGTTCTCTTATGGACACCCTTAAAGAAGGATGTCAGAGCCAGGACTTATACTTCAAAGTGAGACAGCAAGACAGAGAAGTGAAGGAAAGATAATGTATTCAAATGGCAAGTAGGAGAGAAAGAGTGGGGAAAGAGAGAGCTTGTGTAGACTTCTATTGGAATAGCCTGCAAAGGAATGCTAGTGTAGACTGGGTTTTCAGGAGTTTTTTGTGCAATGAAAGAAGCCAGCTGTTTATGTCAGTATAACTAATCTGAAGTCTAAGGGGTACTAACTTACAGTGATGTGAACTTTATGACCAAATATATTCACTTTCATCTTGTTGTCAATTACCAGCAGTTGGCTTCCTATCAAGGTTGTGTACTGGGGTGATACACAAGACCTTACACAGAAGTAGAAAATTAGGTTAGGATAGTGTCCGAGCAGAGACAAAGGTTCATGACTATTTCTCTCATCAGCATTCTACCCACTTACCAGGATTTCGGCTCCCCAAAATGCAGGTAGTTGATGCTGTAGAGATCCATGTCCTCAGTATGCCATGCAAATGTTGTTTTCCACATGCCAAAATAAAGGTAGGGGGTGTTCACACCTTCTATGATAATCCCACACTCATGCTCCACCATGTCCAACAGGGTGTTCAGATTCCCAATATTCCATTCTTCTACATCCTACAAGACAAGAGGGCTCCAATTCAGCATAGTCAAAGTAGAAACATATCAGGAGCTGCTTTAGCAGAACAGACTGATAATCCTTGATCTGCTCCAGTATCCCGTCTCCAAAATTTGCTGAAGTCAGGTACGTCATAGGTAAAATATGACAACAAAGAAAGGAGGGCTAACTTCCTGAGCCCAAAGAGGGATCAATGCATACTCTGAAACATGACAGTGATAGACCTTGCAAAGTTTTTATCTTGGTTAATATGAAGTCAGGTGCTACTCTTTCATATAAATAGATTAATCTTTTTTTTAAAAAATCCATATATTTTATGCAGTGCAATTTATGCCCTACATCTCCTCTCCCCCACACACCCCCCACACACCCCCAAGTGATTACAAAAGCTATAAGATACACAAAAAGGTTAAAAGGAATTATGTTCACATCCAAAATTTTACCTCTCTTTAAAGCCTAAAATTTGGATATAAATTTATTCTAGAGTCTTGTGTTTTCCAGGCAGGCTTCTGTGTCTGCACTAATTCAATCCCTTTAAGTTCCAATCATTTCCAGTACATTTGTTTTTTTTTTAAATAAACGTTCACCATACACTAAGGAAAGATTTTGCTACTTTTTCGGTAAGGCTTCAAGATGGTGTTTAATTAGCAGCTGCATTATCTCCAGAGCAGGCATGTGTGTTCTATGGGGGCTCCACCACTGGGAAACTGACTCAATCAGAAAAATAAAATTGAGTAACAGTAAAGTAAATTTACATGCTCTTTTCAAATAACTTTCAAGTGAAGGATCCACTTTGGGGACACTGATCAAGTGCACTGGACTGTATAGTGCCTATACCAGTAGATGGCTCTAAAGCAGCAGCCGCAATCCTTCACTGAACAGACTGTTAGATGCAGTGCTTTCAAAAGTGCCCTTAATGAATGAGAATACATGCAAAGCCAAAGTAAATTACAGTGGCCCACCTCAAATGCTGGCCTAGAGATGTCATAAAGACAAAACTGGGATGTGGAATTTTGCTATTTTCAAGATTTTAAGAGAATTAACAGTGGAGAGAAAAAAGTTTAACAGTTCCTGTTAGTTGGTTTTCTCCATCTCAGTAGAGACTGGAGAGACCACAGATGAGCACAAGCTGGTAGCAGAAAGGTTGACCGAGTGTAGAATTTCCAAAAGGAAGCTAGCAGTATCCTTTCTTCCCCCCCACAATGCCCCATATGTATTCAAAATTGGTCTGGAAATACCTGCTTGCAGCACCTATGGGATTAGTAGAGATTCAAGTTGCATCCACACTATTGCTTTTAAAAAGCAATTTAACTTAACATGGTTTAAATGGCTAACTGTTAAATTAAACCTTTTTCACAACTACATTAAAAGTATCTCTACTGTTATGCCAAAGACCAATTCAAATACACTTTGCAATACATGGAAACATGGAACACATTAAAGGTAAGTGTCCCTTGATTCCACTTTTACATCAACCTGCACAGCACCACAGAAAGGATCCCAATAAAAAACATGAAAGGAAGTGGCACAACAGGTGTAAAGTAACTACATATTTGAGCATTCCAATACCTCAGTGACGGGAGCAACATAAATACTTAGACAAAGCCAGTTACCAAGAGTATACGCATACATTTAAATGTCTGGTAATCCAATTACATGTTATCTGTTTATTTGAAGTGAATAACCCCTACTTATAAGGTTCAAATACAGGTGCAAAAATCAATTTTGAAAAGTTTTGTTTTTTAAAAGAATCAATATATTTCATCCAGGTTATCATCACTGGAAAATGTCACAGGCATGCAAGAGATACTAATATTAATGTATTTAAGTCAACGGACATTTTGAGAAACCACTGCAGTGGAAGGCCTCAATAATGTGTATTTATTCCAAGCCAGATGAGTGGGGGGGGGGGGGCTGTATTTTTCTTTATACAGTCAAGAAGCTCTAGTGTAGAATGTTTGTTCCCAATGTTTGCTCTGTTGTGTATACAGAAGCTCTACACGTTTGACAGTGTGATCTCATTTTAACTGTCTAAATATTACAACCAGTCAGTCAACACTCCAGAGATGCAGTTTTCTACTCAAAAGGAAATAAGGATGAGGGGACCATTGTATATATCTTCTCTTCAAAGAGAACCTTATTCTAATTTTTAGAAGTTCTTTATAACCACTATCTAGTCACTTTCCCCAGTGAACACACAAAAGTCATCTTAGGACACTCGTGACCAATAAAAAAAAAAAGTGCCCCCTCTTCTGAAAAGAGATTTTGCAGTTACCTAAATAACCCCTGTAGTTCCAACTGGATATGGGCTCTGCTCTGCACATTTGGTTCTAACCAGTGAAACGTGTTCACTCTTTATCCCAGCACAGTGTAGGTAGGTGTGCAGGACAATTATACCCAAAATGAAGAATTAGAAATCCAAATCAATTTCCTATTCATCCATGAAGCTAAAATGGTTTATATAAGAACATTTCACCAGACTTCAACAGGAGCAGAGTTAGACCGAGGCTGAGTTCTTCTGAAAATCCCACCTCCGTGTACAAAAAAAAATACATATATTTAATAACAAATATTTTGTAGATTTGTGTCTGGTTTAGAAGTTATTTTAAAATATTTTATATAAATCTGCATTTACATATTAAAAGAGAAAAAATTAGTAACTCTTTGTTAAGGGAGGTAGATTGAATTACAGTTTTAGATGGTTTAAAAATAGGTGAAGTCTGTAAAAATCAGATATTAGGGATAGAAAAGACCCTTCATTGGTCAAATCCAGCTTTATACTTAATATAATGTAGTACCTGTTTATTTGCCATGGTACTTGGATTCTAAAATACTTGCCTATAAACAAAACTGTCCACATTAACCAAACATTTTAGATGTATTAAAATAAGAGATTTATCAGTTTATATTCCGTTACTTTGTCTCCCCAAAAATGAGTGTTATTTTCAGTTAAAAAGGTTGTATTTACAGATAGTGAAGATAATTTTTTATTATGAGCACAAGGCCTGAAGTGTGTTTCTGGATCGCTACAGCACTTCAGCAGAAATCTCACTCTTTGGCTGATTTTCCAAAGGGGGAAAAAAAAAAACCACCCGAAACGGGAAGGTGGGAGGTGCGCTTGCTTTTCCTAGAATCCATCTGATGGGACATTCCATTCTAACTGGGTGGCCATTTTCTTTAATGGTGTTGCGGATGAATCAGGAGAACAGATCACCATTCTCATCTCTGCCAGAGGCTTCGTGTGACTGACTCCACTGCCCAGCACTCTGAAAATCAGACCATAAAGTTTCCCCATGAAGAAAATGGGGACAATACCTGCCGTCGCATAGGTGTTGCCAAGCTAAATCAACAGTTTGTAAAGTGCAATGCAATTCTAGTGCATTGCAAGGCACTGCAGAAGTATTATTGCTATTTATTCAGTAGGAACGAAACGTTATGGTCCATCTAACAAGCAGCTGAAAAGTATGTACATATCACTTACTGCATCATATAGTGAGCCACTGATATCTGCCCCATAAATTGGTGAGACGAATGTCAGATTCTTCCAGTATTTGCGTTCCAGGTCTTCAAAATCTTGGTGGCGAGGAGTACAGTACCTGACCGGCAAAGGGAAAAGCTAAGAGTTTAGGAAAAGTCACAGACCTTAGAAACTTATGTTCAGCAGAGACTACAAAAACGAATAAGCTGCTCGGCTTTGAGGTTAGCATAGGAATAGCTGGAAGCTACAGTTTGGGCGCAGACTCTCCATAGCAGTCGGTTATGAAGAGGAAAGGTACAGTGCTGATATAAATCGGTCCCAGCGTGAACTGCTATACCAGCTTGTAACCAGAGCACAGAAAAGAGCTTGTGGAGCCATTAAAACACTATATCAGACTAGACATGCCTTACAACCAGAATAGATGCCTGGACTCCGAAGATGACATTTAGATGTTAAACAAGTATAGTTACTGTCTTCTATACTTTGAGCTACGTAGCAGACCCAGAGGGACCTATATCAGAACACCTAGTTAATCACTCTGTTCTGCCTACTGTAACTGATTGGCTGCAACTAGTGTTCCCTCTAGTTTTTCCCACCCATGTGCGGAATGAATTTTGTTATGTGCACCAATACGGAGGTGATATGTGACATGAACCTGTGTGACACATCACCTCCATATTGGTGCACATAACAAAATTAATGTGGCGGGGTGGGGCCAAGGGGTTTGGAGTGTTGGAGGAGGCTCAGGGCTGGGGCAGAGGGTTGGGGTGCAGGGGAGGGGGGGTGAGGGCTCCAGCTGGGGACAGGGATGAGGGGTTTGGGGTGCAGTGGGGCTCCCCGGGGCTACGGTGGGGAGAGAGGTTGCCCCCCCCCCAGCTCTCTCTTCCTGCAGCAGCACCTGGGCTGGGGGGGGGAGGGGGGAAGAGGCACCTCTCCCCTGGCCGCGTCAGGTCCGAGCCGGGCTAGGGCCCGGGAAGGGGGCCTGTCCCCCGGACATGGCAGGTTCGGGGCTGGGCTGGGCTGGGCGCCTATCCCCCGGCTGTGGCAGGTTTGGGCCAGGCTGGGTCAGGGGAGGGGCGCCTGTACCCCAGCCGCAGCCGGTCCGGGGCTAGGCTGGGTCAGGAACAGGGGAGAGGTGCCTGTCCCCCAGCCACATCAGGTCCAGGGCTGGGCTGGGGCCAGGCCATGGAGAGGCATCTCTCCCTGTCGCAGCCCTGAGCACCTGCGTGGCGCTTAATAGGCGGCTGCGCGACCATGCACCTTAGAGAGAACTTAGGCAGCAACTGGTTTATAGGTTTTAGAGTGGGCGTGTACTTTGGCTTAGTTCCCTCTCTGCTTTTTTACAATACTGCTAATGCATTTTTATAGCAGCTTCTATCCGCTGATCTCAAAGCACATTGTAAACATCAGTGAATTAAGCCTTACAATGCTCCTGGAAGATACACAACAGTGGTCCCCAAACTGTGGAGTGTGCCCCGAAGCAACATTTGGAGGGGCACAGTGGGGCCCAGGCCAGCCCCCACTGGAGGCAGGCAGGGAGTGCCACCCAGCCCTGCTCTGCCGAAAACTCCGCTCCAGCCCCACCCCCAGCCGAGGCCCCAACTTCAGCTCCTGGTCCTGACCTAGCCCCCAATGCCAGCCTTGCTCCTGCCCTCCCACCCCCCCGAGGGTCGGGGAGGGAGCAGGTTGCCTAAATGGAAGCGCCGGCCCTGGATACATAAAACTTACTGCCTATGAACTCTGTGTACATAAGCACCTCACATATATTTCACAACACTTATGTGAAGTATGGAAGTATCAGTTTCCTATCTGTAAAATGGGATAAAGCATAGAGGTGAAGTGATTTGCCAAAGGAGTCTGTTAGCAGTCAGGAATTGAACCAAATCAAGGATACAAGTTATACATACATTTTTCTACTAGGTATATTTTTATGTTGATCCTATTGTTATCAAAGTTCCCAGAACCAAAGAACAAGATACTCCACAGCTCTGGATGTGCAAATTTGGAAGGAAGACATAGCTGGTGAGTTGGGTAAGATTAAGTGATTGCCACACACACAGTGTCTTGAAACATCCCCACATATTTAGAGAGGCACGCATGCCACAAACACTAGCATACACACTTCCAAGGCCGTCAGCATTGTATCTAGGCAGTAAAACACCTGTGGCACATTCTCCACGTGGCTACCAGTTTGGCAAGCCACAGTGCCAAGATAAATGGCTCCAGAGCCTCAGAAGCAATAGTCCTTCTATGGATCCCATAACCATTTTCTCAGTGAGATATATATCCATTGAGAAGACAGCCATCAAACAGGGCCTTCCTACACTGATTCAGCAGAACATACAAGGATGCTCCAGCACAACCTCCTCCGATTATGAATCTGAAACATTACAAGTACAAGCCATTCCCACCAAAATGTTTCCAATTTAACAAGTTTGGCAGCAATTCCTCCCCAGCTTGTAAAGAAGAAAGGCTTTCCAATTGCCCCTCCCAATTCATAATACCGCACCAGATTGACACTCATAACAATTACATACTTCTCACTGTTGGCCAGACGTCGGTATTCTCCCACCGTCATGGGTTTCTTCTGTATATTATACTGGGTGAATAACCCCGACTGCCCAGTCACCACCTGCTGGATAGGCGCTGGGATGACCATGTCATCGATGTCATCATAAGTCTTTCGGGGCTTCCATTCCTTGGGAGGAATCACCTGGAAGAGGAGGAAAGAAAAACAAAAGTCACATCTACGCCATGCAGACACTTAACTTCTGCTAAGACAAACGCTAGTGTAGGCATATTTCACACTGCTGCAGTCCTCCAGCTACCATAGACCAGCCACATGCATTTTAACCATCATGTCATCTAACCCTGCTCAGAGCAGGCCTAGGTGACAGTGGTTAAAACACTGGCAGCCTGTCTACTACAAGTCCCTCCCACTGATGGAGCTGCACCAGAGGAAGATCAATGGTGAGAAATATTTTTTTTAAGTTAGTTTAGAATTTCACTGTACATCACAACAGTTTATATCCTTCTTTCCTGGAAGGTGGCTTTTTTCCCCTCTCCTGCCACCCTAAGAAATTATAATAAATCCACTATCAGCCCTATTACAAGACAGTACCCACACCCACTGATTTCAGAGCCTTTTAGAGATTTCTAGTGACACTATCCTCTCCCTGGGGGGAAAACAATTAAAAATGGGGAGATTCACAACCAGACTGACATTGTTTGGTATAACTCAATTAGTAGTTTGCTTCTTTTCCGTTATAAGTTTGTAAGTTCCACATGAGGACTCTGATTTTACCCCAAAATGGAAACTAGGAGATAAAACCTGGTGAAAATCGCAAGGAATTTCCCCAGTTAGCAGTATGTTGTGGAATACCTCCGCATAGGACCCAATCCAACTCAAGACTCCCATTGCCTTCACTAGGAGTTAGATCAGGCCCATACCGCGGAACTTCTTTTCCATTGGATACCTGCAGTACCACTCTATTTTTAATTTGCTTCACAGAATGATTTCAGGACCAATGCTAATGTGAAGAAGGCTGGCAAACCCTGCTGAGATTGTCACACTAAAGTCTACAGATTATTAAACCCTTCTGAGTTTTCAAGGGGCTCTCAAACTCTCCCTACACTAAACAGGAACAGAATTAGCCTGATGGATTTTTATACATTATTCTTGCTAGAGAAATGCTAAATTACTTTCCCTGGAACGGTAGATCAGGACTGGGTTAGAAAGACTGTTTTAAAATAGGTTTTAAGAGCCCTTCCATATAGGGTTGTCAACCGTCCATGATTGTTCTGGAGTTTCCAGGAATTAAAGATTAATCTTGAATTAAAGAGGTCATGTGATGAAACCTCCAGGAATACGTCCAACCAAAATTGGACACCCGAGTTCAGGGGTGGGCAAAGTTTTTGGCCCAAGGGCCACATCTGGGTATGGAAATCGTATGGCGGGCCATGCATGCTCATGAAATTGGGGGTTGGGGTGCAGGAGGGGATGAGGACTCCGGGGTGAGGCTGGGGATGCGGGGTTGGGGGTGCAGGAGGGTGCTCCAGGCTGGCACCGAGGGGTTCAGAGCGTGAGAGCGGGATCAGGGTTGGGGCAGGGGGTTGGGGCGCAGGAGGGAGTCGGGGGTCCAAGCTCCGGGACACGCTTACCTCAAGCAGCTCCCAGAAGCAGCAGCATGTCCCCCCTATGGCTCCTACAAAGAGGCGTGGCCAAGCAGCTCTGCACGCTGCGCCGTCCGCAGGCACCACCCCTGCAGCTCCCATTGGTCGCCGTTCCTGGACAATGAGAGCTGCGGGAGTGGCACTTGGGGCGGGGGCAGCGTGCGGAGCCCCCGGCTGTCCCTACGTGTAGGAGGCGGAGAGAGAGGACATGACGCGGCTTCCAGGAGCCACGCAGAACCCCGGCATGCACCGAGCAGAGTAAGCCCCCAACCCCACTACCTGGCTGGAGCTCGAGGGCCAAATTAAAACATTTGAAGAGCCAGATGCGACCCCCGGGCCATAGTTTGCCCACCCCTGCTCTAAACCATGCTAAAACCTTGGGTAGCACAATTCAAGAACACTATTAAGCCACAGTTAGGTTCCATCATCAGTAAAAACAAAACAATTTCTAGCCATGTCTGGGAAACCCACTTACAACACTGTTACATTTCAATATCTAGGCAGGACTTCAACACATCTGTCCTACTGACTAAAAGACAGTGCTACAAGAAGAGGCTGATAGATTGAAACACAACGGGAGTAAGCAAACTTCAGTCCTCTTCAAACTCAGGCAATGTGGCAGGATTGTCATGGTTTGTAAAACAGATGGGCCCAAAAAAAAAAACCATGAGAAGAACTGTGTTCTAGGCCTTTCTGCCCATCTGGAAAATGAAGATAATATTCGGCTTCTTCACAGGGGCATTGAGAAGCTTAATTAGGTAGCTAGAGTTTATAAATTGATTGGAAGACAAAGCTCTATACAAGTACTCAGTATGATTATTTCAAACCAACTCCCTTTACTCCAGTGCAATATTTCTTGTTATTGTGCTTAATAAATGGCCACAAGTAGATACTACAGCTAGCACCTAGTTGAAGTAAATAAAGGGGCACATATTTAGAGTTCATATGCTTATTAGAGGCAGTTCGCGCCAAAGCTGGATTGAAAAGGAATCCTTTCTATTTTAAGCAATGAAAACCATTAGAAGAGGTTTATCATAAAGAAAAGCAAAATTTGATGAAAAGTCAGAGGTCCTGTCCATATTATGGCTGTAGCCCTACCAGCAACATCCATGTCTAAATAGCTTTTGCCAGCATAGAGTCCCTGGCTGGCACAGATGGGGATTTTTGTCTGAGAACTGTGCTAAAAGTAGTGTTATAAAACTACACTAGATGCCACCTGGGGAGATGTAGGTGGTCTGCCGTGTTGTAGAGCAGAGGTCTTCCCCCCCCTGCCCCTCCCCCCAAAAATAAATAAATAAAAGTGTGTCCGCACTGGTCAGGGAAATCCAGCTGGGTAAACTCCTAGGTAGAGATAATAGACTTAGTATAGACTCCGCCACGAAGGCCTAGGAAGGGAAAAGGCAAGACAAAAGTACAAACATGATGGACAGAGCGCTCGTTTTAAGAAGTGAGCCACTAAAGATATAAACATTGGCTCTCACTAAGGATAGATGTCCCACTGTTTCCTGGCTCTTTCAGGCAAATGCTGAAGGTGTGAAAAGACGCTGCAGAGCAGTGTAGAGTTTGGAAGGTGAAAGTGTCAGTTCAAATAGAATAATTCTAGGCCTAAATGCTGAGGAGGTTCCCTTGTGCATGGAAGGTGCATGTCGAAGGACAATGAGGAAACATATTTCAAATTTGAAGAATAAAACATAAGAATTTAAACAAAAAAGATTAATTATGATTGAGATATGGAAGGACAGATTTGATGGTCAGGGAAATTGGTTCTCCAGAGTAAGGTGGGCTTTTTTGCCAATTAGAAGGCTGTGTCTGGATAAAGTTGTCAAGGCACAAAACCAATATTCTGCAAAGCTGAGGACACAGTACTGTTGGAAAAGCTACCTCTTTCTGAGATTTGAATTCACCAACAGCTTTTAGACTAGTTACAATAATCTACTCCAGAGGACTCAGAGAGAATTAAATCATTAGTACGCTTGAGTGAGCAAGGAAACACTTCATGGAGAGCTTTTTATCAATACCAGGCTCCATTTTGCAATAAAAGCAGTAATTGACCTGTTTTAACAAGGAGCTAGTCTCTCATGCCTAACAGTTTTACTTTTCTATGTGTGCGCTCTATTTTGTTCCATTAAATGCCAAGTGTATATCTGCCTTGTTAGGACAAATTAGTCAATCTGTGATGCAACAAGATATGGTCACAAAAGAATTCTTCCTAGTTAATTTGCCCTGATTTTCTCTAACATTTATGGTTTACAGTATTTAAACTTAGAAATCAGATATGACCAGCTCTCACAATGGCCCAGTACTTAGTTTCATTTTGTTTTCTACTCTTACACTGAGACGTTCGATAAAAATTGGAATACATTTTTTTAAACTAGGAATGACTATTTTTATAATCAACTGAGTTTTTGACAAAATTTACCCCATTTTCTTTTCCCCTAACAGAGGACAAACTGAGGACATCTACTTCTCTGACTAATCACCAGCCATGTTTATTCAATACATTTATTGCAAGGATTAACACTAAATGTTATACAAAGATTACTTGTTAATTAAAAATAAAAATAAATTTTAAAAACACCGCAGAATCAGTAAACCTTTTCTGACTGAATTTCCAGTGTTTTAGCTCATACACGCCTGCCAGGTTGACATTAGCAAACAGACATTTGGGAAGAAAAATAGGGATTTTTCTTTGAACTACACCGAACTAGGGGTGCTTTTTAAAGGGCAGGGATAGTTAGCACATATGCTACATGGGAATGCAGTAATAATTTACACCAAAATAGCACTTTTCAAACTATTTCAAAGCACTTCACAATAAACCCACTCACCTCCCTATCAGGGGGAATATTGACTACTTTTTACCGATGGGCAAACAGGCTCAAAGAACATAAGAACAGCCATACTGGGTCAGACCAAAGGTCCATCTAGCCCAGTATACGGTCTTCCCACAGTGGCCAACGTCAGGTGCCCCAGAGGGAATGAACGGAACAGGTAATCATCAACTGATCCATCCCAGCTTCTTGCAAACAGAGGCTAGGGACACCATCCCTGCCCATCCTGGCTAATAGCCATTGATGGACCTATCCTCCATGAACTTACCTTGTTCTTTTTTTAACCTTGTTGTAGTCTTGGCCTTCACAACCTCCTCTGGCAAGGAGTTCCACAGGTTGACTGTGCATTGTGTGAAAAAATACTTCCGTTTGTTTGTTTTAAAAGAAATTACAGGTATGATTTTCAAAGGTGCCAAAGGGAATGAGGTGCATAACTCCACGGGGATTTGGGCATTAACTCCCTTTAGCATTTTAAAAGCTGCATTCTATGTAAATTGCTTGAGGGCAGAGCATGTCCACAGCAGAACCAGGAGCAAAACTCAGAGTTCTGACTCTCAGCACACATTCTAATTACAGGTCAGGCTGCTTCAATGCTAAGGGGCACATGCTATTAGATAGGAGTCTTTCAGACATCACGTTAACACAAGTCAGTGTCTAGTTCTCCAGCTAGAAATGAAAATCACTTATGTTTGAAGAATAGGGAATAATCCCAATGATTTGGCCATTATGTCTCCTCATTAACAAAAAAGTTCTAGTTTCCAAACAACAAACAAACTACAGCCAGGCACATACTGGCTGCTATTTCTGCCTGGATTATCCATGCACATTACATGTAGACAACTTCAATAACACTCAAAGAAAGAGCAACACTAAATAAAAGCAAACTATTTCTCGCTAGTACTGTTTTGCAGACACCTGTCCCCAGATGCCTTCCTTGCAACATAACTGGTACTTCTCAACTGAGATACTGTATCCAGTACAACTGTTCATAAGCCCAATGCTGAGGTTTCCACCTACGAGGTTTTCAACTTCTCTAAATCCGGTATGTCGAGATCAAGCTCACCTTGGCAAGCCCTGCCCGATGAGCTCCCTGCGATTCGATGTAGGCAACATATTTCCCAAAGTCCCGAAATTCCTCTAGGGTGGGACGGAAGGTCATGATCTTACAGCCAGGGTTCTGTGGACTTGGGTTTTCAGACCCCATGTTTCCAGTGAGTTTTCAGCACCTGAAAAATGAAAAGGCAAAGGGGTGGGGAAGTGAGAGACAGAGAGAAAGCAGACAAGTTAAAAGGGGAAAAAAAAACATTACTTTCCTCACATTCTCTTGCACAAATCTCAAGATAAACATATGCAAGCTTCTCCATTTTCCCCATTCAAACATTTCAGAGCCCCATTGGTAAGGAGATGGGGAGCTTTTTGCCAGAAACAATTTTAAGACTATATTTTTATAATCAGTGCCCATATACACTATGCAGAGCCACAACCGTAAACAAAAATTCTATTGTAAGCAAGGTCGGAACAAGCTTTTCCCTGACATCTAGTGATGAGATTGGGGGAGAGGAGGGGTGTAGATTTCATGGCCAGACTGTATTTACATGAACACACCTACTATGCCTAGGTATCCAGCAGACAGCTGTGTTGCCCAAGTGATCAATTTTGGCTGGTGTTGAGTTACAAATCACTTCAGTATTGAATGCAGAGATAATGAAATTTTGCTATCCTTATTGTAAGAGTAAAGGCCAGCAGGCCTGTATTAAGGCTCTGTCCACACAAGCACTTTTGTCAGTAAAACTTTCTTGGTCGGGGTGTGAAAAAAAACAAACAAAACAAACAAACAAACAAAAAACACACACCCCTGACCAACTTAAGTTTCACCCACAAAAGTGCTGTGTGGATAGCGCTGTGTCATAGCCAACGCCGCTCATTGGGGGTGGTTTAGTTATGCCGACAGGAGAGAGCTCTCTCGCCAGCAAAGAGCAGCTACACGGGAGACCTTACAGCGGCACAGCTGTAGTGGCACAGCTGTGCCGCTGAAAGGTCCGTAGTGTAGACATAGCTGAGGCCTGTCCTGATTGAGGGGGTCACCTTCAACTGAACTGAACTCGCTGACATGGGGTTCAGATGCCAAATCGCAGTGGAAGGAGAGAAGGTGGGGACAGGTGTTTCCGCCTGGCGGCGTGGGCTCCTCCTAAGAGTCAGGCACCATTTGACCTGCTCCTCTCCACTGTTTAAAAACAGAGCTGATTAGGCTCCATCAAGGGTCTTTTGTTTTGTTAAGCAATCACTTTCGGTGATTTGAGGTCTAAGTGATGAGCCACAGGCCATGTCTACACTAGCAAGCTTACAGAGGCACAGCTTTACCGATACAGATATGCCACTGTAAGATCGCTTGTGTAGCCACAATATGCCGACGGGAGAGAGGTCTCCCATAGACATAATTAAACCACCTCCAGCGAGTAGCAGCAGCTATGTCAGTGGGAGAGAGTCTCCCACCGACACAGCAACGTTCACATCGGTGCAACTTGTGAGGCTCAGAGGGGTGTTTTTTCACACCCCGGAGCAACATACGTTATGTCAACCAAAGTGCTAGCATAGACATAGCCTTAGACCTGCTGCAGGACAGCGTTTCTGTGGAAGAGACTGCCCAGCCTGTACTACCAGTGAGGTTCCCTCACTAGCTGCTAAAATCACAAGAGCTGGATGGAACCTCAACAGACCGACTCTCAGAGGTCACAGTAAAGAGGCACGTGGCAGCAGAAGGTGATGGCACAGGGCCATCAGTGGCAGAGCAGATGATGGAGTGGTGAAGCGAATGGTGGCACGACAAACGACAGCATGCAGCGACACAGGTGGATGGTGGTAACTGTGAGCAGTTGTGGCAGCAGCAGCAATGAAGGCATTGTTTGATGTCCCTCTCCCACGCATCCCCGTGGGAGGTGAACTCACATGAACCCACTTCTGAACTCTGGTTCTCTGCTGACCAAGGACAGCAGCTGTAAGTGGGGTAGGGTGGAGGAAGAGGGGAGTGGCATGTTAAAGGGACATTTGTTTGTTGGATTTTCACACTGCAAGGTGAGAAATGGAGGCAAAGGCCACTGGCCAATGTACTCTGGGCAGGAGTTTTGCTCATGGTCAGATATGTGCAAATCATGGTGTTTTCCCAAATTAATGCCAGGTTCCTTGCCCTGTTTATTAAAAATGTTCTTTGCTAACACAGACTCAGTGTTTGAGAGTGGGGAAGTATTGCCTCTTAGAGGTGGTGTTTAATTTTCCCAGATTACTGGGTGGGGCTCAAGCCAGTTCTGTGTGGTATTGTTAAGAGGGACCCCTGGACATTGAACCCAGCCCTTGTTGCTGCCGACTCCACCTGGCAGAAGGGTTACACTATATTTTAGATGTTTTGTTCCAACAAACAGTTTTTTTAATGTGGATTAAAACAGCACAGTCCTATTTTTCATTTTAATACCATTTATTTCCTTTGCTGAGGCTTATGACTTATGTTTACATTCCACTCTTTTCAGTATTATAGTGTACAGACCTGATATACAGTTTTTGTACTGGTATAACTATGGGTTAGGGGTGTGATTTTTTCCCTGCATGTATAGTTATACCGGTACAATCCCTTTTGTGGTCACAGTTACACCAGTGTAGAGGTGCTCTGGATGTAGAAGAGCTGGACCAGGCAAGACTAGAATAATGCTGGTCAGAAAGGGGAAACACTTCAGAGAGCTAGATAAGACATGGCTACACTTGCAGATGTAGAGTGCTTTGAGTTAAACCAGCCTTCGTAAAGTGCAATAGGGAAAGTGCTGTAGTCTGTCCACACTGACAGCGCACTGGCGTGGCCACATTAGCAGCTCTTGCAATGGCCACAGAGAGCAGTGCATTGTGGTAGCTATCCCAGCATGCAAGTGGCTGCAACGTGCTTTTCAAAAGGGGGGGGGTGGAGTGTGACAGGGAGTGTGTTGTGTGTATGTGGGGGGGGGAGTGGGTTTTTGGGGGGCTGAGAGCATGTCAGCATTCGGTCTTGTAAATTCAGACAGCGGCAGATCTCCCCCTCCTCCCCCCGCCGCCTCTCTCTCTCTCTCATACACACAGCATTCCACAGTAATGGTTGCTTTGTCTCGGAGCAGATAAGCAGCGGGCTGTCAAACGGAGCTTTCAAAGGGCATATCCAAAACAATGACAAGAGTGGCCACTTGACTTAAGGGGATTATGGGACGTTTCCGGAGGCTGAACAGAGCACAGTAATGCAACACCTCGTTCACACTGACGCTGGGGCGCTCCAGCGGGGGCGCATCAAACGTTATTCCACTCGGAGGTGGAGTACCAGGAGCGCTCTAGCCGTGGAGTCAGAGCACCCTACGTGCCTTGCCAGTGTGGACGGGTAGTGAGCTAGTGTGCCCGGGGCTCCTTTAATGCGCTGTAACTCACAAGTGTAGCCAAGCCCATAGTCTTCATGCTCCATTAAAGGCACACACTCCCCATTAGTGAAAGTAGTGCAAAACCTCAAGATTCTGTTTGATTCCTCGCTAAATCTGTTGACCAAGTAGCATCAATTGCTTTCCTTTGCCTCCAGCTTGCCAGAAAACTTTGTTCCTTCCTCATGGATCAGGACTGGGCCACAGTAATCCGTGCATATCACCAGCTATAATTCATACTCCTGGGGGAATTCTGCACCACTGCACAATGCAGAATTTGCACAGAATTCATGTTCTGCGCTAGGGTGACCACCCATCCCGAACTGGGCAGGACAGGCCTGAAATGCAGAGTTTAAGTCCCAGTCTGAAGGACTCCAGTACAGCAACTATCCCAGATTCCCTGCGGCACTGCTCAACGCCTGTCCAATGCTCAGAGACAGAGCCAGCCTCTTCCCAATCGGGAGGCTGAGGTGGGCCTTAGTCCCCCTTTGCCATGAGGCCCCGCTCCTGGCCAGGCCAGAAGCCAGAGTTGGGCAGTAGTAAGAGCTGCCCAGGGAGCCTGAGCCGCTGCAGGGAGCCCAGACCTTCCACCTGCCTTGGGCTGCATGCCCCAGGGAGTAGGGACACAGGTCGGGGGTTGCTCTTGGGCCCTCCAGCCCCCCATCCAGGGCAGGTGGAGTGGCCTGGGCTCCCTGGGCAGCTCTTACCACAGCCCAACTCCGGCTTCTGACCTTGCCAGGGGGTGGGGCCTTAAGGGAAAGAGGAGAGGCTGGGAGCGTGGCTCCTGCATGTGTCTGTTTTTGCCTTTTGAGAAGGTGGTCACCCTATTCTGCACAGAATTTCCTTTTCCCCCCAGCAGAATTGGCACTGCAGAACTGCTGGCCACCACTAGGGGCCACTGGACCCAGCAAAACCAGGCTTCCCAGCTCGCAAATAGAGGACACTGCCGGTGGGAGGGGAAGGGGTTCCCAGCAGCTGCAATTCCTAGCACACCCTGAATGAAGGAGGCAGCATGCAGTGAGCAGAGCGTCCAGCCCAGCGGGGATGGAGGCCCTGTGCAGTCTCAGCCCTGCACAGTCCAACACTGAAGTCACCACAGGAAACTCCATACAAACCTAGCCTGACCGGCATCAGGCTGTTTCACCCTCTGGATCCCTGGGCTCTGGGGGGAAAGGGGGTGGTGCAGGTGTCTAGCCCTGTGGCTGGGCTCGGCAGGGGAGCAGGTTTCGGGGGCGGGGGGCAGCACCCCCCTCCAACAGCCCGGCAACTATACCTCCCCCATCCAGCTCTTCTTCCCCCTGGCAGTGTCCTCTTTTTGGGTACCTCTATATGGTAACCCTACAGGGGCAGGATGACAAAACAAGAATTAACTAAAAGACTAGAGGGGCAGTTTCCCCCCCCCAAGATGTGCCCAGCTGGCACGTGACACACCAGACTCAGTCATCCAACAAAGGCATAACAGAAAACAGGAGCTGGGTTGTCAAGGGGTTTCTTTAACTTTCTACTCCTGGGGGAATCTTTTTTGTTGTCTGTATTGTTACAGACATACTTGCTGACAGGTATTTTGAAATAAGTTACCAAAATGATTGAAACTGGCATGATTATATTGTGTTATTTTGACAAATAAAATATGCAGAATTTTAAAATATTATGCACAGAAGTTTTGATTTTTTGGTTCAGAATTCCCCCAGGAGTAAATTCATTGTATCCGACATGAAATGAGAAGACTATGCACAAGTTCCAGCTGGTACAGAATGTGGCTAACCATCTTCTCCCTGGTTCAGGCTGCCATGATCACACCAGGTCTGTGCTCAATTCCCTCCATTGGCTCTCAGCCAGCTTCTGATGCCATTTTAAGGCCTTGGTCCTAGTTTTCAAAGCAATTAATATGTCAAGCTACAGCAAAGACCAAATTTCAATCTATGAACCCCTCCTCTGGGACAATGCACACCACAAAGCCCAGGATGATGCAAGTAAGAGCAGGGGACAAAGCATTTTCTGTCAAGGAGATCCAGCTATGAACAATTATCCAGACGAGATCAAGCAAATCCAGAGCCTGATCATCTTTTGGAAATTTAGCAAAGCCTCTCTCTCTGAGAAAGCCTTTCTACTGTGATACTCACAACCCAAATGCCCCTTTTATTCCAGAACCCCTCCCAACCTCACCCTACCTCATCAAAAGGAAAAAAAACCACACAGAACTCTGACAACATAAAGGGAGGAATGCCAGAAACTCTATGAAGTCTCTCAGATAGTCAGTGATAGGGAGCAAACTCTAAGATAGATAATGCCAGTATAGTTTATTCCCCTTCCCCTATGGGAATGAACTATACCAGAATAAGTATGTTTATACCAGTATAAGGCTTGGTCTACACTTACCCCCCAATTCGAACTAAGGTACGCAACTTCAGCTACGTGAATAACGTAGCTGAAGTCGACGTACCTTAGTTCGAACTTACCTCGGTCCACACGCGGCAGGCAGGCTCCCCCGTCGACGCCGCGGTACTCCTCTCGTCTAGCTGGAGTACCGCAGTCGACGGCGATCACTTCCTGGTTCGACTTATCGCGTCCAGACAAGACGCGATAAGTTGAACCCAGAACTTCGATTCCCAGCCGCCGAACTAGCGGCTGGGTGTAGACATACCCTAACTGTCCACATGGGGGTAGGAGTTGTACAACTTGTACCACCTGTGTGTTTAGGACAAGGCCCAATGATAGCTGATGGCTTATCCACAACCTTCAGCTTCCTCCATTCATTATGTGCAAGTGGTTGGACCTGAATGAATGACGACAGCTAAGCTTTTCCACCAACTTCAGCCCTCTCTAATCAGTATGTATAGGGAAGTAAGTGGTTGTCATTTAAAATTGTGGCAGCATGCTTTTTTCTTTTCCTCCATCTGTTTCAGTGACAGCAACTCATGCACTAGGTTGGGAATAAAGATAGTTTTTTGCTTGAGTACTAGTTTCTCAAGGTTACAATAGAAGCTATTTAGTATGTGAACCCTGCATTATAATTTGATTAAATCTGCAGTGTGTATGGAGACAAAGAAGCATCAGACACTTCATAAAAATGTAGATGAGTCATTTTTTAAATCTCCATCAACTCAAATAGCAATTGGATAATTTCCTTCAAATTTGCAGTAAAAATTCTATTTCACCATGAGCCACATTAACTTCATAATGGTAAATTTTTCAAGTATTAATTTAGAAAGTTACAAGGATGGCAAAAAAAAAAGTCCTAATGGAACTCTGATTGCAAACTTAACTATGGAGAGAGACTTAAATATTTTAAATTGTGTGTCTCTATTCACTATACCCATGGAATATCACTAGAGGGCAGTAAAGGACTTTTAAGGATTAAAGTATGTAAAATGGGTTACTACAACCTGCATGCAGCAATGCCACTTGGCTTTGACTTTGTCAGATCTCACAAAATAAAGCATGGCTGGTCTGGGCCAAGTCAGTACTGGGATGGGAAACAACCAAGAAAAAAATCCAGGCGCTGCAGTAAGTGATGATGGCAACACATTTCTATGTTTGTTAACACTGAACCAATGCTCAGCATTGAGCTGTTTTTGCAAAAGACAACAGAGGCGCTTGTCACCTATAATTAAAATATCTCTCAGCCTGTTCGTCTAAAGTAGGGTGTTAAGCCTGATCACAGTGATAGAAAATTCCCCCTATGGTTTCAGTTGGGTACAATATCATTTATGTATAATATTAATGAGAACTTTGAGGGGGGGGTTTCTAATAAAGCACCCTTTTAAATCATATTTTTTTACAAGTTAAGGCTTTACACATTCCACCGCTGTGCTTATAAGGTGTTCTTTACTGCAGGACCAAAACCAACACCACCAAAAAAGTTTGGGCCCATTTCTTCTTATCCCAGCCTTCTCTGTGTACACATCTGCCTTAAGCCTCTTCAGTTGCAGCTTTGCTAATGCTGCTACCAATAAATACCCTCTTTGCAGAGCCTGAAAGGCTGGCAGGAGAGCTCATCACCCAGAGCAGAGCATGAGAGGTGCAAGTGCTCATCAGCAAGACAGTGAAACCAACTATTCAAAGTGCTGTCAAATGCCACAAAATCAACAAACTGGAAAAACAGAGATTGCATTCCCACCCACCCATCCCCACCCCCAGTCCTCTCTACTCTAGTAGTGGTATGAGTTATAATTCACTTGCAATAGCTATATAATTCTCAGAAATAATCTTCAAATTGATAATCCCTTTAAGCAATTGCCACAGTTCACCATAGAGCAGGCTGCATTTCAGTGGTGAGGGAAGATATTCTTATATATAGTACTTAACATGTTTTGGGATGCTTCTACATTAAGCCCGCAAGTTCCTGGGCAGGAAACGTGTTTCATCTCCATTTGTATGCATCATTTACACGTACTGTAGTATATAAATGTTTTACAATAATACTGGAGAGTGAATAGTATCTCCTGTTGCCAGGGACTGACCAGTGGAGCTGATTAGCCTCTGATGCAGGTGCAATCAGTCATTTTCTCATTAGGTTATTCAGGAAAATGCCATTTACCAGGAAAGCACAGCAAGCTGGCACTGAATTCAAACCAGGGATGACGAGTCAACACTCAAGAATAAATTTCAAGATGAGGTTTACAAAAGCACGCAAATTCTCACCCAAAAGGCTGCACAAACTGAATCAGGAAACTGCACAAAAATTCTTTGCGCAAGCAGAAGAATCAAATTCAAGTCCAGTACTAGCACGGTTTAAAAAATGACCTAAAAGATTCTGGCATAGGGCACGGACTCAGGAGTGCCTTCTTGAGGAGAATCCATGCTAATGCTGTTGAGGCCATCTGTTCCAGGAATGCCTCCCCATTTTAGGCAGCTTTATTATAGTTCCCTGACTGCAATGTAAGTATTCTTAGCCAGCTCTTATCCCATCTTCTCTCAAAACTCCTTCCCATCATTCTGCTTTCCGCTCGATCTGCCAGGAGAGGATAACTAACAGCGTATGCTAAACTGTAACAACAATGTGAATAGTCTTATGCATGGAAGGTTATTTCATCTATCACAGTTGTGAATTCCCCAGAAAAAGCAAGACAATGATGTCCAGCGCCCTGAAGCTTCACACAAAAGGAATGAGCAAAGCATCTTGGATTTTTTTCATAATGTTTAATCTGATGTCATTTTTCTAATGAGAATCTTAACAGACACCTCAGATAATACTTGATGTTCAGCCAGTTAACCTAATCAAACTATTACAACAGCTAACTATAGAACCCATGAGGGCCAGGGGAGTCAGTTCTCTCATTTCTCATTATAAAAGGATCAGCAGAGGGACACCTGTATGTAAACAACATCCTGTTACCAACCAAAGCCATGTGCTGTTCTACATGAGTAGAAGCATGGACGCTCCAACGGAGCACTCAGACATCTGGCTTTTGTGGTGGAGAGAACAGTGTTTTTTTCTTTACAACTGCTTTGAAAATTGCTGTTGTGTTGTACACCACCCTTCACTGTAAAGTACTGAACCACTTTACTGCTGGCTGCTCACCATCTTCCAATCACACTGGACGAGCAAGAAAGCAGCTGAAGCAGCAAGCCATGCCATCATAAGTTTTGCAGTTTCAAGGAGGAAACAATGCTAGCACAAACAGGTTTTTGTTTTTTTTTTAAATGGGCTTAAAACCTTTTCGTTTATGTTAAGACTTCGCTGAATTTGTTTTATAATTTAGACATATCAATGTTTGAGCATTTTTATAATCTATTTAAATGTTTACAGCTGCATAAAAGTGTGTTTTAATTGGTTTTATTTTTATTTAAATTTTCACAATGCAGGAAATTATGGGAGGGTCAGATAATTATTTAATGATACTAGATGCTGAGATTCAAGCAGTTACAGCTTTATAATGGTTAAAACACGAATTGTCAACATCCTATGTCAAAGTAAATAATCTTAAAGTCAAACTAAGTTTTAAGCAGCACTTTTCTTGCTTTGTCTATCAGTACATTTCAACTATTATCAATGGAAATTTTTTGCATTGTTTGAGTGTGTACCATGAACTCAATGCTTATTAATGTTTACCAATAAAAATCAAATCCTTCAAAGCCTATTTATGTTGTATGAACATCTGGAAAGTTGTTTGCAAAAAATCTGACTTTCTTGTTTCTCTTAACTTAGAAATATCAGGTCTGAGCTACACAGGGAAAGAAGAATGTCAACACAGGAGGAGTAACACTGGTAAATTGCCCCATGTAGACAAGCCCTTAGGACTGTCAAGTCTGGTCTTCTCTGAGTTTGCTGAAGGACCTCTTGGGAGTTTCTGAGCATATGTACTGTGAGCTCTCAAGCCATAATTCAAGCGGTGGAGGGTAAGAGGCTGTTGCATCTTTAGAAAAAAACATCCCTTCTCCAAAGTGTTCATTAGTCATCAAGTTAAATAAACACTAAAAATAAAAACTACTGAATCTTCTTCCCTTCCCTCATTTACTCAGCTCTGTTTCTCCCCTGTGAAGTCATAATTTCATTAGTTCCCCAACCACAATAGAACAGTTTCCCAAATTTGACCATAACATGGCCCACTTCTTGAGAGAATGGGTCACAATTCATGCTACAACTTTTAACCAAGTCTGTAACCATTTATTGGCATTGTGTGATAAGACATCCCCAGAATGCATTGTTTTCATGTGCTGATGATGCTCCTGTGTGTATGTCCTGCAGGCACTTTATCCCCTATGGGTTATAAGTTTGCTATGGGATAGCAAACCCAGATACACACATGATTAGGTATAAAATAGATATGGATGTGCTAATGAGCTAACAGTGTCCCAAAACTGCTGCCTTGACACAAACTAAACCAGTGATACCCAGACCTCAGTGGTTCAGGAGCCAAATTCACCTTCAACATTACCCAAAAGAGCCACAGTAGTGTGAATTCATTATTTCATTTACTATAGTACAACATATTCACATTTAAACAGCATAACTGGTGAAATGTTTAGTGTATATATATTTCTCACAGCAAAATGACTGGCCAAGTATTATATCAACTACAATTGGTTAACAACACAGTAAAAGCACGCTTATTGGTTAATAATTAAATCACATGTGTTTTAATATCATTTGCTGCAAAGAGTTGCAGGAAATGCATTAAAGAGCCACTTGCAGCTGATGAACCTCAGTCTGAGTATCACTGAGCTAAACCAAACTATTTATTAGCAGTAATAGTGAGTGACCACGTCTCTGATCTGTTGCAAAAACACCAGATCTAGTTGAAATACGGCTGGACCTTTCAAGGGACTGATTAGACTGAAGAAAGTGCAGTTGGGGAGAGAGAAAAAAACAACAACAACAAAGCAGTTCTACCTTTTTTTTTTTTTTTTTTTTAAAATAAAAAACATACGCGTGAACTCTGGATAGTCTGTTAGCTGACTTGCTGTTTGTCCCAACTTCCTCCAATCCTTGTCCCTCGGTCCTATCATTGCCACCCTTACTCTCCTAGCCCTTCCATACATCTATCCCAATCCTCCTCCACCCTTATTCCTATGTGATAATGGAGTCTCATGCAACATCAACATATGAAGATTCAGCAAACGTTTTAGTTGAACCCATATGCAAGGTTGGACCAACGCAAGAACCTCAGACAGCTACATGTGGGATAGACAAAATTGTCCAAGACCATGGCAGGCTGTTGTACCCTTGTTTGTGCTCTTCGTGTATTGCACATCATGTAATGCCGCCTTGCTTCAAAGCGGTTAATGGTGAGGGGGGGAGGGATAGCTCAGTGGTTTGAGCATTGGCCTGTTAAACCCAGGGTTGTGAGTTCAATCCTTGAGGGGGCCATTTAGGGATTTGGGGCAAAAATCTGCCTGGGGATTGGTCCTGGTTTGAGCAGGCGGTTGGACTAGATGACCTCCTGAGGTCCCTTCCAACCCTGAAATTCTATGATTCTATGACATGAAAAATTCCTGCCACCTTGCCCTCTCATGGCTGTTGCTTTCCAGTTGTTGGGGGTAAACCTGACATGCTTTCAAGTTTAGCTTCAGAGTGTCTTTATATTGCTTGTATTGGCCACCATGAGACTGGGTGGCTGGCTTGAACAGCCAAGTGGTCAGCTACAGTCAAATGAGATTGCTCGACAACACAGCTGAACTTTTATGAGCATAATTTGTACATCAGACATGCAACAACAATTAAGGATTTTGATATTGGGAATCTTGTCCCACCCATCTGACACTGCAAAGAGACCAGACTTAACTGATCAAGTTTCCTAATGTGGCAGTGACCTGCTGTCCATGTCTCACAACCATACAGAAGCGTTTGTAAGCACAACTGCCCTATAGACATTTAGTTTAGTGAGAAACAAGGTGGGTTTCTCTTTCACCAACAGAAGTCGGTCCAATAAAAGATTACCTCACCCACCTTGTGTCTTTCATATCCTGGGACCGACACTACTACTACAACAACACTGTCAACATTTAGTTTAGTGCTTATGTTGACAACTCCATCATTCTATAGGCAGTGTGACTGCATTCCAAATGCAGACCTGGCCTTGGCTATATGGTGAGTAATATCAATAGTACCATTCTGAGACAGCATAGTCTCTAGATAGCAAAACTTGTCCACAGTCTTATGAGGCACGTCATCGATCTTAATAACTGGGTAGGCGTGCACTGTACCAACCTGTGCCTGGGGGTGTATTTCAGTTTTCTTTAGGCTGACTGAAGCCAAAATGACTGATTGCACGAGCAAAGTGATCAGTTATAAATTAAATGTCATCAATTGATGATTATACACTGGCTGCTCACTCAGCAAATAAAAGCCCCTTAAATGAGTAAATCTGCCACTTTTGTGCAAACACAGAAGCACTCCGGATTGAGCAACTTCTCAGCAGCGTGGAAACAGATAAATCCTCTATCAGTGTCATGAAATTAATCCATAAGCATAGCCGAAAAAAGGATGTAAAAGTGTGGGAGCCAGCCTGCAACCTTGCTTAGAGCCACTGGTGACTGGAGAGGGATCCGATATCTCACTAGTTTCCACCACTATGACTATCATCCTCATCACAGAAGGGCCAAATGACAAAAACTTTGCAAGGTATCCAACTATGAACAAAAGTTTCCAGAGTCCCTCACAATTTACAAAGTAAAAAGCTTTAGCTACGTCAAACACCATACAAAGACCACGGTTTTGCTCCCAGCTCTTTTCCTGAACCTAGGGGGCTGTGATGATCATGTCTATAGTGCCCCACAGAGAGTCCTGGAGGATGGTTTTCACAAGATAGGTGTTCACTATATTCAGTCTGACCCCACAAGAATTTTCTGAGCAATAGAGACTAGGGAAGAGCTACAGGGATTAGCAGTTTGCCCTGACACCCTTACATTTATAGAGGTGAACAATGCTGGCATCCCTGAAATCCTGTGGCATTGATTCTCATTCCCAGATAACGCAGGAGCGCCATGTGAGGTGCCTTGTACTGTGATAGATCTCTGCTGGAAAGCCATCTGGTCTAGGTGGTTTCATTTATGACATCTGCATGATTACTATTATGGTCTCTCATAAGGCGGGGAACAAGCACAAGTTCTTTTAATAGGGGTTGTAGAAGAGCATTGCTTGATTCCTCAGAAGCACTGGGAGGGTGACGGAGAAGCTAACTAAAACGTTCCATCCTTCAGTCAAGTTTTCTTTGTCAACTAAGAGCTGGTCTACACTTGAAAAGCTACAGCAACACAGCTTATGCCAGCGGGAGAGGTTCTCCCCGCAGTGTAGGTAATCCATCTCCTCCACATACACAAATTTAGGTCGGCTCAACTACAGCTCTCAGGGGTGTGGATTTTTCCCCCCACACCCTGGAGCAACATACCGGGGTCGATCAAGTTTTCTAGTGCAGACCCGCCCTAAGAGTCTATTGCAGTCCACAGTTTGTATGAGGGTTATCCCATTGCACTTGGGGCCATACACAGCAGTAAAGCCAGCAAAAATGTTTTTGGTGTCTTTGTTGTCTGCTGCCAGTTTTAATTCCATTGCTTTCTTTTCGCACCATGGGCTTTTCATTTGCCAAAGACTGGTCTAACCATCTGTTTTGCTTGATGATATGCAGCCTTCCTGGATACTGAATCTCTGTCTGCTATGTGTTCAATGGATAGCATGCAGTGAATTCAAGAGCAGACATATTTCGGGATCATCCTCATCAAACCAGTCCTGATGTTTCCTCTTCATGAAGTCAAGAACTTCACCAGCCATATAATATGTAGTGTCCCAAAAATGTTTCCAGCACACCTCAACATCCACTGAGAATGCTATAACTGAGGGAAATACTTCCATGATTTTCTCTTGGAATTCAAACTGTTTGTCTCAGTTTTCCAGGCTTGAAAAATTGATTTTTTTCCCCACTAGCTTGAGTTGCTGTCTATGTTGCTTGAGAGCAGTACTGAAAGATAGTTGACTTCTTATAAATCTATGGTCTGACCAGCAGCTGAAGCCTCTCATGACATGAGTGAGTCTGACATTGGAGATCTCTTCACCAAACAATAATGTAACCGATCACATCAGTGTTTTAAACAAGGATGCATCCAGGTCATCTTATGCTTATTGGCCTATTGAAACACTGTTGGTGATAACAAGGTTGTATTCATTGCATTTGGAAAGTATTAGCAAGCTGTGAGAGCCTGCGTTACCAACTCCATGATGACCTATCACATTGCCCCATGATGTATAGTCATGACCAGTCCTGCCATTAAAATCACCTAGAGATTACATGGGACCACCCTGATGCTGCTATCAAGGTTTTGGCAGAAATCCTCCTTATCCTCATCTGGATGGATCACTATTGGTGCACATATGCTGATGACAGAAGCATAATGACCTTTAGCAAGGCCAATATGGAGGAGCCCAAGTTTGTCATTAACGCCTTCCAGCGGTGACTAAAGTTTGCGGACAACCGAAGAGCAGATGGCAAACCTCACACCAGAGCATCTGCATTCCTCCTCAGATTTGCACATCCAGTTCTGTCCCCACTCATCAGGTTTGTCATCCCAGTCTCCTTGCCTACTCAGTAGCAGTTCCCCTCTCCTCGTTCCTCATCCTATCGGTCTGCCCCTCCCACACACTTGCTTTCAGTCCCAGTCTCCCTTCCTGGGGTCTTCATCCAATCTCAGTCTTCCACACCTCACTTGCACATTGTCCCAGTTCTCCCCCATCCTAACTCCTTGTCAGAACTGTTTCTCCCTGTGCCCATTTCCCCCTGCCACTAGGAATCAGTGAGTCTCCCCTCATGCCCCCCATCAGATGTCCCCACCCTCCTCCCAGTCCCATCTTCCCCCCACAGCTCCTGTTTCCTTTACTGATCCCCCCCCCCAGCTCGCAGTCTCCTTGCCCAACGAGTTCCAGTCTCCCCTTCCCTCCCCTCCTCAGCTCGCAGTCCCAGTCTGTCATTCTCCCCAGCTCCCAGTCTCCTTGCCAGCCAGTCCCAGTCCCAGTCCCACCAGGATCCTTGTCTCAATCCACTCCTTTCCCAAGCCCTAGCCTGCCTTCTGTCCCCCTCTGCTACCTGAGTGACAGCAAGTTGAGGGTGGCCACAGAACACAGAAGACAAACTCCATGCTCTCATTTCCAATATCTGCCCCTTCCTGGTGCAGAGCAGCAATTACAGGGAAAGTCATTCTCAGCTCTGTAGCCCTGTGCTGGAGCATGCTCAGTCACTCTGCCAGGATGGCACATACACAGTCCAGTCACACAAAGGATTTGGGAGATGCCAGAGTATCCTCAATGCAGATGGATTCAATGGAGATTTTAGTTGTTAAACTTTAAGAAGTCTCTACTGAGCATGTGCAAGTTGTGAGTTTACAAAGTTTTTCCAGTGGTATTGGTCCATTACTAGATGGATATGGTAGAATTATCAATAACACAGACAAGGCAGAAGTATTCAATAAATACAGTAACTCCTCACTTAACGTTGTAGTTCTGTTCCTGAAAAATGCGACTTTAAGCAAAACGATGTTAAGCTAATCCAATTTCCCCATAAGAATTAATGTAAATGAGGGGGTTAGGTTCCAGGGAATTTTTTTTTTCCACCAGACAAAAGACTCAATTTATATATCTATATCTATATATATATATACATACATATATACACACACATACACACACAGAGTATAAGTTTTAAACAAAATTTAATACTGGTACACAGTGATGATGATTGTGAAGTTTGGTTGAGGTGGAGGAGTCAGAGGGTGGGATATTTCCCAGGGAATGTCTTAATGAACTAGCAATTAGCTGAGCCCTCAAGGGTTAACTCTCTCACTCTACAAAGCAGCAGGAATGGAGGGAAGGGAGACAGCATCGCAGACACACACACCATGTGTGTGAGAGAGAGATGCCCATTTCCCCTTTAAGTACACTTCCTTGTTAATTAGATCAGCTTGCTGAGACTGCAGCTGCTGCCAGCAAGCTCCCTCCATCCTGAGCCCTGTCGTGTGGTCCCCCCTGCTCTATGGAAGATGGGGTAAGCAGGGTGCAGAAGCAGGGGGACACCCTGACATTAGCCCCCCCCCTTCCTCCCCTCTCCTCCACACAGCAAGCAGGAGTCTCGAGGAGCAGCTCCACGGCAGAGGGCAGGAGCAGCACATGGCGGTGGGGGGAGGGACAGCTGCAATTGCTAGCCTGCTGGGCAGCTGCTGCACAGGGAACTTAGGGGAGCAGGGAGCTGATAGGGGGGCTGCCGGTCCACCCTGGTTCCAAGCCCCCACCAGCTAGCTGCAACGGGCTGCTCTTCCTGCAAGCAGTGGACAAAGCAGGCGGTTGCCAAACGACATTAGAAGGGAGCATTGCACAACTTTAAACGAGCATGTTCCCTAACTGATCAGCAACGAAACAACGTTAACTGGGACGACTAAGTGAGGAGTTACTGTATTTCTGTTCTGTATTTGGGGAAAAACAGATGATATAGTCTCATCATGTGGCAAGGATAACACTCTTTCCATTCCACCAGTGTCTCTAGAGGATGTTAAACAGAATCTTCTGAAGTCAGACATTTTTAAATCATCTGGTCCAGATAGCTTGCATCCAAGAATTATAAAAGAGCTGGCTGAGGAGCTTGTTGGACCATTAGTGCTGATTTTCAAAAAGTCTTGGAGAACTAGGGAAATTCAAGAGAACTGGGAAAAAAAAAAAAAGCTAATACTGTGCCAATTTTTAAAAATTATAAATGGGATGACCCAGGTAATGATAGGCCAGTCAGCATGGCATCGATCCCAGGCAAGATAATGGAGTGGCTGATATGGGACTCAAAGAATAAAAGGAGGGTAATGTAATTAATGCAAATCAACATGGGTTTATGGAAAATAGATCCTATCACATTAACTTGATTTGTTTTTTTTTTAAATGAGAATACAAGTTTCGTTGATAAAGGTAACAGTGTTAATGTAACATTTAGATTTCTGTAAGGCATTTGACTTGATACCACACGACATTAATTTAAAAATTAGAACTATATAAAGTTAACACGGCACACATTAAACGGATAAAAAACTGGCCAATAGGTCTCAAGATGTAATTGTAAACGGGGTGTCATTATCAAGCAGGTGTGCATCCAGTGGGTCCAGCAGGTTCTTGGCCCTACACTTTTTAACATTTGGGGGGAATAGTAAATAATGAGAGCGACAGGTTGGTGATTCAGAGTGATCTGCATCACTTGGTAAACTGAATACAAGCAAACAATGTGTGTTTGAATACAGCTAAATGTAAATATCTAGGAACAAAACACAGGCCATACTCAATGAGGGACTCTATCCTGGGAAGCAGTGACTGAAAAAGATTCAGGGGTTGTGGTGGATAATCAGCTGAACATGAGCTCCCAGCCAGGGGTGACTAGTAGCAAAGGGTCAACTTCCCAGCATCAACTTTCTCCATCCCACAATGTCATCCATATCCCATAGTTTTCATGCCTTTTTAAAAATCCCCTGGGCCCTCATGGGCCTCCTCACTGTCCATCTCATCTAACTGAAGCCTGCACAGCTCTGCACTACTGTCATGACTGCTGCAAGCACAGGATGCACAATCCTCCAGCATTTGCAGACCCACAAAAACCAAATCACCGGGGAAACATGATGATTTTGTGGAGGCCAGACTTCTCTGGGACACAGCAATACTCAACTCATGGCTGCTGTTGGTGTACACAGAACAGCTGCAGATGGTAGAGAGCTGATTCTAAAACCAAGAAACAAGCACTGACTGGTGGAATCACATTGTAATGCAGGCTTGCGATGACGAGCAGCGGCTGCAGAATTTTCTGATGTACAAGGCCACACCCCTGGATGTGTGCATCAAGATTGCCCCAGCCCTCCGGCACAGGGAGACCAGAACGAGAGCAGCACTGACAGTGGAAAAGTGAGCAACGATCACACTGTGGAAACCTGCAATGCTGGATTGCTACAGGTCAGTGGAAAATCATTTTGGAATTAGAAAATCCACTGAGAGGGCCATTTCCATGCAAATGTGCAGGGCTATTAATTGTCTTCTGCTATGCAGGACTGTGATTCTAGGCAACGGTCAGAACATAGAGGATGAATTTGCAGCAATGAGGTTCCCGAACTGCAGTGAAGGGATAGATGGCACTAGACCACCTTGCCACAGAATACCATACACAGAAAGGGGTACTTTTCTATACTCATGCAAGCATTGGTGGATCACCAGGGATGCTTCACCACCATCAGTGCTGGCTGGCCAGGGGAAGGTACATGACACCCACACCTTTAAGAACACTGAACTGTTCAGAAAGCTCAAAGCAGGGACTTACTGTCCCGACCAGCAGTTTACCATTGGTGATGTTGAAATGCCAGTGGTGATCCTGGGGGCCTAGACTATCTCCTTGCTCATGAAGCCGTACACTGGCCACCTTGAAAGCACCAAGGAAAGATTCAACTACCAGCTCAGCAGGAGCAGAGTGACAATTGAATGTGCTTTTGGTACACTGAAGGGCCACTGGCATTGTTTACTCCCAAAAGTGGACCTCCGTGAAGAAAAAAAAAACCCAACACCCTGCCAATGGTTATAGCTGCCTGCTGTACCCTCCTGCATATCTGTGAAGCAAAGATGGAAAAGTTGCCACAGGGTGACGGTGCAGAGGCTGTCTCCTGAGTTTGAACAGCCAGGCACAAGGGCTATTAGAAGAGCTCAATGAGGAAATATATGGTTCAGGGAAGCTTTTGAACAAACACTAACAGTGAGTCACAGTAATGCACTGTGGTGTACTATGCTCTACCTGGCCCTGCTGTTTTGGGGCTTGTTTGGAATTGCATGGTACTTGGTGTACATCTATGAATGTAATGCTGAGAATGCATCTATTAATCATAAACCTACAGCAAGTACCGCAAAACTGTTTTTGTCACTGATGCTATGAGTTGTGTATCACTAAAACAAATGTGTGCTTTCAGTACCGCTAGGCATTCTGTACCATGTGGGAACTAATAAAGATGAATTATTTTCCAAACAATAGAATTTTATTGAACAACAAAACCACTACAAAAAAAAAATTCTGTGCAAGCTGAAAGCAAATACATTAAAAACTTAATACATTTATGGAACACAGCTTAAGAAGGGAAACAACATACATGTCAAGTTTAGCTACACATACAGCAACTGCAGCTCTCACAAGTCAGCACATGTAAAGCTGTGTGGTTGTCCGGAATGTCCCCTGGCATGGAGTGGGAGGGGAAGGGATGGGGCCCCTGATGCCACATGGAATGTGGAGGGGGGTGTAGGGAGGTGCTATAATGGAGTTCTCAATGGACTGCAAAGAGAGGCAAGCCTGTGATTGTTGAACCTTGTGTTTGCTGCTGGAAAAGCCCCATTATGTCCTGATGAATCTCCCTCTCCTTTTCCTGATAGGACACCTGGGCCTTTCTCCACAAAATCTGCAATATTCACCCTCCAAGCCCTCTGCTTGTGGTCTGATGCAGCACTGGCTTGCAGGATCTCACTGAACAGGTCATCCCAAGTCCTCCCCTTTCTGCTCCTTATCTGGCTCAGACGCTCCGCGGGTGTGGAAGGGCAATCCCTCAAGGCCGCAACAGCAGCAGCAGCTACAGGTAAAACGCAGAGGTACCATTGTCAGTAGAGTCACAACAGAAAGCGAAAGTTAAGAGACAGAACTCCCGTCCCTCAATCACCTAAAATTTTAAACAAGAAATGCTTCTGACACTTCTGCTTTGGAGTGCTTGCCAGGAGTGAGGGAAATGAGGAGGCTGTTGCACAAATATATGAGTACTGGGCATTTGCACTGGAAACTGACACCATTTTCTACAGGCAGTGGTGATGTTAGCTGGCATCTCACTCCTGAGAGTGACAAAGGCACATAGAGCACAGCTGTTGCTGGCGTACCAGAGCTGCCCAAGCCCATATTCAACTAGCCTGTTTATTACAATGGTGTCTGCCAAAGTTATCATTGAGTGAGTGGCACCATAGGTGCCAACTCCATGGGTGCTCCAGGGCCGGAACACCGATGGGGAAAAATTGGTGGGTGCTCTGCACCCACCGGCAGCTCACCTCCGCTCCACCTGCTCCCCTGAGCGCGCCTTCCCTGCTTCTCCCCCTCGCTCCCAGGCTTCCCACTGCGAAACAGCTGTTTCGTGGCAGCAAGCGCTAGGAGGGAGGGGGAACGCGGCACACTTGGGGAAGAGGCGGGACTGGGATTTGGGAAAGGGGTCTAGTAGGGACAGGGACGGTGGCAAAGACTTTGGGGAAGGGGTTGGAATGGGGGCGGGGGGGTCGAGCACCCACCGGCGCCAGGAAAAGTTGGTGCCTATGAGTGGCACAGGAAAATGTCCTATCACTGAGGAAGAAATAAGGCTGCCATCCCTATAAACCTTTGAGAAATTTCAAAGTACTTCCTTGAAAGTTTAATTGAAATCTCTCAGGATTCAAGTATCATCCTTGTGTACACAAACTGCTCCACATGGCCAGCCAGCGAGCCATTCACCCAACTCTACAGGGGAACATGAAGCAGATAACAATTTTACCCACTCGTTTCACCACTACCTCTTCTAACGTGAGTAAATAAATAAAAAGTTGATAGCTGTGTCTTGTTAAGTTGGGGTCACCATCAGTACATTACTGTAATAGGAAATACATTTACACACTTACCCAAGGTTCCTTCTCCTGCATCAGGCACACTTGTGCTCAGCTACTGGGACTGACTAGACAGCGGTGGAGTCTCAAACAGATCCTGGTTCATGGCATAGCAGGGCCCTACCCCGTTGCATCTCCCCCGTTTTCCTCCTCCTCAATGGTCACGGCAGGAGCCTGTGACTCAGGTTCCTCACACACATCCATAGTGGAACTCAGGGTGATGATGCGGTTATTGCGTTGCTGTAACGGAGCACTTCCATTTGTGGGAGACACATTTAAGTCTAGACGCATGCACAACTAGGTTGATACAAGGCAGCTTACATAGACCTAACTTTGTAGCCTAGACCAGGCCTTAGCAGCATCAGCTGCGAAGAAACATACCTTTTCTCTAGAGAGGAGCACCAATGCAATGCAAAATATTAAGGCCTTAGAGGAGCTTATCTGTTCCTCCCATCAAAAAAAAAGCCCCTAACAGCCTCTAACTGTAGTTTGTACTCACTTAAGAATAGATACAAGACTATTGGCATTCTTCAGTACAACTGCCCTTTTATTACAGAACACTGACCCTACTAACCACTTAATCTAATCAATGCAGACAACAAACATCACTGCACTTGTCAAAGTCTGGTGGAAGTGCCATCAACAATTAATTGTTGCCTTGCATCTGAAGAAGTGAGGTTCTTACCCACAAAAGCTTATGCTCCCAATACTTGTTAGTCTTAAAGGTGCCACAGGACCCTCTGTTGCTTTTTACAGATTCAGACTAACAAGGCTACACCTCTGATAATCAACAATTAAGAAAATTAACTTTCACAGCTCATTACATTACCTAAAGAATCTGAAAACAGTGAATTATACACCTTTAAAGGAGACAGGCATATCTAGTCCAAGAACAATTTGCTCTAACTTGAAATAAAGAACACAAGGAACCCCAATTACTGAAAAACATGAGAAGGTGATTAGATATAACAATGCCAAGTCTAAATAGCTCATTTAGAAAATTTGAGATTCAATTAGAATCTAAATTCAAATAGAAAATTTAAGATTCTTCTCTCATACAAGTGCGCGCACACACACACACACACACACAAACAAATATCACTAGAACTACAGAATATGTATTAGTTCTAAGGCTAAAAAAATGTACATTGCACTCAGACCTTCTTCCTTAAGGTATGTCTTGTACTCTTCAGTAATGGAGGTTACCACCATGTACACTCACCTTATTGATCTGTTATTAGTTAACATAAATAAATACTAATAATGTAGGCTCAACTTGCAACTTTTGAAAAAAAAAAAGCTTAACAGAACTTTTTTTCCAGTTTCAATTCAAGTATTTGGGGATTTGAACATTCCCACATTGTTTGCAATTCAAGCTTTGCAGCTTTGTACAGTGAAAAGCATGAAACTGAACAGATATTTAAAGCATCCCGTCTAATTTTGCCATCCAGGTTGCTGGATGAGCAAGTTCACTCCTTACCTGACAATTTTGTTTTTCCATGAGAATTAGTATGCACCAATCCAACCAGATCTATTAAAGTTTTTATCTCTCACACATCACTGCAATATCTGAAATGGGCTGAAGCCCCTTCAACATAATGACTTGAAGAAATTAAGTTGCTTGACTTCACATTTGGAAGGTATCTCTGATGCTATGAACAACCTGGTAAGCAATGCAGTGTTGTCCTCCCTAGTCTGCAGACAATCAGTTCTCCTGTGATTGCTCCAACTGGTAGTTTTTCCAAACAGCAGCAGAGCAGACTAAACAAGCCTGGTCAGTTTCCCTGCTGCTACTCCAAATCTGCAGGCAGCAGTGAAACTGTCAATCATGTCAGTTTCATGTTATTTCTTCAAAAGGTGCCTAAGTGACAAACTAACTCAGAAAAAGGTGCTCATTCTAGAATAAGTATGTCCACATAGGGAGTTACACCAGTACTAATACAGCATTATTATTATGCCTGTATATTTTCCTGTTTTAACAAGGCAACAGTTATAACAGTGGGAGCAATAGCGTAGATTTGCTGTTAGCATTTTTACCATGTGTCGTCTAACCCGGATCTGAGCATGTCTAGATGAGAGTCAGTGGCAGCATGGCTTAATGCTAAAGCATTGCACTGGGAGCCCAGAGACCCCCCTCTAATCTCACCTCCCATTATCCTTCTGCAGTACTTTGGGCAAGTCACTTCCCCTTTCTGTGCCTCTGTTTTACAATTTAAATAGACAAATATAGGAGGCAAACTTTTTAGAGTAGAGACTGCCTTGCTATGTTTCTACAATGCAGTTCTAATCTTAGTCAAGGCATCTAGATGCTATTGTAATACAAATAATAAATAGCAATAAGTCATTAAAATGTCAGCAGCTGCAGAAGCTCCACTTATAATAGTACCCTACCATCAATATTATTGGTGAACCTCCACTGCTGCTAATGCAAGGGCAGGGAGAATTTCAGCATGTTCAGTGTATACAAGAACAATGAGAAGTACTTGTGGCACCTTGGAAACTAACAAATTTATTTGTGCATAAGCTTTCGTGGGCTAAAACCCCCTTCATCAGATGCATGGAGTGGAAAATACAGTAGGCAGGTACATATACACAGTACATGAAAAGATCGGAGTTGCCTTACCAAGTGGGGGATGAGTGCTAACGAGATAATTCAATGAAAGTGGAAGTGGGCTATTCTCAACAGTAGAATACCCATACTAAATGTAAACCAAGCCTCAATTAACAGGCTTAAGAAAAACTTGTACTGGCATAACAACATTGATTTTAGTTACACTGCACTTATACTGGTTTAGGTTAGCTCAATAACTAAATCAGTTTAAGCATGACTTATACCTATTTAGTTACATTGGTCCAAGTCTCCCCCCCTCCATATATATATAGATATATATATAGATAGATATAGATATATATATATAGATATATATATATAGATATAGACAATCCACTAAAGTTTCTTAAGATTTTCAATTAAAGGCTAGGTTATCAATTAAGTGACCATGATCAGGCTTTAAAGTTAGTTGCCCACTAAGATAAACAACTGAAGTTTTCACCTCTTAGTACTATTAAGTATCTGTCTGGCTGCACAAGTTTTTTTTGTTTTGTTTGTTGGGTTTTTTTTTAAAGGGGTGTGGATTTTTTTTTTTTTATACACACTTTTTATGAAGGCAACGTTACAATAAAATGTTAACTTACTACATCATATGTTACTTATTCAGGATCAGGTTAATATTCAAAGAACCTGGCTAAAGATTCTGGGAGCCCTCCCCCTGTGCGTACACTAAAAGAGTGACCAAATTTCTAAATACCTATTCTCTTTTTGGCATCTGTCTTGTGTACGTACTTGGTGTGAAAATGCAAAACAGTTCTTTAGATTTATTTCACTTTATTTAGCTAGGTTTTTTTATTTTTTCCTTTCAAGAAAGTTCAAAATTGCGTAAAATACAGCAACAGCGAAACCCATGAGGAAGTCTCAAACTGCGGATTTTATCATACCTGAAACCGAGCAGGGAATGAGATATTAGTAAAATAATGCAAGGTTACATTAATAGCTGCAATTCCTTCAACAACTTCCTTTTGAATACAGCAAGAACAATGTGCAGTTCTTTAAACATTACTTCAACATGAAGTAAAACCACGTAAAGTTGAAACCACAAACAAAGCAGCTGTTTAAAAGCAGAAAGTGCTTTATACATTTTAATCTAACAGTGACCGCAATGTAACTTATAGTAAAATAAAATTACTAAATACTATCTTATCAATATAAGAAGCAGGACTGTAGAGTTTATTTCAACTAAATTCATACCCAGATCCCAGAGGAATGAGTATCTATTACTCTCCCCTAAAATTACAGGAAATATGTGAAAGCCTAAGGAGGTTTCACAGAATAAAGAGAAGCAGAGGCCTCATAAATAGACCGAATCTAGGACCAGGTATAGTCCCAACTGCAGGTAACTGCATACTGCAATAGTCCCATTAGCTCACTCCATAGCCAAGACATTGTCTAGATGGGGGGAGGGAAGGAGCATGTGGGTGGGGGAAGTTTTTCAGTTGAGTTAGTTCAGCTGAGACAACTCAACTCGATTGGGGTTAACTGGGGTTTTCAATTGAGTTAAACAACAGAAATTGTTGAAACAGGAATCCCACCCAGTTTACCTCAGAATAACCTTGGATAGATCCCACACACACATCTTAACTACCTGAGGAAAACTGCAGCTAAGGTGAGATCACATAACCTTCTAAGCAAATTGGCCTTCACTTCATGAGTAAATGTTCAAACTCTGCAATCACCCAGTTTAGCCCTGTTATTTTGCAGCACAATTCTATGCTCCAGTCTGGCTCCATTTGTCTCACAACAAGGTGGCTGACTATAACTCAACCATGAGCATCGTAACTGGGACAATTTGACCCACACCAGTACCATGGCTCCATGTGTTATGCAACATCACTCCTCCACTGCGAGGATGCTACAGCCAGAATGTTTGAGAAGATCAGAGCAAACCCAAGTATACCACTATACACAAACCTCTTTGACCACCCAAGAGTGTGCTTGTCATCAAGGCACCCATTGTGGACCCACTTTCCATGGCCAGATTTCTCTGTGTTGCTGACATGGCATGAAGAATGGTCTGCAGCTGACATCAAAAATCAGTATCTTATAACTGACCTGACCATGCATGTAGCCAGTTTTGATTTGCCACACCACTAATGGGCTCTTCTGAAACAATTTCAAACAGGCAAGGATCAACATGCAGCCAGCCGTTACCCCTGGGACCAATGAAAGGATCCCACATTGTCTGTTGTTGGTCACAGCCACGTCTCACATCACTATAACTACATTCAGACCAGATTTGGTGGTGGTCTTAGGGCTCTGCACATCACTGATGAGGCTGCTGCAAATTGGTCTGGCAAGCCCCACATCCGACAAGAAGAACTGAGTTAAAGTAGTTCAACTAAGCTAATTCAACTGAAAGAAGCACCTTTCCTCCTAATGCAGAGGACACCCAAGAGTTAGGATTCAGAACATAAATATATACAAAGTTAACTGCCTTTGTGCAAGGCATGGTATTCATTTGCATACACTCACTTATAGAGAATAAAGCAGTTTGCAGGTCTAAGAATTGCCTTCTGGCTGACAGCAATTGCACAGGGATAAACACAAAGCAGCCCCCAAATCACTGAAAGACCAAAAAACACAGAGGCTCGCAAAATGGTACAGCAGTCACCACTATACTGGGTCGCACGAGAGCCACTTCCAGGTTTATACTCCACCCCTGCCTTCCTATTGGCTGCTTCCCTGTCCAACGGCATCCAACCCACAGCCAGTTAGAAGCTCTGCTTTGCTATGGCTAATGGGGCGCTGTTCCCAACACTGCACATACCACATGGTTTTTGCTGATTGGGAAAGGTGTATTTGGTCCAGCTGTGAATGTGCCCCAATAGCTGTTCATTTAAAAGGCCACCAGATGGCCGCAGAACAGCAACTGGGGAGCAGCAGGGCTCTAAGTAAAACTGCCCAAATTTTGTCACAAGACAGTAATTTGTAGCCCCAAATGTCAGCTGTTGCTGATTCAATATCTTTTGTTACCAAAAGGCCTTTGAAGAGTAGCCCAAATTGGCAAAACAATCACTAAGGTTAGCAACATTGACACAGAGTAAAGGAAGGGGTCACAAAGCCTAAACGAACACTACTGTGCATTGCTATCCTGGGTGCTATACTTTAACCCTGGTCCTAGTTTCTTCGTAATTCAAGCAGTTCAGATAATGAACTTAACCAGGATACAAACACCACAACATGAAGGAATGTCTACACTAGGAATGTTACAGTGTTCCCTGCCAAGACACTGTAGTGTAGACACTACAGCAACAGAAGGGGTTCTTTCATCATTGTAGTAAAATACACCTCTCTGAGAAGCAGTTATCCTAGATCAGGGGTAGGCAACCTATGGCACACGTGCCAAAGGCAGCACGAAAGCTGATTTTCAGTGGCACTCAGACTGCCCAGGTCCTGGCCACCAGTCCGGGGGGCTCTGCATTTTAATTTAATTTTAAATGAAGCTTCTTAAACATTTTAAAAACCTTATTTACTTTACATACAACAATAGTTTAGTTATATATTATAGACGTATAGAAAGAGACCTTCTAAAAAAGTTAAAATGTATTCCTGGCATGTGAGGCTTTAAATCAGAGCGAATAAATGAAGACTCGGCACAGCATTTCTGAAAGGTTGCCGACCCCTGTCCTAGATGCTTGGAAGAACTTTTACGTTGACCAAGCAGTGTCTACACCGAGGTTTAGGTCATCTTAATTACACTGCATAGAGTGAATTTTTTTCACAGCCCCAAGCAACATAATTAAGCTGACCTATCGTTGTAGTGTCGACCAGCCCTCAGGATTCTCCACTTCAAATGCCAAGGCTGTGGCGAGGGGCAGCTTCTTCCCCTTGGCATGGTAACTTGAAAAGTCTAGTACATCTCTTACTTAAACTCCTACTTAGAGCAATAATTTTAAGTTCTTTCCACAGCACCTGATTCAGAGTTTAGAGTGCTGCAAACTTAATAATGTTATGAGGTGATCTACAGTCTCTTTTTGCTGTTTGCCTATCAGAGCACCTGAAATAATTTTACATCATTATAACCTAATTACTCCACCACTCAGTGCAACTCCTATAGCAGATGAATAGCTTCATAAAGATTAACTCCCAGCAGCCCACCTTCAGCAATCCTACCATGATTACAATCCTGCAATAACATTTTCAGCAATTTGGATTTTGGTAGTCTATGGGGTTGTAACTTCAGATATTTACTGTTCATCGCATGAGATTTTAATAAATGCTTTTACTGTCCTATGAATTCAAGTTCTTATTTGCACTCTCGTATACAAGATACTCATAGGCCCTGCCTACAATGGGTGTGACACACTGACCTAGATTCCAAGCTTTACGGCAGCTGCACTGCCAGAAAATGATCAGCTCAGGAAAAGACAGAGCGTGAGTACAAGACTGCGGAGAGAAAGAAGGGACCTAGAAGCAGAGTGTATTCTACTTGCCTCTTTAAATATACCTCAGTAAAATACTATTGTGGAAGAAACCTTTAAAGCATCAAAAAGCATTTGAATTAGTATGAATTAAGATAGTTTTTACACATATTAGCTTTGCAGCGAGGAAAAATGTAAAAACAGTTTTCAAACGTACATTATACAAATCTGTTTCCTGAATTTCAATTTCATATACATATTTAAAAAGTTAGGGTTGTAGGAAGAGTTGCAAATCAAACCCAAAGTTAAAACAAAATCTGGAACAAAGAAAGCTAGTTTCTCAGAAAACAATATTAAAAAAGGTGCCTTCGATACAAAAGAAAAAAAACAAAAGCAAAGACGAATATATGCAGCATAAATTTCACACAGGAGGCAGCAAGACAGCATCCCTGTTCCCTTAATCTCTTATGAAGATAAAGTTCTCCAATTCAGCTTTAATAAGCAGCTCTGTTCTCTCGAGTCTACAGCTTCAAACCCTAATATATGCATTAATGACGCAAGAAAATGCTGGTTGTTAGGCCAACAATGAACTATTGCCATATTTGTTTGACATCACAAAATTTCTTAAAATATCATAGGAAGACATAAGATCCCTGAGTCCTACACTGAGCTCTCTTCTAGCGCTCTACACATTATCTTGCAGATTCTTAGCAGCATTAGTTCTCAAACATTTCAAGGCAGGCTCTTGATGAACTCTGAACTGCAAACAAGATTACCTTGTATTTCACCAAACTGCAGCTTCAAATACAATGACTCCAAAATCAAGTTTAAAAATAACATCTGTGAACCAGTTCTGTCTCTTTGGGGATAGGGAAAATGAATATACTAGTCACCCAAAGTAATTGGTGTGAAAGTGCAGAGGAGATGTTGCAAACCATCACCATGGTCTAAGCACAGAAAGACCAAAGATCTTCTTACACCAAAACAGCACAATAAAGCATAGGTGTATTTTCTAGTGCCTTCAGCCATCCAACAAGTACATAATTATGGAGTTGCACAACTTATAAAATGAAATACGATTTTTAAACCATACAAGTATAAATTTAAATAAATACTTATCCTACCACCATATCCTATTTGTTAACTAATCTTATGGCCATATTCATAAATTGAGCAAACAACAGGTAATATTTGGTCCAAGACTAAGAAAAAACTTGAGTAGCAAACAGAATTAGCTCAGTAGAACAAATCCAAGATGGTAAAATGCCATCCCTCTCAACAATGGTTTACTATAGACCAGGGGTTCTCAACCAGGGGTATGCGTACCCCGCAGAGGTCTTCCAGGGGGTACATCCACTCATCTAGATATTTGCCTAGTTTTACAATAGGCTACATAAAAAACCAATAGTAGAGTCAGTACAAACTAAAATTTCATACAATGACTTGTTTATACGGCTCTATATATACACTATACACTGAAATGTTAAGTACCATATTTATATTCCAATTGATTTATTTTATAATTATATAGTAAAAATGAGAAAGTAAGTAAATTTTCAGTAATAGTGTGCTGTGACACTTTCATATTTTTATGTCTGATTTTGTATATAAGGAGTGTTTAAGTGAGGTGAAACTTGGGCTATGCAAGACAAACCAGACTCCTGAAAGGGGTACAGTAGTCTGGAAAGGTTGAGAGCCACTGCTATAGACAGTATATCCAAGTACATTGCTACTGGGGGACAGTGTGTTACCTTCTTTATAGCATCCTCACTGTAGTTACTACAGCTAATCCCTTTGCTTTGAAATCCTGTGAAGTCAGACCAAGAGTAGTGTAAACTTTTGTTTCATCCAACAAACTTTAAAAAACACCTCTATTTATAGAGTTTAAGGCCAGAAGGGATCATTAGATCAGCTAGTCTGGCCTCCTGTATATGTTACCAGTGACAGAAAATATTTGCCAAGAAAACTAGTGATTGAGGATTTTGTACTTAGCCCATGATAAAGATAGATCATTACTTCGTATTTTAAAACTGGCTTTAACATCTGAGATTCAGATTTTACATGCAATAATTTTTAAATCAGGATTTAGTACATAATGCAGCACATCGATTATAAACCTATTATTCAAACACACCATCCTGCATTGCTACAGCAAACCATAATGGCTTCTAACCGTATTAAATGAATCTCTCACTCTTAGACTGCGAAATTCAATTTGGAATATAGGTGACAGCTAACGGACATTATATTGTATGTATTGCTGCTCATAGATGCAAGCAGATAACCAATGGAGTACATTGGTCAGCCACTACAATGCACTTTCTATATTTCAACCTAAAACATTGAAAAGTCAGGGGAGAAGGGGATGGAAAACACATTCATTGTCTCCCAGATTTTTCTATGTTCCCAGCGTTTCCATTTAATTTAAAAAAATTCAAAAGTTTCTAGCCCTTATGGTTGCAAAGACACTTCACAATGTGTTAACTGATGCATGGTTGTCTCAGCCTGCAGGAAGACAGACTGAAACAACATCACCAAGTGTGAACTTCCCTATTCATCTTAATGAGGTGTAAACTTTGTAGCCTAATTACGGCCACTTAAATGCCAAGACATTGTTTACCATATCACAGTTGATTATCCTACCAGAAAACTATTAACTATATAACTGCTGATAAATTTCCCAGAAATCACACAGCCAATGTGCTTATCCACTAAGGCTGGCTATACAAGTTTTTCCCAATCATTAAAATTCCTCTGAAAGGTTATTCCACAAGAACAGTTCAAGTTTTGAATATGGAAAATACCTGAATTTCTTTTTGATCATTCAAGGTGCCTGCTATGATCTGTAAATCAGTAAGTAACCCACACTTCTACCCTATCTGTTAAGGCAGTGGTTCTCAACCACGAGTATGCATAACCCTGGGGGGTACGCAGAGGTCTTCCAAGGGGTACATCACCACATTTAGATATTTGCCTAGTTTTACAACAGGCTACATAAAAAGCACTAGCGAAATCAGTACAAACTAAACTTTCATAAAGAAAATGATTTTTATATACTGCTCTATATACACTATACACTGAAATGTAAGTAAAATAGTTATATTTCACTTGATTTATTTTATAATTATATGGTAAAAATGAGAAAAGCAATTTTTCAGTAATAGTGTGATACTTTTGTATTTTTGTCTGATTCTGTAAACAAATAGTTTTTCAGTGATATGGAACTTGGGGGTACGCAAGACAAATCAGACTCCTGAAAAGGGTACAGTAGTCTAGAAAGTTGAGAACTACTGTGGTAAAGGATGAGACCCTAGCGTGGGCTGCAGGCTATCATACATTTCCGTTACATCTGATCCAACAGCAGTTCAGTTCAAAACAAAAACAGAGAATTTTATAGCTAGAAGGGACCTTGATAGGTCACTTAGTCCAGCATCCCCCATGCAGACGTAGGACCAAGTATACTTACAGGTTAGACAAACACCTGTCAGAGATGGTTTAGGACCTAAACCATCCTTGACAGGTGTTTTGTCTAACCAGTTCTTAAAAACCTCCAATGACAGGGATTTCACAACCTCTCTTAGAAGCCTATTCCAGTACTTAACTATCCTTAAAAGTATGAACATTTTTCCTAATATCTAGCCTAAATTTCCCGTGCTGCAAATTAAGCAAATTACTTCTTGCCCTACCTTCAGTGGACATGAAGATCAATCAATCACCATCATCTTTATAATAGCCCTTAACCTATCTGAAGAGTTATCAGATTCTCCCCTCCTCCCCCCGGTCTTCTTTTCTCAAGACTTAACATGCCCAGGTTTTTTGTTTTGTTTTTTTTAAATATCTTTCCTCATGTCAGGTTTTCTAAACATTTTATCATTTTTGTTGCTCTTCTCTGGACTTTCTCCAATTTGGACACATCTTTCGTAAAGCATGGTGCCCCAAACCAGACAATATCCAGCTAAGCCCCCATCAGTGCCAAGTACAGCAGGACAACTACCTCCTGCATCTTACATATGACATTCCCATTAATACACACAGCACCAGGGCACAAATATTTAAAACAGGTAACTGGGAACATAAAGCTACAAAAAGTAGAAGGGAATCTCAGAGGATAAAGCAGAACCTCTAACCTTTAACGCTTAAAAAAAAAAACAGGCTGAATTTCAAATTGGCAGAGCTTCTTTAATGACGTTTTGATCCTCATTTTGTGAAATGGGTTGCTAACTCAATTTTATGAGGTCTGGATTTTACACTGAGGTAATATCCATATGTATAACATATTTGTTCATTACAAGAGATATAAAATGCCACAGAAAAAACACAACCATTCTAAAACCAAGTTTTTGCCCAATTTTAACACTTTAAAACTAAAAGCATATCTATAATCCAATTTACTTTTCACAGTTAATGTTGTGTCTCCATCTCCATGTTACACTTTCATCTTGAAGAATCCAAGTTCTCCAGTTCAGGGGCTACCAAACTTTTTGGCAGGCTAGATCACAGTTTAATTAACAGACTGTCCCCACAGGACACTCATAATCATTCACACTCAACCGTAGAGATTGCCCACCTCCCCTCCTATTGGTAATCACATACTACCACTGAGACAGAAAAGTATTTCATATATTTCTAGTTATTTTTAAAACACAATTTATCAGCTAGAAACAAGGGGGGGGGGTGGGCAGTACTATATGACCAGCAAACTAGTCCTCTGCAGACCACTCCCAGCTCAGGATCAGTTTGGAAACTACCCAGCTAACCATTTTCACTTTCTCATTCAGCAGCACAGACCTGCAATGTTTGTGCTGCAAACATTGCAGGGCAAAAAATTCTAAATATAAACAAGGACATTTCCATTAACACTTGGGATTATATTATTAGAACCTAAAAGTCTAAATATCGCTCCTAGACGGTGCCAATTCCAGTACCACAATAGTACAACCCACATTTCCACTAAATAAGAGCTTTTGGTGAACTAGTGAGATATTAAAAGTACACCACAGATCTGTCTGCAGCTACCAAAAGCAAAACAACACCCCCCCCCCCAAAAACACACAAACACGAACATCTCATTTCACAGAGGAAAATCCTGCTGTAAATCGCTTACCAGCTCATTTACTATTCGCCGCATCAATAAATCCTCCATCATGTAACAACTGTTCACAAGCCCACTGACACCCCCCTCCTCCCTCAAAGACCCGGGGCTTGCACAAGGCCCATCGAGAGAAATTTGGGGCCTTGGCACATCATGTCCACCCATTTTCACAAGACATTAACAGACATATTAGGGGGGGGGCTCCCTGAGCGCGGGGCCCCCTCGCAACCGTCTCCCCCCCCCCTCCAGCTTGCCAAGCCCTCCTCCAACAGCCCCCCACTGCTCTCCCAGCCTTACCCCCCTCCCAGGGCAGACTCTCTCGGGGGCTGGACGCGATCCCTCTGGCCCAGCAGAAGAGCGGGCGGTGGGAAGGGGGCGCTCCGCGCAGCCAGCGCAGTTAACGGTACTAAAATAGCAGCAGCGAGGCACCCCCGAGACAAAGCGGGGAGGGGGCGGGGACGCCTCCCCCCACCCCGGGCGGGTAGCGCCTGAGGGGGCACCCAGCCCTGAAGGGCGCAGGCTAGAGGCCCCGGCCCCCAGCAGGGGGCGGCGGAAGGGCCGGGGGAAGCCCCAGTGCCGGTGGGGGAGGGTGGGAAGGGGTGTCCGGGGGAGCGAGGCCGGGCCGAGTCGCTACGGCAGAACAGCACCTCCGAGCCGCGGCGGGGGGGGGAGGCGGCGCGCACGGCCCGGGTCCCGTGAGGGGGTGCGGGGGCAGCTTTGGCCCCGGCGGTGGAGCCCGAGCCCCAGGCCGAAGAGGCCAGGCCAGGCCGCTGAGGTGACTCCCCGTCCCCGAGGCGGGGCCCTACCTGAGCCTGCGGCCGGTCTCCGGTCCCTGCGCCGCCTCCTCAGCGGCCACCCCGCAGCTCCCAGCCAGCACAGCGCGGCGCGGCCCGGGGGCGGGGGAGTAAAGCGGAAAGGGGGCTGAGGGTGGATATTGGCAATATCCCACAGCCAGCACCTGCCGCCCGCCCCCTTCCCTCCCTCATTGGCCCCGGCCGCCCCTACCTCCGCGCCCACTGGTGGGCTCGCTCGTGACGGACAGCAGCGTCCACGACTCCCCGGCCTCTCTGCCGAACAACAAGCCAACAGCGCTTCCTCAGTGGTCGAGGCCGCTCAGATACGGCCCGCCCACCCCCTCGAGCCGAATCAGGCAGGCCCATTGGCTGCGCTCACGCCACTCACCGCCCTTCGGCCAACCCGCTAGAGGAAGGAGACGATCCCGCCCCTGCGACGTTGCTATTGGGTGAGATAAGGTGAAGAGCGCGGGGAGGGGCTGGTTGAGGTGCCAGTCACTCCGCCCCCTTCCCTGCTGTCAGGCTCAGTTGCGGGGAAGTGAGTACGTGAGGAGCGGCACAGCTGCAAGCAGGGGGGTTGCAGGGCTCTGTGCACCAATAGGGCAGGGGCCCAAGGGCTGTTCCCCAGGGAGAGGAGGGACTGAGGCAGGGCTACACCTTCCTTCTTCTCTCGCCCTACCCCCTATGAACGTGTAGGTCTCTAAGGGCCTGCCCTGAAAGACATTAACAGCGGGCAAAGGGCAAGGTAGAGAGCCAGGCTGCACCCTGGGCGCACACACATCTGCTGCAGCGCTATGCACAGTGCCCTTGTAAAGCCACCACCCCTTCACCCGATTCGCTACCAACCCGGTCTACCCTCAAAACGCTGTTTAGAAGAAAGTGGAGGTCCCAAGTGCAAGTTTCCACAAGCATTACAAATACTTCCTTCTTGCAACGGTGCTTTTCCTCTACGTTAGTACAGCAGGAAAAGAAAGTAATTTTTAATTAAGATAAAAAAGCTGCATAGTGTAGCTTTTCTAAGAGATCTTTCCCACTCCCATCTATTTGTATTTAAGGGGAGAATACGCCGTAGCGCCTAACTACTCTTTCTGCCAAGGGTTGAAGAACTCACTCCAGAGACACCTGTCCTCCCTGCCCCAGTATCCTTTCCATCCAAGTTCAGTCTAGTCTACAAGAACAACAATTTTGACTACATCTAAATTGCAGCAACACCTGAAGTAGGACTAGCCGCATACACTTCCCGCCCCCCCAGGAATTTTACTTTAAACATTCATAATGCAATTCAAAAAGTTTTGTTTGTGAAGACCCCGATTAATTCTGTCATACAACACTGATACAAATGCCCCACCCCCACAACTGATAAACCAGGTAACTGTCTAGGTACCGCATACCATAAGTATGCTTTTAACACTTCCCTTACCTGCACAGCACTTAGCACCAATAATTGGTCTTGTCTCAGGCTGCTCAAAAGCCAGCACCTTTCCACCTGGTAATAGCATTTCCCCCTTGGCCTTGCAGATATTATGCCATACACAGCATGCAGCAACAGGAATATCTTTTTTGCTGAGACCAAGCATGGTCATGAGACATATGCACCTGCTCTTTAATTTTCCAAACACACTCCACACCCATCTTGCAGCTGCTCAGGCAATACTTAAATCTTTCTTCTGTCCAGATACCCACTGAATGACTTCATAAGCCAGGAAGCCAATGAGAGGTTGAGTTCCAGAGAATCACAGTTAGTATTACAATCTCATTATAGCATCAATAGGCTGCAGTGGGGAAAATGTCCCTGCTTTCAGCTTGTCAAATGAAGTTTTACCCATGGTGAGACAGTGATTGCATATTCATGGTGAAGTACTTCTTCAGTTTATGTATTGAGAAGCAATGCAGTGTGTGAAAAGTTGGGGGAGAAGACCAACAACTGGGAGGAATTGGAATATGTATCCCATATATCACCTTACCAGCTCTTTTCATTGAATCAATCTATTTCCTGCATGTTGCACAATATGACAATCCTGTGCAGCACAATACACTTAGTCACCTTGCATACCTGCATGAATGACACCCCCCCCCTGCAGATTTTCCAACACCAAACTGATTGTACATAGCCTGACAGCAATTGCCACCCACTTTTCTACTGGCAGAGCAGCTCTCATCTTGGTGTCTGGGAACTGCAGGGCTGGGGTGAGCTTGGCACAGAACTCCAGAACATGGCCTTGTGCATCCAAAAGTTCTGGAACCACTGCTGGTCATTGCAGGTTTGGATTATGTTCTAGTCCCACCCCTCTCCTCATTGTACAGGCCCAAAGCCACCACTCCACTGTGTGCTCTTGGTCTGTGAATACCCGCAGCAGCTAGTCAGCTTCATTCACTGTCTATTCATCCATTCATCCTCAGTATCCCTGTTATATGTCCAGCTACTGTGGTTCCACAAATAGAGAATTACTGGCTCAGTCCCACGATTTGTGCTGAATCTATGTTTTTAGCAGCAAGATGGAAAAAACAGTGTGGAAAAAAAGTACATTATTGGATGGAACAGACCTCAAAGTCTCACAATTCCCTGGAAGTGATGGTAGCCCACAGTAGACAGCAGCACCATAATATACTGCAAAACTTTCCCCACAAGTTAAAGTGCCAGAGGGCAGTGCAGGGATACAAGGATGTCTATACAAAAAGTCTCTAGGTGATACAATCAGCTGCTGTAAGGACATTGCAGTGGCAAAGGCAGCCAGATATGAACGCCCACTGCCAAAATAGCGGTCAGCAGTATGCCAGCAAAACTTTCTAGTCAAAACATTTGTTCTCCAAGATCCTTCTGCCCCTTGCAGGAACATCTATACTGCTGTTTTTAGCCCCACAGCCCAAGCCCCATGAGCCTGAGTCAATTGACCTGGGCTCAGAGACTCTGTACAGTGGATTTTTCTTTGTGGTGTAGACAAAGAACAATTTCCAACTGATTGGGGATGCTCTGGCAATAAAGCACAGTTCAGGAATTTTGCCAGAGCTCCCTGCAGTTTTCCCCAGAGGCCACAGCAGCCTCCCTCAACCATCTACCACCACATAGGGTTGTTTTTTTTTTTGGTTTTTTTTTTTGGGAGGGGGGAGGAAGAGGGAAAAGAAGGAAGGTAAGAACCATAGGGAAGTTCCTCAAAAGCAAACAAGAAAACCTTATTCCAATGAATGGTGTCCAACAGATTACATGAAGCACTCTTCTGCACATTTCAACAGCCCTAAACTGCAGAATGTTCATTTTATTCTTTAATGTAAGAGAAACAGTTTTTCACATATAGCTAGATCCTTCATATAAAGAAGTGTACATCTGCAGGAATATTTTACACATGCATTTTGTTTTTCAATTACATCCTACCTCGATATAACGCTGTCCTTGGGAGCCAAAAATCTTACTGCATTATAGGTGAAACCACGTTATATCGAACTTGGTTTGATCCGCTGGAATGCGCAGCCCCGCACCCCTAGAGTGCTGCTTTACCATGTTATATCCGAATTCGTGTTCTATAGGGTCGCGTTATATCGGGGTAGAGGTGTACTATATAATCCTTTCTTATAGAGTCAATGCAATAGCTTTCAAAGATATCTTATCAGTATGGTTATTTTCCACAATCTTATTCTGTTACCTTGACAAAAATCATGACAGAGGTAGAAATCTTAATGGAGTTCTGTATAATGAATCACCAATACAATCCTCCAGAACTAGATGTGTCTGAAAATCCATTTCCTTGTTCCCTTTAACAAAAGTGTTAAGAGTACGAAGTTTTCTAAATTCAAATTAATTTCTACCTTGTTCTTGCATTTATACTATAGATCTAGGGTGTGATTTTCAAAGGAATCCCAATTTAGATTTTAATTAATCTCAATATTGAAATATTTTCACAATCTCAAAACTTAAGGAGACAAAGGCAAACATTTTAATCTGAAAAGATATTTATTTTGAGAATTTCAACTTGCACATTTTACAAAATGTGACAAATTCAGCAAAAAACTATAAAAAAAAGTTTTTCCCTAACATATTAACATTATAATTTTAAAAAGGGTAAAAGTTAAAAAAAAAGGCATATTTGTTCCAGTCTGTGTGCTCTGAAGTGTAATTAAAAAGTCCCTGGTATGCTGAGGTATTAAACTGCTAACTTTGGTACTATTAGGAAAAGACATTCCGTTCACAAAATTAAGGTTTCCTGGTCTCATGTACAATCATCAGATGTTTAATTAACAATTTTCAACAACTTATTCTTCATTTCTAGGTAGAAATGCAGTGAAAAAGTAAATGCATGTTACCATAATACATCTAGCACCAGGAAAAAAAACCTTAAAATATGCAACTCCACACTACTGACATACAGCTACCGTGTTACTTTTACCCAAAAGAAATCTGGCTGGCAATTTAAACATTACAGTGCTTAAAAAAAAATTGGCAATTCAGACCCCTGTCTTTCCCATAAAGGACCAAAGGCACTTAAAAATGGCTTTAGTATGTTCTACTATGGCATTCTGGATAGAAGATAGCACCTGGTTGAACAAATAGTTCCCTAAGTAAGAGACATGTCCAACTGAGGTAGTAGTTCTTATTGCCCCAACTACTTGGCTAATGCGTGAAGGCTTTTTGTGGACATAACTGTTGAGGAATGGCTTTTAATAAAATTTGATACAAGCACAAGGGAAAAAAAGGTTACCAAAAAACAACCTAGGTCACAAGTCATAAGCCAGGAACCATCTTGTACAACTGGAGCATCAAAATGCTGCCACAGAGATACCCAGATCTACTTTTATGGCCAAATCCATAGACTTCATAAAGATTGTTCTAAGCAAATAAGCCATTTTCTGAATGAATAAAAAAATATAGGGAACATTGAGAACTTTGTCATGATCTTTAGCAGCCTTACCGGAAGCAGTTTGTAATTCCATTTAAAAAAAAAAAAACTGTGCTGATGAACGGCAGGTTTCAGGGGGGGAAAAAAAAGGAGCTCAAAATCCAACATTAAACAAAAAGAAAATACCCACAAACATACAAAAGAAGATTTCGCAAAGTTTATAGATTTTATAACAAGGAAGACTTAAAACTTTTGGGGGGAAGGGAAACTATTTCTTTAAATTAAGCCCACTGAAAACCCATTAACAAGTTTAAACAAAAGGAAGTTAGAAGTGCTTTACAGAATCATCGTCCATTGCCATAACCAGGGAAGAGCTGAGTTAGAAGGGCCTGCAGCGTTTCGTTCACCTGCATAGTATAGTTTTTGCCAAGATCATAGCGACAAGCTGGACAACTATACACGTCTGCTCTAAAGGATCGATCCAAACAATCCTGGGAGAGGAAAGAAACAGAAGAGACATTAAGAGATTAAGTTGCAGAGCTTCGCTCATTTTACACAGCCCCTATTGGGCAGAGACAAAGGTATGCGCAAAGTCAATTCACTTGACAAAAACCCAGACTGGCTATCTGAGACAGTGGAAGCATTTGCATGTTTTCTTCTGTGAAGAGATTTGGTCAGACACAAGGTTTAAATACATGATATGGATTGTTTCAATATATGATTACACTATAAAAGAGCAAGAACTCCACAGTTGCTAAGAACAGTCACCGTCTCTGCAGGAAATAATTCACAACAGTTCTCACAGTCATATTTACAAGTCTGTCAATAGTTAAAGTGGGGGGCACGAGGTGGGTGAGGCAGTATCTTGTCCCGCTAATATCCTGGTACCAACGACCCTGCAAACAACAGTTAAGTGGGCTAGCAGGCTTACTCAACCAACAGTGATTAATCTTTTGCTGTCTCTTACTCAGATGCTGGCAGGACAGAACAGTGGATAGTCCATTACAGGCACTTCTGTGTCACAGAATATTCAAGTCATCATTATTCACGTGACCGTAACAAAGATAGGTAAATCAAGGTGTCTTTCTATGAGAAGAACTATTACATAACTTTCAAGCCATAATACAATTCTTAAAGGCTGTAGAGAAGTTTTATTCTGAATAGGGAAATTCACAGCTTTCTTAATGGGCAACAACAGACATCCTGGCTACCACTCACCTTGCACACATTATGCTGGCACACTGTTGTGACTGGCTGAAATACCACCTCCTGACAGCAAATACACAGGAAGGTTTCTTCCACTTTATTCAGGAATTTCTAAGAGAGAAAATACAGAGTCATTCCATTACTACTGCTCTCCAAACATGCAGCACAATCCAAATTACTGAAGACACCATTCATAAAACTGCAAAATGCTAGAGACTTTTTTAAATTGAAGATGAAAGCAGAATATTCTGTAGAATTCCAAGAAAGGAACCTAAATTACAACAGATTACTCCAATCAGAATATTTAGTATTCAATTTGAGTCATGCTATGGACTTCCAGGTAGCAAAACAGCAGTTGACATAATTGAATGGAATTAGTTTCTGCAAGTTATTCTTGTCTGAATAGCTTAGAACAACTGAGGAAGCCAGAAACAGGATTCAATGCACAACAGTCCTGGCTGCAGCATTCTGAATGAAGATAGCCATCCCTTCTCACCCTTGCTGACTCAAAGGAATGTTTCCCATGGAATTCAGCGAGGCTATTCCCCTGTAAGTAGTGAGGCCAAGAGGCACAGGTCTGAAGACAAACAGGTAGCTATTGCTACTACAGTTCTGGGATGAGGAGTATCTGACATACCGGTCCATCCTTGAGAGCTTCTAGTACTTCATTCCATAGTTTTTCATTGGATTCATCATCTTTAATAAGGGCCTTTTGCTGGGATGTCAGCTTGTACGGCTCAACTTTAGTCTTTTTTGGAGTCCCTCTAGGAGAGGTGGGGAGCTTTATCTCATCACCTAAAAAAGCATGGGGACCTTTTTAGAGACAAAATATTCAGCTTGCTATAGCACTAAAAGAGCTAAAGAAAGTTTGCCACCTTCACTTGCCTATTATACCAACCTGCTGATTTCCTTTTCCTCTTTCCCTTCCCTGGTGTTTCACACTCTTCATCACCTCTCTTATTTTCTTTCTCCTTATCTTTGTTTGCAACAGCTTCCAAATACCCCTCGGGATACTGGGGGGGTGAGGGGGGCGCAGGGAAGACGGAGGAGAAAAAAATGATAAAATATCAGAATCAAACGTACCGCTCTCATTGGTAGGACCTCTCAGATTAGGTTACATCAAAATGATCTAAAGCCAGTTTAGAAAGATGTTCAAGTTTTCAACCCCCTGCCCCTCCTCCTTTGGAAAATAGGTCAGGCTCAGGCTACAGAAAATGAGAAACGTCAAGCTTTCTGGCTTCCTATTCCATAATTTTACAGACAAATGGTAAAGAAAAGTCTATGTAAACAAATGGTAGGAACAAAATATCATGCTACAATTATGCCATTTAATAACTTTAAATTTAGTAATGGTACTTGTCAGTAGATTATATTAAACACACTGCAAGGATTTCAGGCAACAGCTTCTCCTAGAAAACCCAAGACAAAGAAAAAAATTGGCCATCATTTGCTTGTAACCTGGGATTCTGTGAACCAGTCTCAAAAGAGATCCTTTAAGTAGCAGCTTCCTGGCTCCAAGAGTTTAATTTTCCTACTGATAAATACATTGCTGAAAAGTGACACTGGGAACCACTGCTAGCAAATAAATCAATAAAAATTGCAGTTCTACTCCAAAAAAGTGACACAAATTTGTACTGTGAGATTCCATGTTTATTATATCTCAATGACCCCAGATCAATTTCGCTTTACTAATAAAGGGAATTTTACTAACTACCTGTTCAACAAGCTCAAACTGGCCTCTGGAAGTTGATTTATTCCTAATTTGTACATCACCACCTGTAAGATTTCATGGGCCAAATTTTGCCTAAACAATCCTATTGTTCGGGTGCAAATAACAGCAGAATTTGGCCCTGCTATTAGACATTAACCGTTCTGTTGTTGATGTGCTAGCCAGAAGAGAATCTCAATTCAACCTACCTTAAACTGTGCTGGTTCTGCAGCAATAGGAGTAAAAATTTAATGTAGTAAGGTGAACAGGCAGAACTCTCGGCACTTAGATCACACTTGTGATTAAGAAGGTGCCAATTTCCACTGACCATAACCACTCACCCTTTGACCAGCTCTGAGGGAAACAGGAAGGGGTGGCACCTTTGAGCGTTATGAAGACAAGATCTTCAGATACATTTGCTAGCAGAGTACAAGCAGCAAAACTATATTCCACAGAACACCAGTTTGGGATAGAAGAGTTCCAGTAGGACTAAGTACATTTTGCCTGTATTTTGGAGTAAACAGTGAATATACTCCACTAAACCAAGTTTAGTTTTCAGATATGCTAATAGACTGGTAACAAACAATTCACAGTAATAAAGGTGCAATATCCCTCAATCGTGGAAGTACTATACTAATTCTTAAGTTCCTCCTTCAAACAGACAAAGCAGAGAATCCTAACACATCTGCCAAGGTAAAAGGACAATATAACAATCCTTGCACGCCTCCTAGTTCTTTCAGCAGGAAATGTTCGTTAATAAGAATTATGTACCTGCATTGTTAGGCCAAGCTTTTTCATCCTGTCCTTCCCTTCCTTGGTCCAGGGGGCAGGCTCCTCATCATCCCTCCTAAGTAGGTAACGCCACACTAAAAAGCCAGATTTCCCAGTCTCAGGCCAATATTTCACAACCTAAAAGGAAGGACATAAGCCCCTTAGAAGCTACAGAAACATATTTCTGCCATAACCAAACATCAATCTTCATCATCCTCTCCCAATTAATTCCAAGATGGGAATGCCTGCTTACCTTGTATATTCCATCATATCGGTTTCCCTCTCGGGGAGCATATTTGCTGTGTTTGCCTCCCTTTACATTCCTCACCACTCTGACTGGCTTCCCAGCTCTCCAATCCTTGGCCTCTGCTCCATCTTTATCATTGATGGGGGCACTGCAGTTCAGAGCCAGAGCTCTGCAAGAATAAACCAATTTAATGTATTTACTAGGGAAGAACTGTCCAGAAGCAGGCATGGAATAAGAAAAGCCTGGTAATAAGCCTACTAGAAAGGATATGAATACGAAGTACGATAAGGTAGTACTAATGTTCAATACCCCTCTGAGCAGCACATATATCAAAGCCAAAGCAGGAAACACAACATGGAATTGTATGAAGCAGAACAGAGATATACAGCCAAGATTCAACCAGTGCTAGTAGTTTCTCAGTCACTGTTACCACGCAGTCTGACATGACGGGTTTTGCTCATGGACTATTCCCTTTTCAGTAGTGGGATTTACTTATTATTGCCAATCTGTGCTTTTACTACTACTCTCTGCAGTAAGGAAGGTATTCAAACTCTGTTCTTCCAAAATTCCAGGTAACAGTATGGAATCTTGCCCACGCATTTTGTTTATTCCTTTGCCCAGACAAAAAGTGAGAAATATTAACTTTCAGGGAAGGCCAAGCAATCACCTGGGTATAAACATGATAATGGTCCTCATCACCAAATTTTAATACAGAGTATCACATGGATTGCCTGTCCTGCCTTTCTCAATTACCTCCCATTCACAAACACATTTTTGCCAACAAGAGTACCTGATTATTTGGAAGAGTACGAACATAAAAGGATTTTAAAGGTGTTTTTAGTTATTTTAATGTAATTTAGCAGCTAAAAATAAGGTGCAGAAGAACAGTTCTGTGTGACTTGCCATCTCCGCAGATCAGTAGCAAGTGCTGTACGGATCATGAATGTACTACAGGCTAGAGTTTGAAAACTTGTGTTCTAATTCATCCCTCTGTTCTTGGAAGTTGCAGCAAATATTAAATCTGGGGTCTAATCCCATTTCCAGTGTCCTACTGGGAATTTTCCCATTACACATTGATGTATAACCATCATGCACAGCGAAGCCATAACTTTGAAGATCTCTCTTATTTTTGGTTAAAGTTTCATGAGGCACAGCGTGAATGTTTCCAACCTGTTCATGTTGGTGAGTTTTTGATCACAAGATTGTTCCGCCGTACGTTTGTTTCCAGAAAGATCGCGACCTCCACTCCCCGTGTAAGTGAAAGAATTTCCATGATCCTGAAATATACATTGATTGTTCAGTAATTCATACTCACAAAATAGTTGAAACAAAATAATACAGATCTAGTGCAATAGTACAGAGTAATACACTGATCTAGTGGAGAGAACAGGGGATTCAGATTCCTAATCCCAGCTCTGCCAGATTCAGTTGTCCTATGGGTCCTTGTGCTGGGGTAGCCACTACAAAAGGAGCCACAGGACAGGTGCAAGGTGACTCCTGGTGTACAGCACCAGTAAAAGGGACTTGTAAAGGTGTTGGCAGTCCCTGTGCACCCACTTGTGATCAGCTCTAGCACTGCAGGGGAGCCTCAACCTCACTTTTCCAAATGGGCATCAATAAATTCACTTTAAACAGATCTGGGGGAGGAAAAGCCAACACATACTAACAAAACAGCATAACCACTTTTCAAAGATTTCAGGAAAGGAGCAATTACAACAAACATGTCATACAGTCCTCACCTCAGGACTCAGAGCTCCCAAACTTAAAACTCTCGAACAAAGTCAAGTTTGGTCAGGCTAGTCTCCTGCTGCCAGAGAGAACCCACTTCCTACTGCACAGCTTCTGTTCCCCTCTCCCTTACCCAGCTTCCTATTTAAATAGCCCAGGGAAGGGCCAACAGCATAAGTTACAAGGGTTCCCCACTAGCCTGCATCAGGAAATCAAACCAGCCCTTGCAGCCCTAGAATTAGGGGGATACAATTTGCCTCCCCTTGGTCCTTGCAATGGTAGACAAATCTGCCAAAGTCTGACCTTGTGGCAAGTAAACTTAAGCCTTAGGCCACTGGGCAGTCCAGTTACATTTTATGTTTTCAACTGACTATTTCATGGATTGTGGAGGCACCCATTGGGGGAAATAAGGCTGGGAAGAGGTGGAAGAATGAGAAGTATTCTTGGGCAAAGCCAGTGCCAGTCAAGCCTATTCACCCCACAAAGCCAACAGGCAAATACTTAACAGTAATGGTTCAATTGTACTTCCTAACTCTGTGCTGAATACTGTTGACACAGGGAGATATGGCAAGAGGGAAACAGGAGGTTCTCTGGGCACTTTTTGGAGTGGGAAATGGGTCTCCTAGGAAGAGGACAGTGTTTCCTGGAGAGGGGATAGGCTGCACAAGTGTCATAAGCTTACTTAACTTGTCCCTGACCCTCTTTCCAAGCAAAAATATCCTATTATTCAGGGTTATGGTTTTTCTTTGCCTGGTACTCCCTGTCTGAACTGGTGTTAAGTTCTTCAGATGAAAGATGTGATGCAGAATGCAGAGTATCAGATGAACCCAAGTTTTTGTTTTAAATACAAAAGTGTAATTCAGTACTCTGGGATCTTTTATAGAGAAGATCAACGAGTAAACAGTTCCAAGATTCACTTACTATATCATCTTCATAACCTCCTGCCAGGACCAGGGAGTAAGCACCATCATTGCTCCTGCCATGTATACCTGCTACATGGGGCCTGTGAACACCAGATTCACTCACCTAGAAGAGATCAGTAGAGTTAACTGGACAGCAGTTCCAACAGACCACAAATAGCTGCAATTATTTAGCACCAACATGAATCAATGCATGTGCACAACTAAGTTGCTGATGGCCCGCACAACTTCTTCGGTTTTTGTTTTCCTTATCGTTTTCAGATATTTGTTTGTATGTACAAAAATAGAATCTTTTCATGTGTTCCTATTTACCTGTATCAAGAAATATCTAATATTACACATCTTCCAACAGATAAGGGTCCTGACTTGTTGCCCTGCACAATGTGCAGTCATTTACACCAGTGCAAAATGAGTAAAATACTGTCAAATCAAAACAGTCGCATTTTGCATCTGCTTTGCCCAAGGTGAAGAGAAACAATGAATTGGGCCCTATAACTTCAGGTTGAAGAGAGGAGGAACAGATGAAGTCTTAAGAGTAACCCATAAAGGACAAATCCACTTTTTTCCCCTTTAACAATAGCTTGACTATGTGAGGGTAACCATCAGAAATTCAGGTTTTATCTTAATGTTTGTGCTGGAAGACTGCCAACTAAACAACTAGTAGGTATATGATATTCCAGATACCAAGGAAGTGAAACTATTGAGAGGGAAAGCAATTTTATTCCAACTGTTCATAACACAACAGTTGGGGGGGTGGGGGGGGGGGGGGGAGAGAAAGCGTTCTGGTTAATTCAGTTCACACTCCTCACTCCCTTCAATTATGGGGTGAAAGCGCCCCCCTTTTCATATATCTAGGGCCTCAAAGGAAGTTTTCAGCAGGACTGTAGAAGATTATTTTTTCTGTCTGCTTGTGTTTGTATTTTTAACATGTTTCATGTCTTTTTTTACATCAAAAAAATGTAAGACAAAACAATCCCCCACACTTTACGCTCGCAACAGACAAAGCCAGTCTTTTCCTCTCTGCACGTTGAAGTCCTGTGGCAAGTGTGCCAACGTAGCTTCTGTTTCAAATTCCTTGGGCAAGAGTTACATCGTTCCTATTTCCCACTCTGGAAGTTCACTCCAGCACTGCTATTTCATACCTGGACTCTGAATTTCCACATGGTGCCAACTGGAACCCCAGGAATTGGTCCATAGTGGTTAGAGGGGACAATGGTACATTCCCTCGTGCGACCCACACATGCCATACCCTGTTTCAATAAGAAAGCCAGAGCTAAGAACTGCCATCAATCATCATGCTTTACATATTAAGATACAAGACAAAACAAGCTTTACACCAACCTTGCCCCAGTCTCTCTGAGAGGATGAATTAGCAGATGCCATCTTTGCCTTCTTTTTACTTTCTTTTAACTTCTCTCCTGCTAAAACCACTTCACTTGCATCATTCCGACATTCAGGGCAATACCTAGAATTGCCAGTCAATAAAAATTAGTTTGTGGTAGCCCCTCAAGTTAAAAATGGTGTTTTGCTTAGAGTGTATTGGTGGGTTATAAAGTAGAAACTTGGGAAGCTTATCTGAAGTTGTGTACACCCTATACGGACAGCCTCTCAACAACAGAATTAAAATTGTACTAAATACAGCTGTTCGGACAGGGTTCTTGCACAGCTTTCCTGGCTGTTTCTGAGAAATATTATAAACCCAAGTTACGGAATGTTGGAACAGAGCATGTGGAAGAGAAAAGAATGTTAACATACAGCATGTTTTAACGGACATGGTTCTCAAAAAAGGCCTGTTCATGATGGGTAAGGTAAGACATACACAAAGTCTGCAATAGCTGTTCAACTAGCTGGCATCATTCTGACTCCACTATGGATAGGATCTGCAAGTGACTGCAACCTGTACTGAAACAAGTTGCCTCATTCCCGTTCTGCCAAAGGGCTACATTCTTTCCTATCAATGAAGGCTACAAGTCAGATTAGCAACTGTAAAGATCACATTGACAAGAGAGCATTTATCAGATAAGATATCTAGAGGTCCTAGTTTTAAAAATACATAAGCTATCACCTCCACAACAATGCAGCATTGAGAGAAGAGCGCCTACTACTCCGCCCCGCCCAATCTAGTTATTTTGCTTGCCCAAGTTGAGATGCCTTAAAAGGGGCTTGATTCTCAGAGTACTGAAGACCCCTTTAAAGAGTCAGCTTAGGCAATCCCTTCCACTCCAAAAATCACTAATCACTCTAGAAAATTTAGTCCAAGGAGACCAGGAGAAAGTTTTAACTTGTGAAATGTATGCACTGCATATTTTCAAACTTGATTGGCTAGTGTTAACAGCAGCAAAGTGGCTGCTTATTTTGCTTTCCACAAATCAGCACTGTTCATAGAACTACCATTCAAGAAACTTACTTATAAGAAGAGTAATAATCTGGCTGAAGAAACCTCATGCTTATGATGCTATAAACTTTGCTTTGTTACTAAATGTATTTTAGATTTTTAACTGAATCACAGACCTGGTTTTCATATGTTCCAGCATATTTTTAGTACTATAAACAAACATTTATGTTTCAGCAAATGATCCAAAGCTCAGAACATTCTTAGGGCTTGTCTACACTTACTGGGGAATCGATCAATGCAGCGGCTGTCAATTTAGCGGGTCTAGTGAAAACCCGCTAAAAATCAACCGCAGATCACTCTCCAGTCGACATTGCGTAGTGGGGACCCCGCAGTAAGTAGATCTAAGCTACGTCGATTTGAGTTATGCTATTCACGTAACTCAAATTGCATAGCTTAGATAGAATTTCCCCTGTAGTGTAGACAAGGCCTCATTCACAGAGATCCATCCCAATTTAGAGAAGGCATAGCTTAATAGGGCTGGTAACGTCTTACGCAGCTACGTCCCAATACTTCTAGAAGGTATAGCCTCCATCAAAACAAGTATTTACATTTAGGTGTTGACTATACACAAAAAGGCCTATCTACACTACAGCAGCTATAGCAGCACAGCTATGACACCGCAAGTGTGACGTTGTAGCGCCATAGCGTAAACCAGTGGTTCTCAACACGTGGCCCAATCAGCATACAGCTGCAGCCCAGGTGACATCCTCAGGGCCATATGGGTAGAATATAGTGTATGGATGCGGCCCATATGACACAGAGCTGTATATACGGCCCACACTGGTAAATAGGTTGAGAACCACTGGTGTAAAGGCTTTCTAGATTGATTAACTACATTGACAAAGGCTTTTCCATCACTCTCTCCAACAGGTGGTGCTAGGTCAACAGAAAAATTCTGTAGACCTAGCCACATCTACACTGGGTGTTTGGGTGACTTAAGTACAGTGCTCAGAGTGTGAAATTTTTCATAGCCTTAAGTGACATAGCTAAGTCAGTCTAATTTTTGAGCACAGACAGACATTTCTGCAGCTTTGGCCTCTGACGGTGTGTTTTTAATAAATTTTGTTAAACATGAGCAAAATCTCTTGGAATCAATTAAAAAAAATCAACTTAAACCTGAATTATAGTAATTAAATAAGGAAAGGAATTGACTTGAGCTAAAACTAAATAGCTACAATTCAGCTTTAAATTGATTTTAATATCATTCATGAGGTCTTGCTCTGGAATAACAAAATTGGTTAAAAACACACACCTTCAGAGACGTGTGTGTGTGTGTACACACACAAGGCCTTACACTTTTCACCACCTAACGCCTACATACAAGTTACAAGACTGAACAGGCATTTTCATGACTTACCAGTCCTCATCATCTGGTATGCTACTAAGGGGAGGGTTGAGGCAGTAGATGTGGAAAGCCATGTCACACTCATCACACATTAGCTGTTTATCTGGATCCTGTTTACCTCCACACACATGACAGGCACACATCCTGCAGGTCTTGTTTGGGTTGTCTTTACAATGTTTACACACTGGTCCACTCTGCCCTATGAACATACAGAAACCACAATTACTGCTGCTTCAGATTTCAGAAAATACTAGTTACACTAAAATGGACAAAAAGCCTCAACCACAAACATATTAAAAAGGTTAATTTTCTTGGGTCTCCAATACTAAAATCATAACAATAGGATGTAGTGTAAAGTTTAAGGGCAACATTAAAAAAAAAAAAACTCCTCACTTTTTAACGGGCTGGTGCTAGCTGGACTAACACTGCCAGGTTCTTCAATTTTGTAAATTTCATCCACAAAGATAATTCTACAGTCATTCAAGGAATCACCAGCATCCCTAAGGGGAGAAATTCATAAGTCAACAAAATCGGCCTTTAAACAAAACACCTCACTGCTGCACAGATATACTACGTAATGCAGACTGGGAGGCAGGTGCAATATATCCTGGATCACAAGTAATTTCAATGAAGCATCTGGATCACGTACAAGATGATCAGTTAACAGATTTATAATAGTCAATGAGGCAACAGCACTGTAGCTATGTTGCTCTAGATATGGCCCTAGTCTGCAGCTGGACAGGAGCCACAGTACTAAGCGCTGGTCTATACCCTATTTTTGGGCAGCTATACTGATTTAGAAACAGATATAGTTAAAGGTAATATAAAAAACCCTAGTATAGATGCAGTTATTCCTGTATAAAAGTGCTTTATAGTTATAGTGGTGCAAAACCTGTGCGTAAAGAAGTCTTAAAAATGTGTTAAATTCCCCAAGTCTTTGCAATGGAGCGTTAAATGGTGATTGGGTTCTGAGTTAAGTGCTAACTATGCTGTTTTGTTTCTTTAAAAAGCATGCCAGTAATGCCTGTTCTTACAAAAAAAAGCAGGAGCTTTAATCAATTCATTCCACGGAGCTATTTTAGTCAAGTTAGGGCTATTATGTAAAACAAAAGCTTTGTTTATGCAACTGGTCATTTCTTCCCAAGCTCTAGTGTCTGCTCCTCCACTACAGCATGTCCACCCTCCCCAATTGTCTTTTCCACATCCACCTGGAACATGCCTGCTCTATGCCACTGCCCCTCTGCCATTGGCCAACCAATGCCTCTTCAATCCAGTTCCATAGCAAATTCCTCTTCTATTAACAGCCTCTTTACCTTAGCTGCACTTTGACTACCCAACAATTCCGGGCTGTTTCCAGCACGTCTAGCCTGGTCTCCACCCCGCCCACCCATATTGTTCTTTGTTTTGAGGTAGCATCTAGGAGCTCTAGTCATGGACCAGGACCCCACCTAGATTCCAAATGGAGAACAAAAGACAGCCTCTGCCTGAAAGTTTACAATCCTTACTACCAACCTGAATTCCTTTTTACATTAAATAAATTCACCCATGAAGGGTTTAATATCCCTTAACACAGAGATTGGTTGAAGGCAACACTACCTCAGGTAGTGTTAGAGGCTGAGCTGAACTTTGCAGAATTTGAACCTACAGCTCAAAAGAGTTTCTCAGCAAAAACTATGCTTAAATTATTACGATATCCTCAAAAGGTTGCAAACTTTTATTATGGAAACTGAACACCCCATGTGCCACCCTCCATCCCAGTCTTTTTCAGGAACTCCCTACATTTCCTCCCAATCTCTTCTGTGCCAGGGTCTCTATGTGCCCCCTATTCCACCCTCCTCCCATACCAGGGTCCCCCATTCTGCCCCTACACCAATGGCTCTGTGCCATTCCTATATCCACCCATGGCATGCATTGTGTGTTCCCCATTCCAGGTCTAGAGTGTATCCCTATTGCTCCCACACCTTCCATTCCCCCTAACCAGGATCCTCCAATCTCTCATCACCCACTAGGGATTCTGCATGCCCCCCTAAAACACAAAGGCCCGTTGGTGATTCACTGTTCTGTGTCAGCAAAAATAACAGGAGTACTTGTGGCACCTTAGAGACTAACAAATTTATTAGAGCATAAGCTTTCGTGGGCTACAACCCACTTCTTCGGACGCAGGCGTCTGACAAAGTGGGTATTCACCCACGAAAGCTTATGCTCCAATACATCTGTTAGTCTTAAAGGTGCCACAGGAGACTCTGTTGCTTTTTACAGGGACTGTGTGCACTTCCTCCTGCGCCATTTTTCTTTTTTCTGTCTTGGAGAGAAGTCAGTGTGTCAATATATTAAAACTATTGATATGATGAGCAAAGATAAGGTTTATTATGCTAGAAAGTGTTAATGGATACCATCAAGCAGTTCTTTGATCTGTAGACAATTGCAGAGGTTCTAGGTTCTAGAAGCTAGGGTTATGCTAAAGAGCTGGGAGAGACTCCATTTGCCCCCCATTTTTAGTTTTCTGAATTCCCTAAAAATCAACAGGGTTCTGACCATTGATGCCTAGAACATTCCCTGAAATGTTCATCTTTTTTTTCCAAATGCCACATTCAATTACTTCATTACATACAAACAAAAATGCCACTGATTTGAGTATAAGTCCTTCACAAGGTTGGCCAAAAATGTGCAAATTAAAAACTGGCACCAAAAACAAAATAAAAGTGTGCAGATAAGACCTCGAAAAAAAAGTTTAACATTTAAATGATGTAATAAACAAAGGTGATGATATCATGTAGGCACAGAACACTGCCTGTTTTTTTTTTTTTTTAAATATACTTTCTTTTTCAAAGGCATGGGTTCATAGGGTCCAGATATTTGCATCTACTTTCATGTTCTAGATCAGAACTTGGTCAAAAGGAGCTTAACATGGCAACCTACACACAAAGGGACTTTTCTACACAGCATTTGTAAAATGAAAACAATGAGTTCACTTTCTCTCTCTCTCTTTTTTTTTTTTTTTTAAGTTATTGAGAAAGATTTTTACCCGACTGTTGACCTTTCCTGACAATGTTCATAATCAAATCTGGGCTAGTGAATTAAAACTAGCAAGTGGGACTCACTGGTCTAATATCTGTTGTCCAAATCAAAATGAACCACATAAGTAAAACAAATGGCTAAGAGTTAGAATTTTACATTCCATTCAGTTGGTTATGGTGCTAATAAGATTAACAAAGTCTGCTTTTTTAAGAGTTGAAAGTAATTGGTTTCTTTATTGAAGGCAATGATGACAAGCAAAACCTATTAAAGAAGAGCAACACTTACAAACAGAACATTTAAAAGTAATTTTGGGACTCTACATCTCTATTTCATTCTTTTAGGGTCAGGATTACTTACCCAAGCAGTATCTTTGCATACATCTCCTTGTTCATTCTGGTTTCCCGTTTTCGCAGAATCTCTGCATCATACCAAAAACCTCTCTCTTTTGGTTCATCGGGATTATAGTTGACCATCACCACTTCCCCTACTTCTAGTTGGTGCCACTTCAAAACAGTCCGTGCTCGAGTACGTACATCTTTTGAACTCAGTTCTACAACTCCATTCTCTGGGTAGCTTTTTTGGGGAAAAGAGTTAAATTATTTAATATAATCTAATTTTCACATTTAACCACCTGTTTTTAAGAACAGTCTATACCAACACAACATAAAACTGTTCAAAAGTTGGTTCTTCTCTCCCCCCCAGCATATCCATTGCTAGCATAGGGCACACCAAAATTCTCAGTGCTGCATCCTGTTTAATATTTTGGCCATTTATCTAGTCTTCAACAAAAGTGACACTTATCCTCCACTCTGGTCCACTTATCCTCCAGTTTTAAAGTGCATACAGTTCAGACAAGCTGGGAGTGTTACATCCTGTCTGCACTTAAAATGGTTTAGTACTATAGATGGTAGAGCTATGTTGGCAAAATACCCATAGTGGAGAAGCAGCTTTATTAAAAATTTCTCCAAATGGAAGGTGCTATACCAGTAAAGGGGCTTTTTTGCCAGTATAGCTTTGTTGTTTAGAGGTGTGAATTTTTTTCTCATACTCCTACCAATACAGCTATGCTGATAAAGCTTTCTAGTGCAAACCAGGCCAAAAATCTTGCTTCTCTACATGACCAAACTCTCCATCATCATCAGGAATGTATCTCATTCAAAATGACCTTCATTAGCTGTAACTCACTCTTCATATTTCACATGATATAGGATATCTTCTTCAGCAGCAGTTGATTGCAGTTCAGACTCTGTATCACTATCACTTGATTCATTTGCTGCCTTCTCTTTCCTGGTCACATTTACAATCTGGGCTTCAAACCATGCTCCCATGTTCATATCCCGAGCATCTACAAACTCGTTGATCTAAACAAAGCAAGACATGTAACTCTCCAAAATAAATTTTCAGAGTAAGCTTGAAACTCAATTAAGCCACTCTCTACAGGGCTTAGTTTTTTGGGAACTATAACTGGCCACTTAAGTACCTACGTTTGAACTCTCTTGATGGTCCCACAGCACATCCTGACTTCTCTCTCTCTCTCTCTCTCTCTCTCAGATAGGGTCAGGAATTGTCTAAACATTTGTCTTGTGCATCATCACGCACACAATGGTGTTAGTAAATAATTTAGGACAGCCTTGCAAGGTGGTCATAGTCTGTACTGGGTCGGTAAAAACACACTCATACCTTAAAAATCCCACTGTAAAAAGCACGTAAAAAAGGTACTTGTTCTGAGCAATCAGTTTCTCAAAGGTTTTAGAAAGAGGCTTTGCTGTTCATTTCTGTGTAGTACTTTGTACCTGAGGGGGAAAAAAAAAAAATCTAGCGTACACTCACCTTATAGAGTCCAAATCCTGGATCAACCCAGTCAGCCTGTGCTACTGTACTAGGCTGACACTCCAACTCTATTGTACCCTCGCCATTGTTGGAGTTCTTATCAGACTCACTCTGGCCTGAGCCGCAGCCAGAGTCTGTATCTGAGAGTTCAGAGTCCTTTTCTTTATTAACCGTAGGAAGCATAGCAGGGCTTTGTCTTACAAGTAGCTGAACAATATCATTCAATCCAACATTGTAGTCAAAGAGGGAGTGACCATCTTCCATCTACAGGATAAATTCAGAAAGTAACAATCTAGTTAATTCCATTTATATTTTAAAGCCAACTCAAAACTGCCTTTGATTACATTTGCAGGTATATGTAAAAAATATACTTGAAAAGCACTAACAAGAATTAAGCAATATTTGTAATTTTCAAACATTTGTGAGTGTCTAGTAGATTTTTATTCTTACTGTTTGGAAATTTCTTTGTTCATAGAACAAACTCAGATGCAAATACTGGAGAAAAAAATGCATCTGCGCTATGGTAGAACTCTCCACTTCTCTAACTAGGTTCTGAATGGCAGTGTGAAACAGACCAGTCCTAATTTCACTTTGCAGCTGTTCAGCAAAGCCAGCAGCAGTTGTAGTCTCTGGAATCAGTCTACAGACTCAGAAGACTGAATTGTCTCTCATATTTTTAAAGATAAAGCTAACTTGAAGGAAAGTTAAATTAAAATTTGGAAAAAAGTGGCACTGCACAATGGCAGAACTCTGACTTTTGACTACATAAATAGTAATAAAGATATGGATGACCAAATAAATCTGTACCTTTTAAAGTTCTTGAAGTTACTGAAGTACTACTATTCCAGATTTAAGGCACAAGACTTGATGCTGGAGCAAGTTTAGCAGTTTAGACAAGCTTCACCACATATTTAAGGTCTGACTAATAGAAATTCTACAGGAAATCATCATCATCCCTCCCAGCCCAAACCACTAAAAAAAAAGTGATCCTCAGAGCTTTGTTCTCTATCAGCGGGAAACAAGTTAACCACAAAAACTTGCACTTCAGAAGAATCACTGAGAATGAATTGTGATTCATGGCATAAAATAATTGTGGGGCTACTACTGGAAATATGGATGAGAACAGCAAAGAGATGAAGAATCATAGCACTAATCAAATCCATAAATCGAGAATCAGCTGAATCTTCTTATACTTACTACCAGAGTAATGGTATCACAAAAAACAGGTTCCGACTAGCAATTAGTATCAGAAGAACAGCATAGAGAACACCAAAAGGACGAGATCAAGAAAAGAGCAGCACAGGATGAGAGAACATGCACAAGGAGCAGCCACAGGAGCATAGAGTACCAGATGACATGCTGAAAGCAGCAATATCAGCTGCAAATGTTTTATTATTGGAGGTTTTTCCCCCTTCCATCATTTTGCAATATGAATCAGATCACAAACTTGACAGACTTCAAATCAGGAAAGGCACTACAGTTGGGGAAAAATCTCACCCTAAACCCTACCCTCAAACATTCTCTCCATCAGAGTCCATTATTCCTTCTCTGTGCCCTGAATGAGTCTTTTGTGGTCTAGTCCCTCTGATCTTATACTAGAGAATACTCCATTAAATACATAGCAAGCCAGTACTAGTATTACACTTCACAGCTCTCTTAATTCTGCATTTTTTTTTAAAGTCTTCTTTGGTTCCCTCATGCATTTGAGGCTGCTAAAGTCTATGCAAGCTACATTCCCTGCCTCACCCTAAACAAGGTAAAACAAAATACCTTGGGGATTTAAACAGCAGCACTAGTTTCTTTATAGCCAACAGTAACAATATGCTGCTTTATCTAGGCTTTGCCAAAAGCACTGCAATTTGCAGTGGGAGTTTTATTACCTGTTAATAACTGTTCCCAAAGCTCTTATTAATTCAAGGCCCCCAGTGTGTCAATGTCCAATAGTCACTTATTTAAATAGGAGTATCTTGAGACACTTCACCTTTGGGAGAATTCTTGTTAACCGTTCCAACTATACTACTATCTTTTGCTCCAGTTAATATGTGGGTAATTTTGTATTTTACAAAAACCCTGCTTTGTTAAAGATCCGCTCTTCAGGAAGCAAAATATCAGCAAGTTTCACTAACAGACCATGCAAAAATGAGCTAAAGCAAGGAGGTAGGGAGCTACGAAGGGAGGAAAGAACCACCACCTCTCCAACCAAGAAAGCAGTGATGTTAATAACAGCTCTCACAGGAGTACCATTCAAGTTCGCTTTTTCAAGGATGATTGCAACCAAAGCTCAGACTCTCAAAGTCCCACCTACACTGGGAAAATTTAACAAAATATCCCCACTGGGTCAGGTATTCAAACCAGAGGGGGTTCATAACTCTGGTACATGTTTGATTAGGCTTGCTTTTTAGCAGGGTAAAGTTACATTAGTGGTTAAAACAGTTCTGGGTGCAGGAACCTTGCCTGCATTAGGGCTACCAGTATTTGATTGGTAGGATTTTTTTCTAAAATAAGTTTCTCTGAACTGTGTCCACACTGGAAAAGAGTACAGTGTGACAACTTCTTTAGCAATAATGTTTACTAAAAAAGCAAGGCTGGCCTTAAGCACAAGCAAAGCAAACAGCTGATTAAGATGAGTTGCAGAGTTGGTCCAGGGGCTCAATCTTCCTACTCTAGCAATAACATTAAAAAGGGAAGAAACAAACAGCCTGATTCCACCTACTACCCTGATAGCTTGATTCCAAGATAAGATTGGCCCCAATTTCTGAAATAGGACCCCAAATATTTTAGAACCACCATTATTTCTGTTAGTGTCTGTACACATTCAAGTTACTTATAAAGGCACTGTGGTATTTAAGCACTGAATGAGAGCTAAAGTTCTGCATTTGTTTCAAATTTGTTCCAAAATATTCTCCATCCTCTTGACTCCTTCAAAAGGAATCCTTCTTCATTTGCCAAATACGTAGACAAACTTACAATCTCTGCAGAATCTCACTCAAATGTGCTTCTGGCAGCTCACAAGGCATACAACTTGGCGCATAGTTCTGCCTGAACACAAGAAAATAACCTCTCAGCTTTCTAATGGTACCCCAATACATCAGCACTGTACTCGGAGTGCTCCACCGCACACATTCTGAGAATTTAGCAGCCAGCCAGCATGACAGGAGACATTCATATTGAACAAACCCAAGCTATTTCCCCCAGACAAGTGGTAAGTGTTCCCTTTACAACTGTGGGGTTTGTTTTTGTTAGAACAATTAACAGAAGGCAGTAACCATAATTGAGGGGGAAATTGGTTATACGTGCTGCTAAAGCAAAAACGTCAAGTAAAATAAATGGGGTTTCTTCCTTCTCCAAGCACTCTAATTTCCAATTAACCAAGCTGAAGTTTGCATGAAGCTTTAGAATGTAACTTAATGATGCAAAATCAGTGTAGGATATGAGCCCTGTATTTACGAGCCTTTTAAGCTTATTTTACCAGAAATTCAGCTAGTCATAGAAGTAGTAACTTCTTGCGGAAGGAAACACATTCTGGTTACACAAATGTAATGTCCTACACAATGTCAGGAATGTAATATTACTGAATCACTCAAGACTACCAAGCCAAAGTTTAACTTGATAGCAGCTACCCATGATTTTTAAAAAGCTCTGCTATCAGGAGACAGACTACTTCCTGTGAATCAAGATCTTTATAGCCCCTCAAAGCAGTAAAACTTCCAGAACTTGAAAAACTTAGTACTAAACCTAACAGTCTGAGATCACACAGATCCTAGTAAAATCTGATTTTCATAGATACCATGTGATTTTACAAACTCAGTAACTGCCCTTTTCTTACAAGTACCCTTTGACCAACTAAAATAGAGCTGTCCTACTTTGGATAAACACCAAGATGTTGAACCAGGATTAGGAATAAATCTGGTTTTTAGACTGCAGACAACTCCTAGATTTCATTTATTTATTTAAGTCATCTATTTCACAGCAGCAGTCTGTTTTCAGCTATTTACACGAAGTACTTACACGCAATATGTGTGCACAACTGCAGATACTGCAGACATTACAACATGTATGTGACTCAATAGACAGAGGTAGATATGAAAAATGAAAGATGACAGCCCCACTAGCGAAGTCCAGGAATGATGTCCTGGTGAGAAGCCCAGTTTCTAGAAGAGGTATTAGAATGTCTCCTAGGGCGCTCTCACTGAACGATGTTCAGGGGCTCCATCCTTTTTATTTAAAATGTCAATTTCTTAGCGCTCCACTACTATGATGGTGGTGAGATTCTCCACACTCCCACAGCCTTTGTTTTATATCCTACCACCAAATGAATTGAACAACACCTGACTTAACTGCAGTTCATAGCTTTCTCAAGCAAAGCAACAAAACTGACTAGTGACATTTTCACTACCACCCATCAGATTCTAATTAGCAGTAATGAAATTATCCAGAATTAACTGATGAAGCTCTGAACAACAAGAGGCACTGACCTGTCTGCCTGCAGACTCAGGAAAACACTACAGTTGGTTTACAGCCAATTAATTTTCTTCACAATCATCAAAAATCTTAGGACTTGCCCATACATGAATATTATTCCAGAATAAGATAAGGTGTGAATTTAAAATTGAGTATCTATTTCTGAATAACTCCATGTCTGGACACACTTATTCGAGAACAGCAAACTAAACCAGAAGAGGGCACTCTTATGCTGATATAAGCATGTCCACACATTGAGCTGTTTCTGAATAGCTCAATGTGTTGACAAGCCCTTGGATCAGTCTATAAATCACACTTCACCATCATACCTATGCAGTGAAACTGACTGAAGATTAAGCTTAGGGGAGTTAAGACAAGTCATGCTCTAATTGGATAATGGTTCATATTGAGCAGACCACAACTATGTTCCCTACCCTCTTTGACCGTATGTGTGTGTGTACACATTATATAGATATAGCTGAACTAAAATTGAAAAACACACAGCTTGTGAAAATGACCATTAAAGCCAACACTGACTGTATATGGGAGTATCCCCTAAGTTTCTAGCACAGGGGTTGGCAACCTTTCAGAAGTGGTGTGCTGGCATACTTCATTTATTCACTCTAATTTAAGGTTTCGAGTGCCAGTCATACATTTTAACGTTTTTAGAAGGTCTCTTTCTATAAGTCTATAATATATAACTAAACTATTGTTGTATGTAAAGTAAATAAGGTTTTTAAAATGTTTAAGAAGCTTCATTTAAAATTAAATTAAAATGCAGAGCCCTCCGGACCAGTGGCCAGGCAGTGTGAGTGCCACTGAAAATCAGCTCGCTGCTGCCTTCGGCACACGTGCCATAGGTTGCCTACCCCTATTCTAGCAAATACAGCCAAGCACCATCCCTCATGGAACATCCCAAACACAAAGTATAGAAACGTGTAAGAAAAAAAATAATCACTAGATGGCAGCATAATCCATAGTTTTAAAAACAAAATGATTCCAGCTGACAGCAGACAAAACTTGCCACCCTACTTCTCCAGTTTGAATCACTACATTCTACTCAAATGTGCTGTTTAACCAGCCCCTTTGTCTTTACACTAATTCCTTGGTCTACTCTATTAACAGACATACTACCAGAACTGGTCACTTCTGCTAAGCCACAAACCCACCCTGTTAACACCCAATACCATGTGGTTCTCACTCATGAGAGCTAAAGAAAGGTAAATTCTTCCCTGCACACAACCACCATCTCTTCAGTAGATCTTTGCCAGCACTGCATTCAAGCCACAAAAATGGTAAACAATGGGCTCAGGGGGGACCATACTCCTAATAGGAGGGAGGCTCTCTCATATACTAAGATATACTATTCCCTTACATTTTAATGCTCAAGGCTCACATAGGCTATGTCTTCACCACATAAAAGCTGTGCTTGATTTACCTAGGGTACAATCTGGACTGATTAACAGCTTTGTCCCCTCAGTTCTCCAAACTGGGGTGCCTTTTACGTGCTTCGCTGTGAAGGTTACCACCCCTAGTCTCCTCACACACAGCCTCCAGCATGTAAATTACTCCCAATTATATTGTATGAGTGCTATAGCTAGCCACTTATGAATTACACTGCAGAGCAACACCAGCAAACTCCCAGTCCCAGATTTTCCCCCAGCTCTCTCCTGGACAATACAAGCTCATATAAAGTCCATAATTTTATTAATAGAAAACGATATCCCAAATGGAGTTTCCCAACACTTCAATCCAAACACATTGGTTTAGATAAAACAACAAAAAAGTTTAACAACTACAAAAGATAGGTTTTAAGTGACGACAAGTAACGAGGCATAAAAGTCAGAATTGATTACAAGAAAATAAATGTAAAATGCAACTAATGCCTAACTTAACAAGCTAAGTGAATTCAAAGCAAAGGTCTCTCTCACTACATGTTCTAGCAGTCTTACTAGCTGAATTCTTTAAGTCAGGATCCCTTCCCCAGGCCAAAACTGTTTCCTTTGTTCGTCAGGTGTTGTGGATGCCACGGCGAGAGAAGGGGAGGAATAATTTGGGGCATCTCCCCTCTCCTCTTATAGTTCTCTCTTCTTCGAGAAACATCTCCAGCTGAGGTTCTGGAGACAAAGTCTATCTGGACAGGAACCCCCAGCTGTTTTGTCATGATTTAGATTTTCACCCACATCCTCTTCCCTGCCAAAGAATGGCCACATAACCAGGTGATGGTCCATTTAACTTTGTTGACACCTGATTTGTAGCTGCTCCTCTCAGACATGGAACATGTCTTAGAAACTCCATACAGAGGAATCCTATCACTTTACATGCAATGTTGCCACAAGTTTTAACAGGACAACAATAATAATCAGCATTATGCGTATTCAAATGATACCTCATGAGGTATACTTTGTACAAAATTTATCATAGTTCTGTAAAAGGGTGAATTATGGGGTACAGACTGTCACAAAGTTAACACTATTTTTTCAGTGAATTCAAAGCCACGGTGCTTTGCCAACATAAGCATCAGAAGAGCACGAGGAGATGTGAATGAATGTTAAAGTAATGACTTGTATTGTACTGTTTGGTCACTCCAGTGGGGCAGGAACATCTAATTAACACCACCCTTAGACTTGTTACTTTATTTGATCACAGTTTAAGACGGATTCCTTGTCTGATGCCATGCAGCCCAGGGGGTAGAGAAGGTGGGAGTTTCACCCCCACTCGCTATGGGGGAGGGGAATGTGAGGGGGATTTTTGGAGGGTGCCGGTTCATTACATGAGGAAAGGGAACAGAGCAGGTACCTGTTTGCCCCGGTAGAAGAGCCTCTGCCTGTCGGGTTCCACGCCCTCGCCGAACACCTCGTGTATCCTCAGCCGCAGCTCCTCCACCTTGGTGAGTTTGGAGAGCGAGTCCACCCGGTGGGTCTCCTTGCCATCCATGGTGCGCACCTGGATCCACATGGCGGCGGCTCTGCCAGGGAAGAAGGGGGAGCGGGTGACACACCTAGCAACAGGGACGTCCCAGGATGGGGGGGCGGGTCGGCACCACCCCCCCCCCCCCCCCCCCCCCCGGGGGCCCGCCCCCCCCCCGCCCCCCCCCCAGGGGGCTTTTTACCCCCCCCCCCCCCCCGCTTAGGGACCATCCCGCCTCAGCCCTTCCCACCTCGGCCGGCCGGACACCCCCTGGACCAGCCCCCCGCGGAGATCTCCCCAAGGCGGACATCCCGCTACCCCAGCCGGCCAGCCCCGCTGCGGGAGGCAGCCCTCACCCCAGGGCCGGACGCCGCCCTGAACCCACCCCGGCCGCCCGCTACGTTCCCAAGCGCCCACCTCAGCCACAAGTTGGGGGCGACGCTCGGTCTTCAGCCGCCGAATCAATGAGACCTCTCACCCTAACACTCGCTCCGCGCCGCGCGGCCCGCCCTCTCCTCCCAAATTATTGGCTCGCAGCCGGCCGGCCTCAACGCCGATTGGCCCATGCCCTACATGCCCGCCCCTCCCTGCAACCTAGCCCGTTAGGCTGCGCCAGGCCATCCGTCTCCCTCCTCGCGGGCAGGCGCCGCGCGCCAACTGTATCTCGCGCCACAATTGAAACGCTCTCGTCAGTCTCGCGGAGTTTCCGCCCCACGACCAACATCTCGCGTGGTTATGTAAATAACAGAAGACAGCTGCCAGGCTTTTTAAAGGGGCAGTTCTAAAGGGTCAGAGACCAGAGATGCCACTGAAGGTGCAAATCTTCCCCCCCCCCCCTTTATATTTTGCAACGTTCCTTAGCCTTTATAGAGGGGCACATTCTTGGGGTGCATTTTATAGCCTGACAGGCAGAAGGACACGTCACTCACCTACTCTTACTGCTTGCCCCTGGAGGAAGGAGTCCCTTGTTTGGGCATTAGCTACAGCCGATCACCAATGAGAACTCCCAGGTGCAAGCACAGACCAAGCCATTGCAAAGTAGCAGCGGCCTTCTGCCAGGCTCTGAAATGCAAACGGGACCTCTTACCTTTTGGAGGTGGGGGGTTTCCAAATTGCCATAGGCTGACAATTAATTTGTCTTGTGCAAATCCGATTCCCCCCCCCCCCCAAAAAAAAGCCCATAGTATATAGGTTAAGAATAAACAAGTGCAAGATTTAGAAGGCCCGTTCCCACATTCGCATCTCAGGGACTGGGGTGAGTGTATGGGAACTCCGTGTCCGATTGTTGCTTGCACTTAGGATGAGGGGAAACTTGTCTGCATATTCAGGGGCAGCATATGGTGAATGTGGTCAGCAGATGCGTCTCCCAGTCCTCCAAGTGCATGCACAGACCGAGTTACTACAAAAGCTGTGCTGCTGCCAGCTTCTATAATTCGATTTCTAGCTGCAAGCGTGGCCTTTTAAAACAAACACCTATAAATTTCAGGGACTACTTGCGCGGGTGGGGACACGGGAATACAAACTGCACATTTGATGGTAGTCTATGGCAGTTTGCAAACCCTCTTCAAGGCAGTAAGTAGGTAGGGAGGTAGAAAGAGGGGATATGTGCAGTTTAAATTTTAGAACTTGAGAACAGCAAGGCACTTCTTTTGACTTGGGAGTTCCTTGTTTGTCATTCGCTGCCAATGAACATGTAGCCCCAGAGGGCTCTCTCCAAGTACAACCAAAGCTCAAATCACAGGCAAGCAGCTCTCAATGCCACCCGGGAATAGGACATTTTAAACTTTCAATTGTTTTAGCTTTATTTATTTATTTTTCTCAGGGGGAGGTATTTCCAAGTTGTGCATGCAATGGCAAGCCAATAACATCTGCAAACCCACCATCCCCTAAAATGAATTTCACATATAACTGCAAGATTTCTCGTTTCCGCCTCAGCACCCAGCAGCAGGAGTGGAGCGTTCGCTTTCTGAAAGGGCCTGCTCCCTGTTGGCAACTGTGACGGATGCAGGCGAAGACTCTGCCTGCTCATTACCGAAACCTATTATCCTCTCTAAAAATAGGCTTTAAAAAATAAAAACCGATTGCGATCTCCAGACTGCCTTCCCATTGCATTTCAGGACTCGAGGCGCAGAGAACTTTGTCTCTGCTTGTACTTGGAGATGGGGAAATTTATGCCATACCCGGTAAATGCTGCACTCTATAAATAGGGGCACCCAATTTTTAACTCTACTGACATACCATGAACTAGTTGGAGTTTGCGGGAAAGGGACAGAGCTGGGGGAAAAGACAGACTGCTTAAAAGACGGGGACTGTCTCTCCGAGGAGCTATCCCACGTTTGCACAGCCCACAGCAGCTGCTCCTTGTACGAGCAAGATCCCATCGTCTAAACCTCGACATTATAAACACCCTGCGGGACTCAAAATGTCTCCCTGCCCGTTGGCATTTGCTGCTATGGCAAGACACTTTTTTGGCATAGGCTCGCCCTCTCTCTCTTTGCACTTGGGAGGCGGGCTCAGGGGATCCCCTGCTTCCTAGCTGCTGTCAGTGAATAAGCCATCTGCAAATGGCTCCTCCCTTCTACAACAAACTTTTTTAAAAATGCAAAAAAAAAACCCAACCCTTAAGTTGCTCCGTTCCGCGTTGCTATTTCATAAGGGGTAGGGGCACCAGGACTGTTACAGTGACTTGATCTCATACTTGAGCGACTTTCCTATAGGATACCACTGATGGGATAACCTCCCCCCTCCCTCCTTATCGCTATACTGTAAATAATCCTTTACAGACAAATCTGCAGGTTACATCCCAGCTAGGACAGGTACAGGACCTCCGATGTTTGCAAAGACTTGGTTTCTGCTGGGGGAGGCCGGGAGGAGGCAAAGAATCTCCCATTTGCCACAGGCTGCAACCCCCTTTCCTGCGAATAAGCCATTGCCCTCTTCCCCCCTCAGCCAGCCCCACTGCGGGGCCACCACGAGACACTCACCTTTCGCAATCGGGTGCCTGCAACGGGGGTGGGAGACTGGGGCAAGGGCGCGCGCGGGGTGCAAGCGATGCTCCGTCCGCTTCTGGGTTCAATGCAGCGCCAGGAGCCCGAGCCGCTCGCCCGCAGCGACTGCTCCCGCCCGCGAACCCGGCGGCTGGCTTTGGAGTTTGGCGCGGAAAAGCCCGGTGTGGGGCGGGCTCCTGCCGATTGGTGGCTGGTGGCGGGAATGAGGAAGACGGGGAGGAGCCCACGACCGGCCCGGGGATGCCGGGGGCGGGTTGCTGCTGCAGCGCCCTGGGGTGCACCCTGCAGGCACGGCTGGGGAGGGCGCCGTGTGGGTGCGCTGGGATGCGGGGTGAGGGGAGCGAAGCACGGGAGCTGGAAGGTGCCGGCCGCTTGCTTTGTTCCCAGCCTTGCCAGTCCGACTCAAGACGCATGAGCCCCTGGGGCAGGTGTGGAGGCTCATTCCAGCCGGGCTTTGGAAGAGGTCCCGTGGAGGGAATAAAATGCCGACAACGCCTTTCACCTCGGCCCTCTTCAGCGCCACCTCCCGGGAGAAATGGCTCCGGCGGAAAACGCTGCCTCCTCCGGGGTGGAACAGGGCTGACGTTTAACAGCGCACAGCCACGCCGCACAACCGGGCCGGGAGTTTCTAGGCAATGAACCACAGGAGAGGAGAGGGCTCTAGTTCACCGTCAGAAGGGCCACCCGAGGTCATGGCCTATGGAGCAACCATCTCCCCTCCATTACACTTTGAACGCCATCCCCCTCGCTTGCAACGTATTGTGGTGACAAAGGCTGACCTGTCACCTCTGCCCTAAGCTACAGGTCTACCCTCCTGGGGAAACCACCCTGTCCCCATTTCCGCTCTCCTCTGCAAGGACAGCCAGTCAGAGCTGCTGCCCCTGGCAAGCAGAACTCTCCCCTTCCCCTCAGGTACCACAGGAGATTTGAGGCCAGGGGTGTAATGAGGCAAGGAACTGCTGGACACATATCATTTCCACAAAAAGGGGAGAAGAAAGAGCCCAGCAGTTCAGAGCGGCCTCTGTTCCTTCCATCCATGAAGATATCCCTGAAGCGCACAGGTTTGATATCACGCACACTCTCTCTCTCCTTTACTCAGCTCATCTCCCAGGATAACAGTTTAGCAAAAGAAATCAAGGCATCAAAAGCAGTTAAACGCGTGCCCAACTTGGAGCACGTGCTTCATTGCCTTCCTGAAGCAGGGCCAGTGCCTGCAAGAAAAGTTGGTCTGCAGGCAAAAGCCCAGCACTTCCCCTGTGGCTCATAAAAAAGCGCGAGAAATATGGAGCATTACTCAGTTTGAAACAAATGGTAGCAGAACAATGGACCTCTCAGCAGACAGATTCCTCATGACGCCTCATAAGACACTTGCTGACAAAAAGTAATGCATGCAAGCGCCAAGGAAACTTGGCAAAGATGAGCAAGTGCCCTCCCCTGATGGCCATGACCCCTCAAACTGTCTTCCTGAAGTGTCCCCTCTCTCTAAGGAACAATCAAATCCCTAAAAGAGTCTCAGGAATCACAAGACTGGGGTTCTAGTCTCTGTTTTCCCTCCCAGTCTTTGTCCGTCTTGTCTATTTAGACTGTATATTTGGCCCCAGTACAATGGGACACTGATCTCAGTTGGGGCCTCTAGGCACTACCATAATACAATACTAAATAATAAGGACCTCAAAAACATCATTAATGGAGCAAATCCTGAAAGCTGTAGGGCACCTGGCACTGCTTTGGAAGCCAAGCAGAACTGCAGCTGCTCAGCACCCACTGTAAGTGCAGTGATGTCACAAACCTTTGACATCACAGACACACAGATCCTTAGGAAGCACAGACAACCGCCGGCTTTTGTTCTTCCCCGATGTCGGTGGTGAAATCGATTAACCTGGTGCTGCCTGAAGAGACGGTGTATTTGGCAGGCTCCAGCATAGCTGGCCAAGTGATTCTGACCCTTAACAACTCTTTGATCAACCCCATAGTGAAGGTAGAGCTCGTGGGAAGAGGCTATTTGGAGTGGAATGAAGAGACTAATGCTGACAAGGATTACAGCAGAGACATTATCTGCAATAACAAGGCTGACTACATCAATAAAACAAAGACATTCTATATAGAAGGTAAGGAATTGGAACCATAGAGGTCAAAGAACACAGAGTAAAACCTCACTAATTTTGCACTAGTGAACACAGGAATTGCCATATCGGATCAGATCAGTGATCATTCTAGCCCTGTATCCTGTCATTACCCCAACTACTTAAGAGGAAAATGCAAGAAACACTTCATTAGGCAGTTATGTGATAACCTGCCCACAGGAAGTATTTCTTCCTAGCCCTTATTGATTAGAGGTTGGCTTAAGCCCTGCAGCAGGAAGCTAAACTTTGGGCACTTTTTAAAAAATATGTAATTTTAGACTCTGGATGATCTCATTATCCATGTAACAGTCCAGTCCCTTTTATTCCCTCTGAACTCTTGGCTTCCATGAGAGCTTTATTTATTTGGATTTACATTTTTTTAAAGTGTAAATGAAAAATGGAGGTAATGGATATCCCAAGGTTAATTCTGTGTTTGTGCAGAAAAAGTATTTCCTTTGATCAGTTTTAAATTTGCTCCCTTTCAATTTCCGGGAATGTCCCCTTGTCCTTGTGTTTGGAGAAAAGGAAAACAGGAGACCTAAGGTGAATGATTGTATTTTGCACATCAGAGCCAGTTTGAGACACCCTTACTCTCACTTAGTAGTAGTTTACACCACGCATAGTCCCATTGAAATCTAAGGATTTATTTGTGGAGTAAGGTACCACTCAATGTGAATAAAGGTATCACAATCTGGCCCATAGTAAGTGTGTATACATATAGTCACAGTAATGCATCACTAAGACCTTGTCTAAATTAGGAGGGGTTTTCTGGTATAGTTATATCAGTATAGCTATATCAGCAAAATCCTCTAGAGTGAACACATTTATACTGGGATAAAAGTGATTATACCAGTATAACATATGTCAGTATAATCTGTAATAGCATAAGCACAACTATACCAGTATAACTGCATCTACTCTAGGACTTTTACTGGCATATCTATGTAGGTAAAGAATCACACCCCTAAATGACATATAGCTATGCCAGTAAAACCTCTAAGGCCTGGTCTACACTAGAAAATTAGGTCAGCATAACTACATTGCTCAGGGCTGTGACAAATCCACAGCCCTGAGTGACGTAGTTAAACCAATGAACCTAAGTCCCCGTATAGACACCGCTAGGCTGACAGAAGAATTCTTGCACTGACCTAGCTACCACCTCTCGGGGAGGTGGATTACCTATGCTGACAGGAGAATCCCTCCTCTCGGTGTAGGTAGTGTCTACACTAGGGGTTCTCAACCTATTTACCACGGAGCTGCATATGGAGCTTTCTATGTGTTATGTGGGCCACATCCACACAATATATATACTACCTGTATGGCCCTGAGGATGTCACATGGGCCGCAGCTATGCACTGATTGGGTTGCAAGCAGCCCCCCGGCCAGGGGTTGAGAACCACTGGTCTACAATGAAGAACTACGATGCAGCTGTACCACTGTAGCATTTTAAATGCAGACGAGTCCTAAGTGTAGGCCAGGTATCAATGTACTTTGTTCATTTATTTTGTCAACTGTCATTTTTAATATATTTATGTGCTGATAAGTGGACCACAGTACATTTTGTAAAAATATTGAAGTCTTGATAATATGAGACCACACTATGGCTTATGCTGTTATATCCTTGCTGAGAGGCAGGGAGGTTATGAGCTACACAGAGGAGGTAAATGAAAATTAGTCAGGGTCTTACTGTGTTTTTATATACAGAATTAGTTAACCCCCGATGTTTACAGGAATATAAAAGCAGTGGGTTGTGAACAACTCCTAGATAGTTAAGAGTTGAAGGTTAGGCTGCATGTCAATGCATTAAATCTTGGATTTGACCTATGACCTCCAATGGTCAGACTTCAACTCCTCCTAGACTATTAGGATTTAAAGGCTATGCCCCACCGGAAAGGTCATTTTTCCTACACGGGCAATCAAGTCTTGGATTTGACCTATTACCTCTCACCGTGGCAAGTAAATTCCTCCTACAAGTTGAAAGTTGTGCCCAGTGTTATTGTAAATCTAGGGTGAAATTATCTTTCCGATATTTAGCATAATAATAACAAGCAGTGCTCCTATCACACATTTCAACTCTATATCTTAAAGGCCAAATGTTTCAAAATTGGGTGCCTAAAGGCAGGCACTTAAATCCATATTTAGTCTCCTAAATAAACAGCCTGATTTTCAGAGATACTAAGAAACCACAACTCTCAAGGTTTCTTTCACAAAATTTACCAGCAGTCCTATACCAGTATAATTATATCACTATAGCTATGCAATATAACTCCCTAGGTGCACATTCTCTTTGGGGATTTAGAGTGCCTTTTTCAGTTTAGCTTATGTCTCTTTAGAAGCGGTTTAAACTAAACTGAAAACAAAAGGCATTCTAAATCCCCAGAGTACATGTATGTGGGGGATTATATCAGAAAGATGGTCTTACCAGTTCAAAGTGAGACAAGGCCAACTTTAGCTCGGTGTGAGCAGGAAACCTCTCCATTAAATTAAATGTAATTGCACCTGCTTACATTACAAACTGAATTTAAGAAAGAGGCAGGAGCAGAGACACTGAAATGATTTTCCATGGCCTTGCATCTTGTGTCATTCACATGAATGCAAAGTGAAAGTAAAATATTATCACTGGTGCAAGTGATCTGATAGCAATTTTACCCCTGCTTTGCACGGGTGTAACTGAAAACACAAAAAGCCAGGCTGTGGAGAAGTAGGCTCTGTGAGGGTTTGCTGTATCCAGTGACACCAGTAAAGGAGAAGTAGATATTCATTCCACTGCCTGATTTCTGTAGGGTTTGAGAGCTGTTGAGCACCCTTCATGCCTAGTGACCACATTCAAAGTTCAGGGCGCTCAGCATTTGGCAGGAGCAGACCCCTAAAAATAATTTGCAAGCAGCTGTGGTTTGCTATCCTCATTAAAAAATTCCATCGAGAATGCAAGGCAGCCCATAAATAAGAGGTGATCTTTTAGTTCGGTAAGTGAGGGAGTGTCGCTTGGCTTTCAGGTAACTGGCTGGCTTCAGGCACCCACATCTTTGACTTCGATTTCAACTTACCTGACAGACTTCCATCGACATTCAGCAGCAACATAGCCCGTGTCTCCTACTTCCTCAAAGCCTCCTGCGCCACCCGAGAGCTCATCTTAGCCAAGCAGAAGAAATATTTACTAGTGCAAGGGACCTCCTATGGCCTCCTTAAAAATAAATTAGAATCCCAGGTAAGGTAAATAGAGAATATTCGTCCTGTGACAGGAGGAGAGAAAAAGTGCGTAAGGGTCTAGTGCTGCTCCCAATGAGGTCTAGCTAGCTATTTGTGCCAGGCCCATCCCCATGGTATTGGAGCGCCCTTACAAAACTACGTAAGTCCAGACAGGTGGTCTACACACAGAACCTAGAATTGTCTCCTCTCTCTCCCCTTTTCCAAAGACATTTAGTTTGGCCTACGAGGCGCTTTGGAGAGCAAGACCAGGACTTGGGAGCTGGTTCAAACAAATAGGGGGACCCACAGTAAAGCCACCTGAATCAGGGCCGTGCACTCTAAGGGCATGGCTACATGCTGTACCATGTGCCACTTTAAGTACATCGGTATACTTAAAGCACTACACTGCAGCCCCACCCAACCCCACCCCAAAGTGGATGCAGTTTTACTGGTATAAAGATGCTTATACCAGTAACAATAAAAGTCACACCCCTGACGGACATTGTTACAAAAGTGGTGTGCAGGCCACGCCTAAGAGTCAGTGCATGACCTTCTCCCACCTAATTGCTTGGCGTTGTCAGCTAAGGGGATGCAATTCCATGGAAGATAAAGGGTAGCAATAGGATAGCATGTATGTTTGTGGAGGGCAGTTGGGGAATTAGTGGCTGGAAGTTTCCTATTAAAGAGGAGAATAGGGGAAATAGGAGATGTGCCCCAACAGGGCCATGGTGAAAGGAGGAGACACCTCGATTCCTCAGGGCTCCACATCAAGTGACACTGTAAAAGGAAAACGTCATCCTCACATTTCAGTCCATCCCACAGGGACCCCCATAACTCTAGGCTTGGTAGCATCATCTGCCTCAGCCCCACCAGGGCTTTCTAGCCCAATCTGATATTCAACTGGCAGCCAGTGAAGAGATGGAGCACTGGAGTAACGTGGTCTCATTAGCCCACGTTGATCAACAGATGTGCTGCAGGTGTTCCCTGTGTCTTCTTTCTCAAGCGTACAGGCTGAACTTTCCCGATATTTATAGGGAGGTTTAAAAAAAGAACAGGCATTGGGGGGAAAAGAACTTCCAGGCCTTTTCTCTTTATCATAAAGCAGAAAAAAATCCATACAACCATTATCCGTTTCCGTTGAAGATCATTGTTAAAATTACAGTGATTTAATCAACAGAAACATTGGAATTAATTTTTGTAGCTACTTTACTAAGAGGAGCCAATAAGCATCATCAGATGCCTCTTGAATAATTATCAGTAATAATGCAGAAAAGCAGAAGTGTTCAATAAATATTTCTGTTCTTTATTTGGGAAACAAACAGACGACGTAGTCATGTCATATATGATGATGACACTCCTTCCACCAGTATCTCAGGATAGTGTTAAACAGCAGCTACCATAGTTAGATATTTAGCAGGTCAAGACAGCAGGTCAAAATAACTTGCCTCCAAGAGTTTTAAAGGAGCTGGCTGAGGAGCTCGCTAGCCCATTAATGTTGATTTTCAATAAGTCTCGGAACACTGGGGATATTCCAGAAGACTGGAAGAAAGCTAATGTTGTGCCAATATTTTAAATGGGAAAAGGGGATGACCCGGGTAATTATAGGCCTGTTAGTCGGACATCAGTCCTGGGCAAGATAATGGAACGGTTAATACAGGACTCGGTTAATACAAAAATTAAAGGTGAATAATACAATTAATGCCAATCACCAGGGGTTTATGGAAAACAGATCCTGTCAAACTAACTGGATATATTTTTGATGAGATTACATATTTGGTTGATAAAGCTAATAATGTTGGTGTAACATACTTAAACTTCTGTAACTCATTTGACTAGGTACCACATGACATTTTGATTGAAAATCTAAACAATATGAAATTAGCATGGCTCATATTAAATGGATTAAAAACTAGTTAACTGATAGGTCTCAAAATGTAATTGTAATCATCATGTAAGGGGTGGATTTCTAGTGGAGTCCTGCAGGGATCAGTTTTTGGCCCTACACTATTTAATATTCTTGTCAATGACCTGGAAAAAAACATAAAATCATCACTGATAAAGTTTGCAGATGACACAAAAATTGGGGGAGTGGTAAATACTGAAGAGGACAGGATTGCTTGGTAAGCAAAGGTACAAGCAAAACAATGTGTGTTTTAATATAGCTAAATGTAATTGTATACATCTAGGAACAAAGAATACAGACAATAGTTACAGGATGAGGGACTTTACGTTGGGAAGTAGTGACTCTGAAAAAGATTTGGCCATCCTGGTGGATAATCAGCTGGACATGAGCTCCTGGGTGCAATGCTGTGGCCAAAATAGCTAATGCAATCCTTGGATGCATAAACAGGGGAATCTCAAGTAGGAGTATAGAGGTTATTTTACTCCTGACAATGGTGCAATTGCCACTAGAATACGCTGTCCAGGTCTGGTGCCCACAATTCAAGAAAGACGTTGATAAACTGGAGAGAGTTCTGAGAAGAGCCATGAGAATGAGTAAAGGATTAGGAAACCTGCCTTATAGTGATAAGTAGATTGAGCTGCCTGCTCAGTATCTTAACAAAGGGCTGGTCTACACTAGGGCGGGGGATCGATCCAATATACGCAACTTCAGCTACGCGAATAGAGTAGCTGAAGTCGAAGTATTTTGGATCGAATTACCTGGGGTCCAAACGGCGCGGGATCGACGGCCGCGGCTCCCCCGTCAACTGCGCTACCGCCGCTCGCTCTGGTGGAGTTCCGGAGTCAACGGTGAGCGCGTTCGGGGATCGATATATCGCGTCTTAACGAGACGCGATATATCGATCCCGGATAAATCGATTGCTACCCGCCGATACGGCGGGTAGTGAAGACGTACCCAAAGAGGAGTTTAAGGGGTGACTTGATTACACTTTATAAGTATTGTGACAGACCCAGACCAGTGGGGTACAGGAGTCTGGTAGAGGGCAAATATACTGGTCACTGGATGAGTAGTTTTCTGTTCCCTGAGTGACCAGAGCCGGGGCTGCACTAGAGTAATCAGGAACCTGCTAGAACCAGTTAAGGCAGGCAGGCTAATTAGGACACCTGGAGCCAATTAAGAAGAAGCTGCTAGAATCAATTAAGGCAGGCTAATCAGGGCACCTGGGTTTTAAAAGGAGCTCACTTCAGTTTGTGGTGGGAGTGTGAGGAGCTGGGAGCAAGAGGCACAAGGAGCTGAGAGTAAGAGGGTGAGGGTGTGCTGCTGGAGGACTGAGGAGCACAGGACACCAGGAGGAAGGTCCTGTGGTGAGAATAAGGAAGGTGTTTGGAGGAGGCCATGGGGAAGTAGCCCAGGGAGTTGTAGCTGTCATGCAGCTGTTACAGGAGGCTCTATAGACAGCTGCAGTCCACAGGGCCCTGGGCTGGAACCCGGAGTAGAGGGTGGGCCCGGGTTCCCCCCAAACCTCCCAATTGACCTGGACTGTGGGTTCTTCCAGAGGGGAAGGTCTCTGGGCTGTTCCCCAACCCACACGGTGAATCTCTGAGGCAAGAAAATCCACCAATAAGCGCAGGACCCACCAAGCTAGAGGAGGAACTTTGTCACAGTATCTACATGGGGAACAAATGCATGAGCATGGGCTCTTCAATACAGCAGAGAAAGGTCTAACACGATCCAAAGGCTGGAAGTTGAAACTAGGCAAATTCAGACTGGAAATGAGGCATACATTTTTACCAGTGAGGGTCATTATCCCTTGCAACACTTTTCCAAAGGTCGTGGTGGATCCTCCATCATTGGTAAATTTTAAATAAAGATGGGATGTTTTTTCTAAAAGATGTTCTCTAGGAATTATTCTGGGGAAGTTCTATGGCCTGTGTTATACAGGAAGTCAGAGTAGGTGATCACAATGGTCCCGTCTGGCCTTGAAATCCAGGCTCCATGCAGAGTCAGGAGAAATCTCCCCCTCAACAACCCTGGTTCCTGGGGCAGCCAGAATCTGCAGAGCCACTTGAGCCTAGTAGGATGAAATAGCTTCTTTTTAGGAGCGCCAAGTGTCCCTAAGGACGTGGCGTAAGGGCAGAAACTGGATTTAACACTAAAGAAGAGAAGAGAGTTGATCGTGAATTGAACACCTAAAAGGTGCAGGGAACATTAACGTCCCAGCCAAAATGGTACAGGACAGAAAAGGGACCCTGAATCATTCAGCATCTCAAGGCTTCCAGTACACAGCCTCCTCACACATCGTTTTCCTTGAACAGTAATTATGCATGTTCTTATTTCATGGCTACATTATACATATACCCAGGGATCAGTCTTGAAAATATTACTCACCTGAGTAGTCCTACTGAACTCAATGGGTAAGTAGAGCTACTCACATGCATCAGGATTAGCCCCTTTGACTGCAAATTCATTATGGTAGAGACATGGGGCCTGATTCCCATTTACACTACGGCCCCTTTGCACTGCCAGAGTGGTGTAAAAGGGCCTGAGCGTGAATGAGAATCTGGACCGTAGTGCCAAACTCTGCTCTCTCTCTCTCTCTCAGGTGTAAATCAGGATTAACTCTGTTGAAGTCAATGGAATTATGGGAGTGTCAGTGAGCTCTGATTCAGGCCTATGGTCTTTTATTACTTGACTTGTATTATTGACCGCACAGTTTATGGTGTGGTGTAAATAATATAGTGATTCCTAACCTTATTACTATCTTTAGTTGTTTGTTTTAAATGGCACCGTCAGCAAATTCTGCCATCTTCCTTCCTGACGCGTGCACCAAGAGATAACACTTCTCTACCCCACAGGGTGGATGATGAGGCTTCATTCATTCTTGTTTGCAACATGCTCTGAGATTCGTGGATGGAAGGGGCTAGAGAAGTGTGACTATTAATGTTATTCTTTTGCTTTGGGGTCTGAGCCCTTGAGTGAACTTTGCACTGCATACAATCTGTCTGCGTTACTGAAATCCCCTACGCTGAGACCTAATGCTAATCACTGCATCAAGATGGTGAGAAAATGCTACTTTTAATGGCCTGTTTGTGACCTTCCCCTGAATTTGGTGTAGATATATATTGTGGGCCTTTCCCTTGCTCTCTACTGGATGGAATCAGGACTGGTAAGTTGTGTGTCATATGCCCTGTACTGCTAACACAAATTCTCCTTTAGCTCAAGTGACAGGGGCTTGCTTCTATGAAGTACAAAGGGCCACACATGCAGCATGAAGTTTTGGGTGTCTGCAGATTTCTTTCAGTGTGAAGCAGCCTCTGCTCCTGCAACTGCAGTTCCATGTGTGTAAGGAACCGAGGCAATCATATTGTATCCTGTGATAGGCACTCACCGTACTCTACCTTCCTCCCCTCCCCATACAGTACCCTTTGGTGGTGGAAGTCGACAAGCACGTAGCTTATCATTGCTGCTTCAAACACGGCCTCGTCATCCTCCGGATTTCCCTGGTGAAAAACACATTTGCCCCCGGTGAACAGATCATCTTCACGACAGAGATCGACAACCAGACAGGCAGGTCCATCAGGAAGGTGGTTTTTGCCTTGTACTCCATCATCCTCTACCTGGGCTACACTGTCAGGGCAGAACGGCGCTCCTTAGAAGACCGAAACGAAGTGATGAGGCTGGAGTCCAGGACCAAGGCAGCCCCCTTTGTGGTCACAAGGATCACCAGCATGTTCTCTCTGCCCAAGTTACTGTCTGTCAGCAGCATGTCCATAGCCAATGAAATCATGGAAGTCCGGTATGAGCTGGTAGGGACAGTTTACCTTCCCTGGTCCATGACCACAATTGTGGCCAAAGTGCCTATCATCATAAGAACCACAGCTGTAGGCAACCCTGAGGACTAGCAGAGGGGTGCAGATCTGCACCAGAAGCGAAGTGACCACGTGGACACACCCAGCGTTTTCAGACGAATCTCTATACAGTGATCCAGGAACAAGTTTGCTGAGGTCCAGATAATAAAGGTTTCCTGTGAAACATGTGTGCGCCAGCTGCCTGATTTCACAACAGGGCTTTGCACAAGCGGGTTCTGGATTGGGCCGAGGTGCCAGAATGAGTCACAAAATGAGGGAGGGTGGGGCTAGCTAGGACCCAAGAGCAGGGTGAAAATACAAAGAGATGCTGCCTGCCTCCCAACTCAGGGCTGCAATGTGCTCTAGTTAGATCAGAGGAATGGTCATCAAAAGACCTGGGTTCTAACCCCAGCTCCGCTGCTGACTCACTGCTTCTCTGTGCCTCGGGCTCCCGCTCTGTAGAATGGGGATAATACTAGAGCAGATCCACAGGTTCATTCCTCACCCACCCACCCAATTGTCTTGTGTCATGGTTTGTCTGGATGTGATAAGGAAGACCCAGGTCAGTGGCCTGGACCCAGGAGGACAAATACCCTTTAAATAGCTGGCCCCAGGGACACACACACTGGGAGCAGAGACAACACCTAAAGGTGTGGAGCTGGCAAGTCCAGGGAAGAATGGAGGAGCAGGTCTGGGTGGAGAACTGGCAGGTGGAGAGCCAGCAGCAGAGGGCTGGAAAAGCGGGCAGGAACAAGCCAGCCTGCCTGCTGAATGGGTAGCATCAAGGGAGGCTGGGGAAAGAAACCAGGCTGCGTGGGATTGCATATGGAGCCTGGGGAGGGGCAGAGGCTGGGAAGGCACTAACGGAGCCACCAGGGTGGGAAGGGGACCAGGCAGCAGGTATACAGGGAGCAAAAGATACATGAGACCCCTCTGCGTCTTCTGGTGCAGAAAGGAGGCTGCCGGGCACTGTAGCAATCCCCTAGCCAGGAAAACAATATAGGGCCTAGGAGTTGGGCAAGGAGGGAATCTCAGAATTACAGCCAGGTGCTTGACTGGAGCATCCCTACGGCCCTTTGTTTTCAGTTTTTAACAATTTTTACCAGCAAGTTCCCACGTTTTACAAAAGCTATTATTGGGGTATTCCTGCTTTTCACCCAAATTTTGAACCAGTCAAGTCCATGAACAGACTGAGTAAGTTCAGAACATCCAATCCACTGCAATAGGTCGATGTTTTTCTGTTAATGATACATTAGTCTTGGTGTCAATGTGACGCTGTCGGTGAAAGTCAGACAATGGAGTGGGGAAGATGCACACATACAGACATGTGCCTCCATGTGTACCTACTGCTAACGTACAGTTCATGAAACGAACCAGAGCGTTAAACTGCTTTTACGTTCAATAGTCTTATCTTTCTCTATGTGTTGCTTTTTTTTCTGTCCTCCCGTCCCCCAAAATTAACCCTGATATTTACCCAGAAAACTGTGAAGATAATTTTTTGCACCAGTTTTCACCTGTTTGTTGTTGGGTTTTTTTGTAATAAAAACTGATCAATTCCCAGGAAATGTTAAAATAAAAATTGAAAATGAAGGCCCTTGAGGTATCCCCCAGGCTTCTTAAGGGACAATAGTACCTTTCTCCCTCAGGCAAAGAGAGCTTGCTGAGACTAAGGCCACGTGGTGGCAAGGCTCCCCCCGCCAGACTTAATACAACTACTGCAAAAAAAGCCTCCGGCAGCATGAGCTACGCCAGTTCTTAGGGCGGACGGGCAGCTGTGGAGTGGAACCGCTGCTTCTCTGGAGCCTAGAGAGGAGGATTCCTTACCACTGTGCCCCTGAGGATTCCCAGCAGCACCCAGCAGGGCTGGGACTAGAAAGTACAGATATAACCAGTGCCAAGTACAGTTTGTTCTCTCCACCAGGCCAGGCAGGCTGACAACAAGCCGTGGCAGCTCCAGCACTATGTTTAAAGGCTACTGCTCCAGCAAAAATCTCCACCTACACCTCTTCCTTTGTTCTGCTCAGGGGTCTGCAAACCCGACGGGCTGGGGCTATCGGTCCGGTTCGGCACAAGGATGCGCCACACTCCTTCCCCCACAGATGATGGCGTTGGCCAGGAGTCCCCAAAGGAGCGAAGATGCTGCGGAGAGGGTGGGGAATGTTTTTAATCAAGGCTATCAGCTGAAAATATTTCTACAACCTTAGAACCTTTCTACAAAGGCGCCTCTGCGGGGGAGAGGAGAGGAACATAAGGAGGTGGATTCCCAAAGCAGCAGGGGAAAGAAGGGTGCAGAAATGACAGCCAGTGTTTTATTAACCCTTCACCACCTGCAGGGGCTGGCAAAGACCTTGTGGGCTGCACCTACCAGCCATGGGTAGTAAATAACGTCATTCCTCAGCTCCTGGAGGAGGGGCACCTGGGCTCTGTGGCACCAACGAGTAACCTGAGGGCCATGTTTGATTTATGTGCCATTTAGAAACCAAAGCTAAGCGTTGCCCTCACAAATCGTCTTTGCTCCTCCTTGCATCTGCCTTGATAGACAGCTGGGAATGGCTTGTTGGCAGAGTTTGCCAGCACAACAAACCTGCAGTGGATCAGTGATGGTTTCCCCACTGCGGTTATGCTGCGCTTGCCACCTTTTAAGACATTCTGGGTCACATGTGACCCTTAGGCTGCAGCACTTCAGGGACCCTGGTCCCCAGGCAGAAGATGCTGGGCTACGAGGGTCCACACAGGGGAGGGAGGTGCAGAGAAAGTTGGGGGAGCCTACAGCCTAAGAGCCTGATCCTGCAAACATTTCTGCATGGCCAGACGCATACACCCGAATGGTGCGCCACTAATTGGGGCAAATGTGAGTGGGAAACAGGAGGCTGTCACTCCAGGGTGGGGGCTCCAGCTGTGAGCTCAGTGCCCGGCTGACAGCTGCGGTGGAGGGGCAGGTGTGAGACCAGCGCCAGGCTCAATTTCACAGCACAGATCCTACCAGCAGTGAAATTGACATTCTTGTCAGTTTCATGGCTCCAGCTGTGAGCCCAGCAGTGCTGCTCTGAGCCAGAGGCAGCCATGAAACTGACAAGAATGACAGCCAAGAACTGATGTAAATAACGCAGTGTGTACATGGACACTGCAGCTCCCTAACTACACCGACATAAGTGCTACGTCTCTCATAGAGCTGGAGTTATTATATCGGGATAGCAGGCCACTTACTTTGGTGGAAGCAGCATTCTAGGGCAGACACTGACATAATGAGGTTGACGTAAGCTGCCTTATGTTGACTTAACTCTGTAGTAGACCAAGCCTAAATGCTGGACTTAAGTGCTTAACGTAGCAACTAGACACCTAAGCCCCTTGCAGACCCCAACCTTAGCCTCTCTGTACCTTATCTCCCCATCCGTAAAGTGGGGATAATAGCAGGGATGTTGTGAGGATAAATAGATTAGATTGTGAGGTTCGGATCACCTGCACTTAAGGCAATATATATATAATTAATCATCAGCGTTGAGATATGCACACCCATTCCACCTGCCACTTAGACGGCCAATAGCCATTCAAATCCAGCCAACCAACTGCTGTGCCACATTACAGTCCCACGTGCAGCACACTTAGATTGCTCCCAAGTTGCACTGCCTGTTTACACGCCTTGAATGGCGTAACAGACACACGTCTGAAAAGGCTTTCACCACCATTTCCGAAACTGGCCTACTTAGACTCCCTTTCACCCACTGACAGTTAACTTACATTTACCACCTCACCCAGGAATGTGACAAGTCGCAGGCAGTCCAATTTTCAAAAGTGGCAACTGACTCTGGATGCTGACATTTTTGGCTACCAAACTTCAGATTTCCACAAGTGCCAAACACCCACAGATCCTGGTCCTTTCAGTGCATCCTATGGATCACATGAAAAATCAGACTAAGTTCTCACCCCAAAACTACGATACTCAGAATAATGGATCCACTTTAGAAAATGTTGGCCTTAACTCCTTGTTGTGACCCAGTTTCCCCCTCTGTGAGAGTGTTGTGGAGCTCAGCTAACCATTGTTTGACACAAGCTTTGAGATCCCAGGATGAAAGACGCTACAGCAGAGCAAAGTATTCATTATGTTTATTATTTATTATTTCTATCACAGAAGCACCTAGACACCCCAATCAGGATCAGGGACCCATTCTGCTGGACACTGTACAAACAAAAGTCCCTACCCCAAAGAGCTCACACGTCACCTAAGGCTCACGTCATTTCATCGTTGTGCAGTGTGGAGGTACAGTCACATGTATCAGCCCACTGCTGCTTGTGCCAATCTGTAGCCAGCTAAGATTTTAGAACAGGAGGGACCAGCCAACTCCCTTGTTAGCAATGGGATCCGCACTCAGGGCAGGAGAGGACTGGAAGGTAAATATTCTGGCTTATTCAGACCATGCCCCGCAGTTCTTTGAGGCACTTTGCACACATTGGATTGCTTTCATGGCTCTTTATTTATGGGGTGCCCATAACATTTGGGGTCTCTGGTTAATTTACTAGTTTCTCTGAAGGAGCCAGGATGCCCTCCTTCATACAGAGCAGCAAGGATGGGCATTGGGGGTGGCATGAAAATGAGCTGCAGGGTTTGGTAGCTCAGGGATTTAAGCAACGGGAGTTCATGGGGGTAGAGAAGGCAGCATCTGGGGGGCCGTAGACAGGGTGAGTTTCATGGGGATGAAGCTAATTCCGGCAGTTCAGCAGCAGACAGAGGAAATAGAGAGGGTGAGTTGGGAATTGCACCAATACCACCCTATGCCAGTCAATTGGGGAGGGGGGCGAGAAGGACTCAGCAGCCCAGAAGCATCTCCTAAGACTCAGGACTACATAAAAGCAGGGTGAAAATGAACACTGAATTGCCACGTGAATGACCCTCGACATGCCATACTGTCCCCAAGTCCTGCAGTGCCCAGGAATTCACCCCCAGCTCCCATGATGCATGATACATGTGCCCCCTGAAAGGAGGCAGTTCCTACGGGGTGCCCCCCAATCACCCCTCAATCCCTGGCTATCATGGGGGCTTGCACTTAGAATCCCCACCATACTTTGTGGGTGCTCCCCCTGACTGGCTCCTTCAGGACATGCCAACAGCAACCCCCCCCCCCCATGTCCACCAGAGCCATGCTTTTGAGAATCCAAACAGTCACTTTTGCAATTCCCCACCTTTGGCAGGGCCTGGAAGCCCATTGGGCTGAGCTGGGCCTCGCCTACCTCCCGCTTCTGGAGAGCTGGAGAAACCTCCCCTCCCCGGCTGGCCCCAGGGGGCCCTTTGGAATCTTGCGTTGCCACTTCCCTCTCCCGCTGTTTCCAACATTCTGCCCCCACCCACAGGCTACTTCTGATTGGCCAGGGTGGAGAGTGCCGCTCCTGGATTGGCTTTCTTCAGCTGTCTGTCACGTGCAGGGCAGTCCCTGGCCAGGCTCCGAGTAGAACTTGGCCGGTTGCGCAGGAGGGCAAAGGGCTCCCGGGCGCCGCAGCGAGCAGAAGACGAAAGACCAGGTAAGACCGGGCGGCAGGTGTAGTATTGTAGCCTTGGATACACTTGGCATGTTAAATGCCAGGCTGACTCTCTACTCCAGTTCAGTGCTTGGTTGGGATCTTTGGAACGAACCGTTTCCACTGCACCCAGTTGGGAGATCAGACAGCGCTCTCCAAGGGAGGATCAAACTGTCTGCCCTACAGTCTCTGCTCTGGGGGTCACGGCTGCTGCTCTGTCGGGGAGGATCTGGAGATGTGGGGGCCCCTCAGATTTGCCCTGCCCCTTGTGTAGTTATTTACACCAGTGCAACGTGGGGGTGAACCGCTGCCCGATCCGAATGTCTGCCTTTTGCACTGGCGTACAAACTACACAAACTGCAGGGGGAAGGAAGAATCGGGCCCCTGCTTTTGACCTCCTATCCCTGGTCTCTCCAAGACCATCTCCAAACTGAGAGGGCAGAAAGGCTGAAAAGTACCCAGTTAAGGCTACCCTTTTCTCATCCCTATCCTCATGCATCTGTGTGTGGGAGAGAGACTTTTTAAGACGGGTGGGGAGACCAGTGCTAACAAGACCTGCACTCACACACACACCTTTGCTTTATGTGTATTTGTTTTGATCCCTACCTTCTGTGCAGTTTTTGGGGGGGCGGGGTTTTCCTAGCCTGTAAGCTCTTCGAGGGCAGACACAGCTTCCTATGTCTGCACGGTGCCGGATTCCACCCCTGGAGCTATTATGGATGCGACCATAATAGAAATTAGAAGGGGCATGTGGTTTTCAGAAGCCTGCTCCTGGTAGTGAGGATGCTCCTGAAAGCTCAATTAATTCTTGGTGTGATTGCTTAGTACTGCAGTGCTTGAACTGAAAACATTTTGAGAACCAAGTAATGGGGGACTGGGAGGCAATCCATGGGAGGGTCGATCTCTTATGAAGTGGGGTGGGCTATAGGCAAAGAACTGACTTATTGAGTTCTTGTGGCACCTTAGAGACTAACAAATTTATTAGAGCATAAGCTTTTGTGGGCTACAACCCACTTCTTCGGATGCATCCGAAGAAGTGGGTTGTAGCTCACGAAAGCTTATGCTCTAATAAATTTGTTAGTCTCTAAGGTGCCACAAGTACTCCTGTTATTTTTGCGGATACAGACTAACACGGCTGCTACTCTGAAACCTGTCATTATTGAGTTCTGTTTGCCTCTAATGTTAACACAGACTATGCATCCGAAGAAGTGGGTTGTAGCCCACGAAAGCTTATGCTCTAATAAATTTGTTAGTCTCTAAGGTGCCACAAGTACTCCTGTTCTTTTTACAGACTTTGTGGCTATCCAAAGGATGTCAGCAAGCCAATGACTAAGAGAAACTGAGGAGTGAAACCTTAGGGGCTCTCCAGTTTCCAGGACCTTGAGACCTGCCTGTAACTTTTCTATAGTGGTGACCATCTGGCATAGGCATGATACAGACATTCAGTATTTCTGCAGTAGGATAATAGTAGGGCCTGAAAAATGGTGGTAGCTATATATGCCTAGAGTTGATGCTTTAGACACTACCTTCCAAGGGAAGAAAAAGCAACTAATTACACAAGGCTCTGCTAGAAACCTTACAGGGCATCCAGCTATGCTAATTATTAAGCACTGACAACATGCTCTGTGCTGCACAAGATACAAATAGAGTCCCTGACCTAAAAGATTCAGAGTAAACAAGATAGACAGTAGACAGGATGCAATGAGAAGCCCAGAGCACAGTCTGACTCTCTACTCAACCCATTCGGGTCGTTTACATCAGAGGTTCTCAACGAGAGGTCCAAGGCCCCCTGGGGGGCCGTGAGCACGTTTCAGAGGGTCTGCCAAAATAAACCAGAAAGCAGGGCTGGCATTAGAGTCACTGGAGCCCAGGTACGAACGCCAAAGCCTGAGCCCCACCCCCACCCCCCACTGCCTAAGGCCAAAGTTGAAGCCTGAACCCTGCCGTATGGGGATGAAGCCAACTTAGCTTTGCGGAGCCCCCTGTGGCGTGGGGCCTTGGACAGTTGCCCTGCTGGCTATCCCCTAATGCTGGCCTTGGCTTTTAATCTGCTGGATATGCAGAAAAACATTTGTTGTGGCACGAAGTTTTTATAGCGTTGGGGAGGAGGGCTCAGAAAGAAAAAGGTTGAGAACCCTTGGTTTCCCTCATGCACAGCCTCACACCATGTTACAAAACTCCTTGGACCAACGTTTTCAAAGGCAGCCAGTGACGTTTATGTTTTGTGGGTGCATCAATTTTGGGGGGCCGGGGCAAGACCTCTTGGGTCTGATTGTCAGAGAAGCTGTGGAGCCACATCTCCCAGCAATTCTGAAACCTAAGGCCCAAAGTGTCTCAAGTTGGGAATCACTGGCCACTTCTGAAAATGTTGGCCGGGACGCCTCTTCTGATCACAATGCACTTTACCACCAACTCTTGTTGTTAGCGCCATGTTCCAGACAGCGAATCTGAGGCACAGTGTTTAGTTACCCAGCAAGTCAGTGGTAGAACTGGGATGGGAACCCAGGACACCTGACAGAGTCAGGTGCTTTAACCACAAGACCACACACCCATTCACATTCTTTCTAGTGTTCCCTCCTCCCATCCAAACTATTAACCCTTGCTGTCTCTCATAAAAGAGTCATTAGCTATCCAGTCTACCTAGTTTCCTAGTTCCTATTGATCAATCAGTCCTTGCCAGTTGGAGGAGAGAGGCTGGACTTCAAAGATTACTTGAATGCGGGAAGCAGATTTCCAGACTGATGAGATCCCAGATTTCTATTTGCATAAGAATGTAGCAAATAAAGCTGACATACCCAGCAGCAAACGCGAGCAGAACCTGTTTCCACATGTAGGTAAAAACTACTTTGCACCCAAGCCATCTCCTGGCTCACACAAGCAAGTCACATTCAGGCTGATAAAGCAATGGAAGCAGCTTAGTCCTTACCTTGATAAGCAGAACCTCATGTGGTCTTGAGCAAACATCTGGCCGATCCTCTGCAGACAGCAATGTCCAGAATGTGCTGAATTGGGAAAGCAGGCTGGGGTATTCCACAAGGGCAGACTGGCCTGTCTGAAAGAGGCCCTCCTCCAGCTAGGATCAAACACTTTTGTTGCAACAGTAAGTCATTTCAAAGGGGTGAACGGGCTTCTGGTCTCCGCAACCAGATGGAAGTTTCAGCACTGAACACTACAGTATTGACCTGTATATACAAGGAAAAAAAAAGGTCTTGAGATACCAGTGACCTGATTTTTTCCCCCCCTAGAGGTACTGAGCACCTGCAATATCCACCGATGTCAATGAGAATGTGAGGCTGCTCAGCATCTCTGAAAAATCAGGCCGCAGCATTACAAGGGCCTGCCTACGCTGCAGATACTGGCGCTGTAACAAGGGCTGGTCCCACCTACGCAGGCACGTGCAAACCGTGTTTTAACACGCTCATGCCCCAAGCACCGTGTCACTCACATATGAAAACTGTACCAAAACCAGGCCTGTCATGTCTAGTTTAACACCAGCAGATCTCCTTTAACGCCAAAGGAGCTGATCCTGATTTCCACCAGCGAGAGTGAGAGGAAACTTGGTTTTTCTCAGGCTGCCCAAGGAGTGAGGTGTTCTGTCCTTGCTCGTTGACACGCTAATTAGGAGACAATCTTACAGTGCAAGATTTTAACTCTAGAGTAACCCAGACTCCAAGGCCAGTGAGATATAGTGCAAAAACAAAGTGCATTTCCAGACTGAAAACAAAAACTAATTGTGGGCAAGAGCTACCCTACCTGGTGTTGCATCATCTGTGGGCTGGGTGGGTGGGTGGAGGGGCGGGGAGGTCCCTTTGACAAATCCTGCAGGCTGACTCAGCCTAGCCTTTGACAACAAACCAGCCTCCTGAAAGTGTAACCACTAGCTGCTAGTCACGTGCGTCCTGTGAGCAGCTTATTGATTCCTGGTACTGGGCCTTCACCACTCCCAGGCCCTGCCTACATTAGGAAAACTTTCTACAAATTTCCCAGACTGGCTAATACTGAGGTTTGTCTTCACAGCAGAGTTAGCCCGAGCCCTCACCTGGGTGTTGCCCCAAACCCCCCTCCCATCCACACACAATCTTCTCACCCGAGTAGGGTGTTATTTTCAACCCAGGCAAACTGGCCTGCCTGGGTGGTAGGTGGGTTAGAGCCCAGGTGCTACTTTCCCCGGGGCTGGTAACTAGCCACTTTGCCGTGAGGATGCGGGATAAACCACATGAGTGCCGACAGTCCTCCGGCACCTTCCCACCATTCCCCCACACCGCGTGCCCAGAAGGACAGACAAGTTCTCCCACAACTCACTGGGAAAGTATCCTAGAGTGTCTCAGCTCAGTGTGACACAAAGACCCATGCACACTGGGCAGCACAGCGCCAGTGAGGAGGACACAGGAACGGGGCTGGGCTTTGCTGTGGTGCTGGGGTAGTGCCAATCACCAGGGCCAGCTCAGCAGTGCAGACAGACCCTGGTGCCGTTTCGCCAGGGTAGGTGTTGTTTAGATTGTGGCAGTGCCCTAATGGGCCCCTTATTCAGGCACCCTCTTGCGCAAGGTGCTGTACCCACATAAACGGAAAGCCCCACAAGCTTAGCAAGCAGCGCTGGCTGGGGCAGGTGGAGACAGCTCGCCAGATGCTGCCACCAGTGTTAACACTCATTATTTGTACGGCGGTGGAGCCTAACCGGGCCCAATTCAGGATCGAGGCCCCATTGTGCCAGGTGCTGTACATACACAAAACACAGTCTTTAGCCCAAAGACTTCACCGTGCCATGTAACTCGGCTCAGAGCCGGTCTAACTGGTGCAGAATTAAAAATGCCAGGGCAGCCAGAAGTCCATCCACACTATGTGTGTTAGACTTAAATACCACAGCCCAGAGGCATGCGCAAGGGAGGGGGGGGCAAGCCAATCAGCAGGGGCACAGAACTCCTCTGACCCCGGGGCCGCTGGGGAAGGGGGAGGAGGCAGCTCCTCCAGCCACGGGGGGCACAGAAAGTGCCCCTCCAAAAGCAGCCAAATTGTTATTCCTGCCGCTGCCACAGCCCGTGCCCCCCAAGAGCCCAGTCCACCAGCTCCAGGGTCCCAGTTCAGGGCAGCACTTAAGCACACTGGAGTCACATCGACTTCGGTGAGACTTAAGGATGAGTCTAATTTGACAACGTGCACTTAAGTACGCTCCTGAATTGGGGCCTCGGGGCTCTGACCGTTGGTTAGAGACTGCTGCAATGGTTGCCATAAAACGTCAACCAATAACAACCGGGTAGCTGGTTGGTAAGGCCGCTGATAGCGATATCGTGTATCTTCTTCAGGCTCCCCTAGCTGTGTGCATAGCTAGCTTGTCCTAACACATGCGGTCTTCAAGGATTCTCTTGTTCTCCTTTCCTCAGCTTCTTCCTACTGCTTACATAGCAACTCCCACGGACAAAATATATTAACTGAACCAGCCAGCAAGTCAAGGCAGCAGGATATACCCCCCTCCCTCTCCACTCCACCCCATGCACACACAAAGTTCTAAGACGTCCAAAGTTGCTATTGCTGGTGAAGCTGAACTGGTGCTAGCAGTGACGGGAAATGTGCTAAAGCATGCCTAGAGTAGGCAGAGCTGCGGCGAGAGAGACTCCAAGATCAGAGGACTGTGTCGAATGAGCCTTGAAACAAACATGGCAGTCACTGTTACTAGTTCATCAAATTGTTAAGGGTGGAAGTGCCTGCCACTGTGTCAGCATCTCTGTTAGGCGATTGGCCCTTGTGTCTCTCTCTCATGGGCGTTAAGGTTTTGCCAGGGTGCTCTCAAACGCTGCATCCTGTTGGGAAATAGACCGAGACATGGGGAAACCCAGCTTAATGTCAGAATCAATGGGGGGAATCTGAGCTTTTCAAAGCTGTTGTTAAGCAAGTTCAGTTGTCTTAAAAATAGAACTTTAAACACCATTGTCATTATATCATGACAATGAGCTAACCAGGTTTCCAAAATTAGAACTCTGAAAACCTGCCTTCCCCACTCATTCCACGGCTAAGATGCAGTTTCTCTCTTGCAACAGTCACCGTCAAGATGACATATTGGATTGTTAATTCTCATCTTTACAGTTAAGCTTGGAAGGATTCGATTTTTATCGGTAAATGTTGATAAACGTCAATTCCACCGTACACACCCAAACCCATGAAAACATATTTACGTCAAGGATGATCAAAATTTACAGATCGGCAAAATAAGAAAAATGGTGCTTGAGAATGTATGAGTTTGATTTAAGGCTATTGACTTTGTATAGTTTGACATGTGATGTTGCCAGTTTGCGTTTTAATGGTTATAAAGCTTTAACTTTTTGAATCTCAGTGTCTGCTGTCATTAAATAATTATTGTCTGAACCCCCCTAATTTCCCACAACCATGAAAATTTAAATGGATAAAAATCAAAAAATGCTTAAAAATAAAAATCTATATTATCCATCAAAATTCTAAAATAAATACACCTCAAATTAATTTAATTTATAGCTCAGTGGTTTGAGCATTGGCCTGCTAAACCCAGGGTTGTGAGTTCAATCCTTGAGGGGGCCATTTAGGGATATGGGGCAAAAATCTGTTGGATGATTTAATTGGGGATTGGTCCTGCTTTGAGCAGGGGGTTGGACTAGATGATCTCCTGAGGTCCCTTCCAACCCTGATATTCTATGAAATCTATGAAATCTAAAGATTAATTATAGTAAGATGAGGAACAACATGCAGTGACACAAGCCATCATCTTCTGCAAGGTGTAAGCTTTTATTCAAGCATCCTATACTTTATAGTGGCAGAGAGGACATTCAGAACATGACACTGATGCCTGAGTATCTCTGTCTTCTAGACAGATATATCAGGCCTAATATGAGTAAGAACTGCCCCAATTCATCTCACTGGGGCGCTAACTCTGATGTCTAAGAAATTAATGTATCCACGCCATTTCAGTGCTGCTTATTTTAGTAAGAACATCCAGCTGACTTGGGATGGTGGAAGAAGGTTGGGTAGATTGATATTGCTTCCCTCCTACATGCACATTCTGATCCCTGGTAAAGATTCACATTAACTCATGAAATCTCTATGACTTGACGGAGCTATTAGAATAACTTCACATTCTTCTTGTAAGGAATAGGAAGCAGGAGCGGCTCTATGTTTTTTGCTGCCCCAATCACAGCAGTCAGGCGGCTTTTGGCGGCGCGCCTGCGGGCGGTCCCCTGGTCACACCGATTCGGTGGCATGCCTGCGGGAGGTCCGCCGGTGCTGCGCCATCGGCGTCCCCGCCGGCGAATTGCCGCCGAATCCGCGGGACCAGCGGACCTCCTGCAGGCATGCCGCCGAAGGCTCCCTGACTGCCGCCCTCACAGCGACCGGTAGGCCGCCCCCCGCAGCTTGCTGCCCCAGGCACGCGCTTGCTGCCTTGGTGCCTGGAGCCGCACAATAGGAAGAGGAGCTCTGAAGTTCCTAAGATGTGGTGGACAATAATCCAAGTGCATGTGGCGTTATACTGTCCACCAGCTGTTCCTGGTAATATCAGAAGGCTAACTCATAATGTTGTAACTGTTCTTTTTCTCTCCTTTCAGTTGCATCCGACTTCACAATGGCATCTGAAAACAAGGCCACGAATACTGGCCCGCCAAAGGCTGAAGAAGAGCTTCAAGTGGTAGGTAAATCACAGGTAGCTAGTATTACAAAGTGTAATCCTCAATTCACCTGTCAACAGGTGCTTCAGCGCACTAACTCATCCCAGCATCCAGGCAAGAGAGGAGTCCAGCCACACACATTGCTTTGAGGCTCTAGTTTAATATGGAGAATGCAGTTTCCTCTTGCTCGGGAGAGGGCGGTAACTTCATGTGTGGGGGGAGCGCCATAAGGCTGAAATTTGGGAGACCGATCTGCCATGGGTTCCAGTGCTAAATCCAGGTAGGGTGATGTTAAATCAGTACGTGACTGACAAGAAGCATGGTCCTGAGTTCTACTCCCTGCTCTGTCACTGACTCCTGGTGTGGCCCTGAGAAGATCCCTTCACCTCTCTGTCACTGCACTTGAGCAGATAGAGGACAGAGTGGTTTCCATAAAGACCGTCTCTAGGAATACGCATGGCTCAGACTACAGTTTATATTCACCCGCCAGCCACAGGATCTGCACCTAATGTCACTTCTTCTTTCCTTTGCTCAGAACATAGTAAACAGGGTGGCCAGCTTGCCCTTTATCAGCTCTGCCTACAACCTGGTCTCCTCTGCTTATAGCTACACCAAGGGGATACATCCGTACATCAGCAACATCTGCAGCGTGGCAGAGACCGTGGCTGCCATGGCAGTGGGCAGCGCAGTTGGTGGCGTGCAGCCAATTCTAAGCCACCTGGAACCTCAGAGTGAGTAAACACTGAGACAGGCGATTCCTCCCTTGCGCGGGGGTGGGAGAACCCTCATGGGACATCTCAGACTACACTGCATGGCCGAAGGGTGGGAGGGCTCAGGACACAGACCAGCAGGGAAGACTTGTTTAACAGGAGAGCTGCATTGGGTAGCTGACTCATTCTCTCATCCCAGCACTTTAGTCCCATGGTGTGAATGCCCCAGCTGCTGAGAGTATTGGCAATGTGGTTAAGGTCTGTTTGTGATGCCCAGTATGGAGCAGGAAGAGAAAAAACAGCTTTGGGTTTAACACCCTTCCTACTGTACGTGCTCCTCAACTAGCATCTGAGTTATTTCCAAGTCATATAGGGATATTATAAAGAATAGCCAACAAGGATTTGTGAAGAACAAATCATGCCAAGCCAACCTTATTTCCTTCTTTGACAGGGTTACTGGTCTAGTGGATGGGGAGAAGCTGTAGGCCTGATATATTGTGATTTTTAGTAAGGCTTTTGACACAATCCCACATGACATTCTCATAAGCAAAGTAGGGAACTATGGACTAGATGAAATTATTACAAGGTGGGTGCAGAACTTGTTGAAAAATCATACTCAAAGAGTAGTTATCAATGGTTTGCTGTCAAACTGGGAGGACGTATCTCATGGTCAGTCCTGGGTCCCGTACTATTCAATATTGTCATTAATGACGTGGAGAATGGAGATTACGCTTATAAAATGTGTGGAATGCACCAGGCTGGGAGGGGTTGCAAGCACTTTGGAGGCTAGGAGTAGAATTTAAAACCACCATGACAAATTAGAGAATTGGTCTGAAATCAACAAGATGAAAGTCAATAAAGACAAGTGCAAAGTACTACACTTTAAGAAGGAAATTCAAACGCAAAACTACAAAATGGGGGCTAACGGGCTAGGCAGTAGCACTGCTGAAAAGGATCGGAGGGTTATAGTGGATCACAAATTGAAAGTGAATTGACACTGTGATGCAGTTACGAAAATGTCTTATACCATTCTGGGGTATATTAATAGGAGTGTCATAAGTTAGACACGGGAAGTAATTGTCCTGCTGTACCCCGCACTGGTGTAGCTTCAGGTGGATATTGTGTCCAATTCTGAGTGCCACACTTTAGGAAAGATGTGGACAAACTGGAGAGAATCCAGAGGGGAGCAAAAAAACGTGATAAAAGGCTTAGAAAACCTGACCTATGAGGAAAGGTTAACAAAACGGGGCATGTTTAGTCTTGAGAAAAGAAGACTGAGGGGGGAACTTAATAAGTCTTCTGTTATAAAGAGGACAGTGATCAATTGTTCTCCATGTCCACTGAAGGCAGGACAAGAAGTACTGAGTTTAATCTGTAGCAAGGGAGAGTTAGGTTAGATATTAGGAAAAATTTTTGAACTATAAGAATAGTGAAGCGCAGGAACAGGCTTCCAAGGGAGGGTGTGGAATCCGCATCACTGGAGGTTTTAAGAGCAGGTTGGACAAACCCCTGTCAGGGTTGGTCAAGGTTTACTTGGTCTTGCATCTGCGCAGGGGACTAGACTTGATGACCTCTCGAGGTCCCTTCCAGCCCTATGATTCTATCTCCTCTCACAGCCATATTTCCCATCCACCTTAGCTAACTCTTTCCAACAATAGCTGGGCTTGC